>NW_006408760.1:3209934-3227395 GCF_000296735.1 Chrysochloris asiatica
GAATTAGGATGGAGCATACTGATATTTTGTTAAATTAAAATGTTGGTAAAAGCATACAACAAAAAGTTGTTGTTGTTAGGTACCATTGAGTCAGTACCAACTAGTAAAAGACTTAATGCACAACAAAACTAAATACTGTCTGGTCCTGTGCCAACTTCACAATTGTTGCTATGCTTGAACCTACTGCAGCTGTCATTGTGCCACTCCATCTCATTGAGGGTCTTCCTGTTTTTTGCTGACCCACCACTTTACTAAATATGATGTTCTCCTCCAGGGACTGGACCCTCCTGATATTATGTCTGAAGAATGAGATACGAAGTCTGACCATCCTGGCTTCTAAGGAGCATTCTGACTGTACTCCCAACACAGACTTATTTGTTCTTTTGGCACTCCATAGTGCTTTCTAAATTCTCATACGATAGCTCAAATGAATCCATTCATCTACAGTTTTCTTGTGCATATGAGGTTATTGAAAATACCATGGCTATAATTTGATTTCTTGACTGCTGCTTCCATGAGTGTTGATAGTTGATTCGAGCGAAATGAAGTCTTTGACAACTTCAATCTTTTCTCCATTTGTATTCATGTTATTTATTGGTCCAGTGCTGAGAATTTTTGTTTTCTTTACATTGAGATGCAACCCACACCAAAGGCTGTGGTCCTGGATCTTCATCAGTAAGTATTTTCACTTTCAGCAAGAAAGATTGTATCATCTACATATCACAGATTGTTAATGAATCTCCCTCCGAATCTGATGCCACGTTCTTCTTCATATATGACTTTGCAATTATTTGCATTATTTGCAATCCACCGCCCATCTGTCAGTCTGTTGCACTGAAGTGGCTTGTGTGTTGCTGTGATTCTGGAAGCTATGCCACTGGTATTTTAAATACCAGCAGGGCCACCTATGATGGACAGGTGTCAGATGAGCTTTCAGACTAAAACAGACTAGCTAGAAGGAGAGACAGACTACTTCCGAATATTTAACCACTAAAAACCTTATGAATACCAGTGGAACATTGTTAGCACCAAAATATTGAATATTGAAACATGATGAAGTGCAACAGAATAATGTCAGATATAATGCCAAAAGATCAGCTTCTCAGGTTGGAAGGCACTCAAAATATGACTGGGGAAGAGCTACCTCCTCACAGTAGAGTTGACCACAATGACAGGCATGGAGTAGAGCTTTCAGGACCTTCATTTGCTGAGGGGGCACAACTCAAAATGAAGAGAAGTAGCTGTAAACATCCATTAATAATCTGAACATGGAATGTATGAAAATTGGAAGCTGTCAAAAATGAAATGGAATGCATAAGCATTGATAACCTAGGCATTAATGAGCTGAAATGGACTGTTATTGGCCATTTTGAATCTGACAGTCACATGTTTTACTATACTGGGAATGACAAATTAAAGAGGAATGGCATCACATTCATCATAAAAAAGAACATATCAAGATCTGTCTTGAAGTGCAATGCTGTCTGTGATAGGATAGTATCCATATGCATACAAGGAAGATCAGTTAATACAACTATTATTTATTTATGCATCAACCACTAAAACCAGTGATGATGTAACTGAAGAATTCTACCAACTTCCTCAGTCTGAAATTGATCAAACATTCAATCAAGATTATTGAAAATTACTGGTGATTGGAATACAAAGGTTGGGAACAAAAAGGAAGGATCATTAGTTGGAAAATATGGCCTTGGTGATAGAAATGATGCTGGAGATCACATGATAGAATTTTGCAAGACCAATGACTTTTTCATTGTAAATACCTTTTTTAAACAACACAAAAGGTGATAAAATTGACAAGTATAATTTTGATAAAAAATAAAAATTCTGTTTGTTTTTGTTACCTGGAATTGTCTCTGCATGTGCAAGGGGGTTTACAGTCAGGAGGGACCACCAACCGCCTGCTCTCCCTTCCCGGGACAACCCTTCCTCCTCCACATTTCCACTTACCGGTGTGTTGTGCTTGTCATCCACAAAGATGGTGATGGAAAATTGGAAATTTGTCTGCAGCAGGACAGAGAGACGGAACTTGAGTAGGATGGGAACACCAGCAGGGCCCCCACCACCTGTATGGCATCCACCACAGGCAGTGCATCCCCCTGCGTCTTCACATCCCCATTGCAAGGCTACTTACTGTCCCTTACCTCATAGTCCAGAGGGCTGGCCAGTCTCACTTCCCCAGTGGTCATGTTAACAGTGAAGAAGTAGGCTTTGGAACCACTAATCCCATAGGTTAGAGGGTCACCATCTGGGTCTTCTGCCACCAGCCAGAAGACCTCAGTTCCTGAAGATGAGATATAGGATGCCCAAGGTCCACGGTCACGTCCTTCCATGCTGGGCCTGGCTGAGCCACATACAGACTCTGTCTGCCCAGTACCCTGGGCTTTGACCACTGTGGTGGTGGACACCAGATTTGCATGTTGTTACTCAGCATCACTCAGAGGCCTTTGGTTTCTTTGCAAGGAGAGATTACCCTAGCCTCACTGTATACATGGGAAGCTGTTAACCTGGTGTCTCTCCCTCCCCAAGTCAAAAGAGAGTCAGTTACATGGACCCAGCACAGCCCACGGATCTGCCTTCCTAAGTTGGAATATTGCACCTAGTTGAGAGAAGACCTTAAGTGATTGGAGTTAACATATGCCAGGGGCAGCATTGGTGCACACTAGGATTGGGGGAAGTAAAAAAAATCCCAAAATCCATCACCATGGAGTCTACTCCCACTCATGTTGTTGTTGTTAAGTTCTACTGAGTCAGTTCCTACTCATAGCAACCCTGTATAGGGTTTCTGAGGGGCAGGTGTGAGTGGGAATCACCAACCTTGCAGTTCAAACTGACTTTGCTGCCCAGTGCTTATCCTACACACCACACGAGGGCTCCAGTCCCACTCATAGTGACCTCTTATGTGTGAGAATGGGCTTCTGGTGTGGCGCTGTAGGATCAGCACTGAACTGCAAACCACAGGGCTGGCAGTTCAAACCCACCAGCTGCTCCTTGGAAACCCTATACAGGGTTGTTATGAATCGGAATTGACTCGATGGCACTTCACAACAACAACATATGTTAGAATAGAACTATGCTATAGGGCTTTGGATGAATGATTTTTTCAGCAGTAGACAGGCAGACCTTTATTCCCAGGTACCTCAGGGTGAATTCAAAACCACAACCTTCAGTTAGCAACCAAGTGCATACTAGGGTAAACTAAATAAAAAAAAAATCATCACTGTTCCATTGATTCCTACTCCTAGTGACCATACACACATAGAGAGACATTCTACTTACAGAGTGGGAGGTCTCCACAGCTCTAATCATTATGGGAGCAGACGGGCAGACTGTCAAATCTTCTCCTATGGAACAGCTGGTGCATTCAAATCCCCAACCTTTCATTGGCAGCCAAGCACTTAACCACTGCGCTACCACAGCTCCTCCATACTAGGGTTGTTGTTAAGTGCCGTGGGGTCAGTTGTAATTCGTAGTAACCTTGTATAGGGTTTCTGAGAAGCAGCTGGTGAGTTTGAACCACCAACCTTATAGTTAACAGCTCAGTGCTCATCCTACAGCACCACACTAGGACTCCCCATACTAAGGTTATTGTTAAGTGCCATCAAGTCAGTTCCGACTCATAGCACCCCTGTATAGGGTTTCCAAGAAGCAGCTGGGGAGTTTGAACTGCCAATCTTGTGGTTCAACCTGACCTTGTGGTCCAATGCTTTATTCCACGGTGCCACACCAGGACTCCCATAGTAGGGTGTTGTTATTAAGTGCTATCTAGTCGGTTCAGACTCATAGCGACCCTATACAGGGTTCCAAGGAGCAGCTGGTGAGTTAGAACCACCGACCCTGAAGTTTAAACTTACCTTGAGGTTGAGTGCTTATCCAAAGGCACCACATCAGGACCCATGCTAGGGTAGGGGGCTTCAAAAGATCCTGGACCTGGCCATTCAACACCTTCCCTTTACCCCTAGAGGTGTCCAGGGTCATCTAGCACATCCTCTTTCTGATCATGTTACCTAGAGGAGTTCTATTGCTGGCCACCCAAGAGCCCTGCAACAAAACTATGTCCGCAGAACAAGGCTAGGGATACTGGGTTGGGAGGTTATAAATCTCAGAGGGAATGGCTGTCCAACCTGAGATTCTTCAAATTCATCCCGTCCTGGTTCCTTTGCTGCTTCCAGCTCTGCCTGGCCTGTAGGGGGAGCTCCCTCTGTCCTCAGTTTCCCCATTCTATCCTCTTCTGCTTAATCAAAATGGATTTCCCCAAACTCCCACAATGTCACCCAGCAGGGTACGGGACACAGGTGTTTAGGACCCATGGTATTTTATGAGACCACAAACATGTTTAATTTCTTTTAAAATCAGAAGGAAGGGAGTTCTTGCTTAGGGGCGATTGAGTTTATGCTAATGGTGGTGAAGTGATTTGGAAATGAGAATGATTGCACACAGAAATCAATGTAATGGAACTGTATGATATTTTTTGCAGACAGAAATTTACAAACATGGAGCATTCATCATATACTAGGAATGGTGGGATTAACAAGCATTCCCAGGAAGCAAAAGGTCAGGATGTAACTATTTGCTCCTAGGAAGACAGTGTATAACCAAACCAAGGGGTACCGCTCACCTAGAGGGTAAAATCACTTCCATCTCCACCTCCGCCCTCCTGCCTATCAAAATAGCTGACCTTTATATTTCAAAGGACTCTAAAGTTGATGCTGGATCAATGTCAAATACAATTTTCCACTCATTTTGCCTGCATTCCTCCACTGTATTGGCTTCTTCCCATGGGACGCCCAATTATGGCTAGAGTAGCAGACTGGAAAGATTCTAAGGACAGCTTAGCCTTAAATATTGGCAAAATGGCCACCAAGCTGTTGGAAAACTCTCAGGTAAAAAATTACTAGAGGCTATCCCAAAGGCCTTTTCGCTGCCAACTGATTGGATTAAAATTCACTCTTGTAAACAAAATAAAGATGAACGTGTTTATGATTATCAGGCTTGGCTGCTCCAAATGTTTCCAAACATTCTGGACTTACTTTAACCATACCTGGTGTTTCTAGAGCTTTCTATTCTGTTTCCATACTTGGTTTTAAACCAGTGCTCTCAGCTTAGTAAGGCGACCATGATTAGACTGGAAGACAGAGCCTGTTATCGAAGTAACCAACTTACCTTACAAACTTTCACAGACTCTTGAAACCAGAAGGTTTCCTAAATCTAATCAATTAATTAATGGCTCTTCAGTTACCACAGTTAGAATCTCCTTGTCAAAAAAGTAAATAAATAGTAAATGTTGACCTGGTAATGGCACAAAAGGGGACATTTGTCATTAATGAGAAAAACCTGACCATTGGAAAAATGAATCTACAAGTTAAAAAATAGACAAAAGATGAACATTATTGTTTTTAGGTGCCATCGAGCCCATTTATCTAATAATTTCTGTTAATATAATTATAAAATGCTGGTAGGCTTTATTTAGTTCAACACATTTTAGGCATGAAATGTTGTACTTCAAAACCATTTAATCCTTCACATAAAATCATGTTTGTTTCACAAGCTTTCCACAAGGATCGTGTTTTTAAATCATTTTTCTTTGTCTGTATGGGCATGTTTTATTCTACTCTCTAATATTTGTCTTGACTGTGAAATGTTCCTCAAATATGGACTTTCTGTCAAGAAACCTATTCAACCATAAAAAAAAAAAGAAACCTATTCAAACTATAAAACCTATTCAAAAGAAGAAATTGGTCAGGTCATTAAGAAATTCCCAACCGAAAAAGAAAAAAAAAGTCTGGGCCCAATTGGCTTCACTGGTGAATTCTACCAAACATTCAGAGAAGAGCTGACATGAATTCTACTAACACTATTCCAGAATGCAGAAAAGAACGGAAACATCCAAATTAATTTTATAAAGTGAGCACAATCCTGATACCAAAACCAGGCAAAGATATGACTAATAAAGAAAAGTATAGACCAAAATCCCTCATGAACATAAATGCAAAAATTCTCAACAAAATCCTAGCTGACAGAATCCAACAATATATCAAAAAGGAATATATCATGATTAAGTAGGATTCATACCAGATATGCAAGGATGGTTCAATATTTAAAAAATAATCAACATAATCCACCACATAAACAAAACAAAGGAAAATAACTACATGATCATACCAACAGATGCAGAAAATGCATTTGACAAAATTCAACAATGATTCCTGATAAAAACATTCAACAAAATAAAAATAGAAGGGAAATTCCTTAACATAATTAAGGAATATATATAAAACTAACAGAGTCCTAGTGTGATCATATAGGCTAAGCACTGTACTGCTAACCATGAGGTTGGCAGTTCAAATCCACCAGGCACTCCTTAGAAGCCCTATACAGGGTTGCTATGCATCAGAACTGACTCTATGGCATTTCACAACAGCAACAACGACAACCAAAAACTAAAAGCCAACATTACTCTCAATGGAGAGAAACTGAAAGCATTCCCTTTACAGCGGGGTGCCAGACAAGGATTCCTTTATCACCACTGCTTTAAGAAAACAAAAACCTAAAGACGAAGCCTATTCATTTGACAAAGGAAAATTAAAAAAAAAAAAGCTAAGGTTCCTCTGGTAGCTTAGTGGTTACGAATCGGGCTGCGAACCTTAAGGTCAGCGGTTCGAAAATACCAGCCGCTCCGCGGGAGAAAGATGAGGCTTTCTACTCCCGTAAGGATTTACACCCTCGGAAACCCTGTACAGGGTCGCTATGGGTCGGAACCGACTCGACGGCACTTAACAAACAAACAAACAAGGTTCCTCAAGAAGACAAAGTGCTTGCAGAAGAAGAGACTACTTCATTGTGAGTAATATGAACCCTTCAGCAAAGGCTTGATCAAAAGGGGGGAAATATACAGCCAGAAGATTTCAAATATGAAAGGACTCATGCCAGAGCAGGAATGGAGGAATCAAAAGATAACGGAAAATTTCCACAAACTTTCTGAAGCATCCTCTCATATTACTCCTCAATAAAACCTCTTTTCTTTCACTCCTAACAGAGTATGAGATTTTCTTCTTTGATATTTTTACCACAATAAAATGAAATAAATTAGAAGAAAAAATTATTATAATCCAACCTGCATTATGGAGTCCTGGTCTGGTGCTGTGGGTTAATGTGCTGGACTATAAAGTTTTTTGAACTGCAAGGTTGGCAGTTCAAGCTCACCAGCTGCTCCTCGGAAACCCTATACAGGGTCGCTATGGGTCGGAATCGACTTGATGGCATTTAACAACAACAATAATAGCCTGCATTATATTTATCTTTAGTCCAATGCAGTCAGAAAATACAAGTCTAATGTCTTTTCTGGAGGAAGGAGTCTGTGTAGGACAAGGAACTCAGTGTAGCCTTGTTTCTCTTGTTTTGGAAACTAGCCTTTGAAATTCCCCAGTAATCTAGGTGTTTTTGTTTTTTTAAACAGCCAGGCAATGCTTAAATGTGTGCACATTAATTAGGAACCCTCCAATTCATCACCTGGTAACTAACTTCAGGAAGAAAAGGGGCATGATGCCATGTTCAAGCCATGTATGTGCATTGAGGGTCCACTGAATAAGGGACATTGAACCTTGGAGCTCTCATCTCTAGGGCTTTTGAGATTGGTGAAAGCATTCATGAATGAAGAAGGTGGCATGTCCCAGGGGACAAGGGAAGTCTTACAGTGCCAGGACCTCTCCCAGATCTTGTCTGATGTGTCTTTTCCCCTGTATCCTTTCTGGTTTTAATAAATGGGTAAGTGTATGTGTAGGGAATAGTTTCCATGAGTTCTGTGCTTTATTTTAGGAAATTATTGATTCCTCCAGGGGCCATGACAATCTGCAGAGAGACTGGTGTTTGCTTATTTAGTAGAGGTTGGAAGGACAATTTGTGATGTCTAAGAGAAAAATTGATAACTAAAGATCTTGCTTTGATTTTGGGGGCTCCTTATTCACCAAACCAAATAACTCACTTTAAAGAAATACCTGACCCTGAGCTTTTCGTTCACCCAAAGTTGCAAATTTTTTTCTTTCTTGTTCAAAGCCAGGTTTATTAAATTTGAATTTCAAAAGACCTGGTTGAGCAGAGGGTCAGAGACTACCTTGTGACCTGATATCAGTTGATTTTAGTAAATGGGAGGACAGGGTTCCACCATGTGAAGATCAGTCAATGGTTGATTTTCTATATTTCTTTCTGATCTTCTCTTTATAAACCTCACTGTCCCTAGTTCTTTGAACCATCTACTTTTTCTGGAATCAAAATAGTCTCCCTAATTGGAGTCCAGTGTGGTGCTGTGGGCTAATGCACTGAACTGCAAAGTTGGTCTGAACAACAATGTGGGTGGTTCAAGTTCACCAGCTACTCCTGGGAAACCCTATACAAGGTTGCTATGGGTCAGAACTGTCTTGGTGGCACTTAACAACAACGAAATATATGTTTATATCAAGGAAATGGCTCACACAGTTGTAAAAGTGGGCAAATTCCAAGTCCATGCATGAGATGTCAGACTGAAGGATTCTCCTGACTCACATAGCTATGGGAGTTGATAAGCCCGAGATTGGCAGGTCAGAGAGCAGGTTGCAGAGGTGAATGAATCTAAGTTTGGCAAGTAAGAAGGCAGGCTACTGACAACCCCAAGTATCAGCATGCAGTGCAACAGGTCCTTGGTCATATCCAAAGAACCAGAAATCAGATGACAAGCCAGATAAGGATCCAGACCCAACAAAAAGCAAGCAAACTTCCCCCCAAGTGATCAATATATTCAAATATAGTAGAAGCAGGCACACCCCAGAAGAAACTACCTTTCAATTGATTGACTGCTTATAGCAGATTTCATGTATTACATTGTATTAGATCTCATCATGGGTGATTACTATGTCTTCACTGCTTAACCACTGAGAATTCTGGCCCACTTAAGTTACAAAACCTTAACAATCATACTCTCTACATCTTTAAGTTCTGGTTTCATTTTACATGGTTCATCTTTAAGTCTGTCTTCTAAGATTGGATCAAGTGTATTGGCTTTGATTTTCAGATTCTGGGTGGAAGCCTCTTGGCCCTAATAGTTGCCTACCTTCCAGGTCTACGATGAGTAGAAATTGACTCAATGGCAGTGAATTTGGGTTAGTTGTTTTCCTCCATTTCTAGAAACAAAAAGTGACTACTACCTAGGGATTATTCTCTCTCTCCCTGAATCCCCACCCTTGGTAACCACTAACATTAGTTTCTGGTAATTTAACTATTCATGTTATTTTATAAAAGTGCTGACATATAGTTTTTTGTGTGCAATTGACTTATTTTGATGAAATGACTTTCATCAAAACTGAACTGTAAGAGTCAGTGGTTCAAGCTCACCAGCTGTTCCTCAGAATCCCTATACAGGGTCATTATGAGTCAACATCAACTCGACAGCACTTAGTAACAATAATATATATATATGGGTGAGTCAAAAATTATATGCACTTCAGTTATATTAAAAGTTCTGTTGGCTGCACTGTCTTATCAGCGCTTTCCGTTCAAGTTTGCTGCTATGCAGGTGTGAATATGGACATCTGTAAACATAATTTGGACTGATACTTGAAGGAAGAAAAAAATTTCTTTAAAAAGAGCCTAAGAGCAATAGGTAGAATATGGAATGGATTCATCCTCAATCGCCAACCATGAAAAAGTTCAAAAGTCAACCGTCATCTGAAAAATGTATGCTTATAGTTCTCTGGGATTCTCAAGGGCAGTATTAGAACACTATCAGAAAAAAAGTTCAACATTCAACAGTGCTCATTACAGTGAGATGCTCACTGAAGAGCTGAAACCTAAATTTAAGATTAAACACAGAGATGGCTATCCAAGGGCACTGTGATCTTGCATGACAGTGCACGTCCACACACCTCTGTCCACACTGTGGACACTGCAAAAACTTCACTTTGAGGTGCTAAAGCATCCTCCCTATTGTCCTCACCTTGCTCCACAGGACTTTCACCTGTTTGGTCCCGTGAAAGCAGCCTTTCAAGGACTAAGATTCACCTCTGATAGTGAGGACAGTGGTATATTCGTGACTCACCGCTCAGCCTTAAATGTTTTTTCATAAGGGAATACAAAAGCTTGTTGGCATATGGACAAAATATATTAAAGAGCAAGGAGATTATGTCAAAAATGAGGTATTTATTTTTTCTAAAGGTTGATTAAAATAAATTCTACAGCCACAATGCAGGTAATTTTTGACTAATTCTCCTTCTCTAGAGAAGCCAGCCTAATACAGAGTGATGATATTGCCCAGAGAACACAGGATTATTTTCAAGCCTTAAGAGTTAATATAATTTACTCTGGTGGGTTTTAAACTTGCTTAGTCCCTGTGAGTCCTTTTTTCCCTTCAATTTCTCCCATTTGCAATGGAAACGTCTACCCTGAGTTTGCTCTACCATTGTACTTTGGAAGCAGAGAACTTGTGTTTTAGGTTTCAGAGGTTCACTGATGGAGAGGAATTGTATCCCAGGTGGCATATGCCCAGCAAAATCTTACCTATACTTGATTTAGATGATTCAGCAGATGAAACTTTGTACTTGTTGATAAATCATTTGGGATGGTTTTATGTGGGAAAGACGTTAATTGTAAGGAGGAAGGGGGCAAAGAAGGGATTGTGTCACCCAAAAATATGTGTTGCAAATCCTAACCCCTATGATGTGGCACTGTAGGATATGCACTGGACTGATAGCACAAGTTCAGTGGTTCAAACCCACCAGTCACTCCTCAGAAACCCTATGCAGGGTTGATATGACTCAGGGCTGACTCAGTGGCACTTAACAACAACATTACCTAATGGGTATAGAATCCTGGTGTGACACTGTACGATAAGCACAGGACTGCTAATCACAAGGAAAACAGTTGAAATCCACCAGCCACTCCTTGGAAACTCTATACAGAGTCACTATGAATCACTTAACAACAACAACAACATACTTAATGGGTGTAAGAGCTAAGGAGGAAAAAACAAACTTCTGAAAACGAATAAGCTTACTTCAGACCCCCTGTGCCCCCTGATGGAGTCCCTGGGTAGTGAAAGTGGTTAATACACTCAGCTGGAGTTTCAAGTCTATCCAGAGGTACGGTAGAAGAAAGGTCTGGTGCTCTGCTTCCAAACTCTCCACCACTGACAAGCCTATGGAGCACAGTCCTACTCTGACACACATGGGGTCACCATGAGTTGGTACTGACTTGATAGAAACCGGTTTATTGGTTTACTGGCTTTTCCTCCTGACCAGAGGTGGGTGGAGCTGCCCCTGAAAGTCCCTGAGACCCGCTTGCAGGCTTGGGCAAAGGGCACTGGATGATTACTCACCTACTGGAATATCCTCAGCCAGAGTCACTACTGACATGTTAGCCAGGAAAGTTGGGGCCAGGTTGGCTGTCACTATAGGAAGACAGGACAGTGTAATATCTGGACCATCTGCAATATCTGACCCCACTTACCTCTCCAGAGTCCTCTCCAGTGCCAACAGTCTACCCACCCAGACCTGAATCCCTTCCAAAGCTTCCCAGGGCAGCCACGCACAAGATTGGGCCATGAAAGCTAGGTGCTTGTTGATGGGTGATGACATCATCCCTGCCATGGGTTACCAGTCTAGTGCTGCTCTGGTGGGGAAGGGGAAACACCTACCAGGCACCATGAGGGCAGGAAGCAAGACGAAGGACAGCCACAGCCACGCCATCACGTCTCAGGGACCTAAGAGAGAAGGCTTCAGGAAAGGGGGCCTGCATCCCTTTGGCAGGTCCTCATCTCTTTGGGACTGCCCCTCAAACCTGTCCACCACCACCATTCAGCAATTCCCTCAGGGACCCTCCTTGGGTCATACAAGTTTCAGGCCATTTCCAGATGTTCCAGTGATGAGGGATGTGTGAAGTGGGGTAAGCAGACAGCTGAGCCCAGTCCAGAACCCTAGCCTCAGACTGATGCCGAACTTCACTTCATCATTCAGCTCTTACCCACTGTTATCATCGTCCCATTCTACAGATGTGGAAATTGAGGTTGAAAAACTAAGAGTCTTGCCTGAGAGTTCACTGAGAATCAGTACAAGACCCAATTTGGCACATAGGTCTTTGAGATTCCAGTATGCAGTCCCCCAACCACTATACTACCCCACCTGTTTGAAGTGTTCACACTGATAGCATCCTTCAAAATAAGAAGACAGAAGAATCATGGGTAAGCCAGGGTCCTTTGTCCTACTTTCTGATACATTTGACAGCTGTCATTTTAACGTTTCCTGAAGTATGCTCCATGGAACCATACCCCTGTAAGATCTCCCATAGCAGAAGGGTTCCCTGATCAGCCAGATTGGGTAAGGCATCCTACTCTATGCCTTTCTTGATAATTCCAAGTTAAACAGGGGCCTTTGGAAAACCCTGCCTGGCCCTGGCTTTTTAGCCATCTCACTTTGCAAACTGTCCTTTATCTGAGCAGGAGACTCTGATTCTTTGTCATAAAGAGATCTGAAACCCCAAGTCTTTTTCATCTCCAACGATAATTAATATCAGTTGTAACTAAGAAAAGGGAAGAGCAGCATGGGTCCTTCAAATGTTTACATTTCTTGCTCTGTGTCAAGAAAGTGTTTTTCATGTTTGCAACTCCATGGAAGCTGACTCAAGAAGTCAAGTGATATACTGCAATGGGCAAATCTGCTACAAAAGACCTTGAACTTTTAAAAAGCAAACATGCCATTTGATGACTAAGGTGTGTCTGTCCCAAGCTGTAGTTTTTTTTCAATTACGTCATGCATGTGAAAGTTGGATAATGAAAAAGAAGACAGAAGAATTAATATGTTATTTTCAGTAGCCTCCTATGCATGGGAAAGTTAAAACAATGAATAAAGAAGACCTTTTGATGCATTTGAGTTATGGTGTTGAAGAAGAATGTTAAAAGGATCACGGACTGCCAGAAGAACTAACAAAGCTGTGTTGGAAGAAGTACAGTCAGACGCTCCTGAGAAGCCAGAATAACCAGACTTCGTCTCTCATATTTCGGACGTATTGTCAGGAGGAACCAGTCACTGGAGAAGGACATCATGTTTGGTTAGATGGAGGGTCAGAGAAAAAGAGGAAGGCCCCAACGAGATGAATTAGCAAAGTGGCAGCATCAGTGGGCTCAAGCGTGGCAACAATTGTGAGGTTGGCCCAGGACTGGGCAGTGTTTCGTTCTGTTGTGCGTAGGGTTGCTATGAGTCAGAACCAATTCGATGGCACAACAACAACATCAATGAGGTGTTGTTGACACAGTGGCAGCAGCAATGGGCTCAAACATAATGATTGTGAAGCTGGCTCAGGACTGGGCAGTGCTTCGTTCTGCTGTGCGTAGGGTAGTTATGAGTCAGAACCTATCCCACTTCACCTAACAACAACAACTATGATGTTGGCAAAGAGTATTAAATATACTATGGGATTCAGAAGAACAAACATCAATCTTAGAAACTACCCAACTTATAAGCAAGGATGGTGAGACTTTGACTGACTTACTATAGACATGTCATCAGGAAAGAACAACTGCTAGGAAGGCCCTCATGGCTGCTAGAGGGTCAGTGAAAATGAGGATTGACACTACAGTCACACAATGGACTCACACACAATGGACTCACACACAATGGACTCACACACAGTGGACTCAAATCTTGAAGATGGAGCAGGACTGGCACCATTTCATTTTGTTAGGCATCAGGTCACCACGAGGTGGCGCTGAGTTGATAGTAACTAACAAGTCACTAATAATTCTACTGGACAGGTTGAAGCTTGTGGATCATATAGCTTTTTTAGCAACTACTCAACTCTGCCTTTGTAGTCCCCAAAGCAGCCATACACAGTATGGAAATGAATAGATAGGGCTATGGGCCAATAAAACTATCTATGTGGATGAACCTGGAGGACATCATGCTGAGATAAATTAGTCCATCACAAGGGGAGAAATCATGAGACCACTATTGTAAAAAGTCAAGAAAAGGGGTTTTCATACTAAAAGAAACTCTTCAATGGTTACCAGGGATGGGAGGAAAAGGAGAGTAATTCACTGGCTAGAGGGTTATTGTTGTTAAGTGCCACTGAGTCGGTTCTGACTCATAGCAATCCTGTATAGGGTTTCCGAGTCTTTATATCTTCACAGGAGCAGAAAGCCTCATCTTTAGACACGTGTTAACGTGGGTGGGAAGTTGGCAAAAGAATGATGGAGGCAGGGGAAGGCAAGGGAAGGAGTACAAGAGTTAAAAAATATCAGATCCTGAATATAATTTACCTTTGTATTTACCTCTGAGGGAATGTGGTGGCTCCATATAATAAGCACTGGACTGTGAACCACAAGGTCAGCGGTTCAAACCCACCAGTTGCTCCATGGCAGAAAGATGAGGCTTTCTGCTCTCAGAAAGATTTTTTTAAAACCTCACAAACCCTATACAGGATCGCTATGAGTCAGAACCAACTCAACAACAACAACACACAATCCTGCAATAACAGTAATGTTCTATACTTACTGTATTTGGAATACTTACTGATGAAAATCAAAGGCCACAGCCTTCAGTATGGATTGCACCTCAGCGTAAAGCAAATGAAAATCCTCACAATTGGACTCATAAATAACATCATGATAAATGGAGAGAAGACTGAAGTTATCAAAGATTTCATTTTACTTGGATCCACAATCAATACTCATGAAAATAGTAGCCAAGAAATCAAATGGCATATTCCATTGGGAAAATCTGCTGCAAAAGACCTCTGTAAAATGCTAAAGAGCAAAGATAGCACTTTGAGGACTAAGGTGAGCCTGACATAAGCCACAGGATTTTCAATTGCTTCATATGCATGTGAAAGTTGGACAATGAATAAGGAAGACCATGAAAGAATTAATAAATTTTAATTATGGTGTTGGTGAAGAATATTGAAAGTACCATGGACTGCCAGAAAAACGAACAATTCTGTCTTGGAAGAAGTGCAGTCAGAATGCTCCTTTGAAATAAGTATGATGAGACTTTGTCTCTCATATTTTGGACATGACATCAGGAGGGACCAGTCCCTGGAGAAGGACATCATATTTGGCAAAATAGAGGGTCAGTGAAAATAGGAAGACCCTCAAGGAGATGGATTGACACAGTGGAGCCACAATGAGCTCAATCATGGTAACATTTGTGAGGACGATGCAAGACTTGGCAGTGTTTCATTCTGTTGTGCATCGAGTCACTATGAGTCAGAACTGACTCGACAGCACCTAATAACAATAACAACAACAGGTAGAAACATGGATAGATGTACAGGTTGAATGGGTATGGGAGGTAGACTGGAAGTATATCCACAAATATATACAAGGTTTGAAAGAGGCTATTTGTACATGGGTATTTACCTTTGCTGCAACCATATACAGGAATGTGGGGGAGCAAAATTATGCAAATTTCTTAGACATAACTAAACACCTTGAAGGAATGAATTACTGGACCTGGGGCCTCAGGACCCTAGTATCAAGGGACCCCACAGTCAATCAGCATAACATAGTACTCAAAAACAATGTTCTATATCCTACTTTGATGAGCAGAGACTTGGATCTTAAAAACTCATGAGCAACCATCTAAAGTGTAATTATTGGTCTACCTCTGTGCAGAGGAAAGAAAAGTGATAAGCATTGAAGCCGCTTAGAAACAATTAGTTCAATGGAGTAACAGACCACGTGAACATTAGTCTGAAAACAGAAGAACCAGAGATGGTGCCCAACTACCACTGCCAACTGCTCTGGAAGGAATCACATTAGAAGGTCCTAGATAGAGTGGGAGAAAATGTAGAACAAAATTCAATATCATACACACACACACACACACACATATATATATACATATAGTCCTGGTGTGGTGCTGTGGGCTAATGCATCAGACTGAAAAGTTGTTTGAACGGCAAGATCGGTGGTTCAAGCTCACCAGCTGCTCCTTGGGAACCCTATACTGGGTTGCTATGGGTGGGAATTAACTCGACAGCACTTAAGCACATACATATATAAAGACCAGGCTTGTAGATCAGATAGAGACTTGGTCATCCTTCAGGTCTGGAGCTGAACTCACCCCTATATCTCAGTTGTCAGTCAAGCAATAGAAAGGCATATAGGGGAGACAACACTAGAGAAGTAAGCATACTCTAGAATGATCAAGTATTTGAGATCAAAAGGGCAGCATTTATCTAAGGACAAAATTCAGAAGGATAGAAGAAGAAAGAGGAAACATGGAAACAAAACCACAAGGCAGAAGTGGGTTAAGTGATGTTACAAGTAGGGGCCTACAATCAAGATTAAACAACGTGTATGATTTATTGAATGTAAAACTGATGATGTGCTCTGTAAACCTTCACTGAATTCACAATAAAAAGATTTTTTCAATGATCTTTTTGAGAACAATTGTTCAACATGCATTCAAAAGCAAAGACAAGAAGTCAAGGGAGAAAGGAAACTAAATTATTGGACATGGAACAATCAGAAAAAAATAATGAGAAAGTTGACAATCTGTAAAAAATGTAACCAGTGTCACTGAACAAATTGTGTAGAAATTATTAAATGAGAACCTAATTTGCTATGTAAACTTCTTTCACTATAAACACATTAAAATATTTAAAACAAAGCTTCAATTACATATTGGTAGAGACTACAAAGAGGGAACATTTTATTAAGTAAACATATACCGTTAAATATGTAACTGCCAAGAAATTTTTTTAACTACATATCCAGACACAGAAATTTAAATCTCATATGTAATTTTCATGTGTCACAAAATGTTATTCTTTTTTTAATTTTTTTCCAACCAATTAAAAAAACATAAACACTTTCTTAGCTTATGAGCTGCATAGAAGTAGGTGGCAAGCCAGATCTGATCTGAAGACAAGTGTGCCAACCCCTGTTGCTCTGTGCCCAAGATGAGAGGGAGGAGCTGTGAATATGTTCATGCCACTGGCACTCATCCAGGGATGAACAGGGAATCAGGCCTTCTTCCTTCCTTATCCCTGGGTGAAGTCTTGCTCCAGCCCTGGCCCAGCAACCCCTACTATGGGGCTGGGGGTGTGTTTACTGCTCAAATATTTGAAACAATTTAAGGAAAATAAGCTTCACCAGTGGGGTAAAGTCCAATCACTACATTATAGTCACTGGAATAAAATATAAAAAGAACTTTGTTGGTAACACCCTGGTGACTAGTAATTTCCTCTTAGGGTTATGATTCTTTCTGCATCAATAAAGTAACTTATGATTCAGCAAGGTCTTTGACCCTAAAACACCGATGTGTGGTGGTGATGGTGTACAATGGAATTAGTTCCAACTCATAGTGACCCTTTTTAGGGTTTCTGACGGCACTTAACAACAACAACAAATCTCTCCTTGGTTTATTATCCTTTTTCTCTTCTTTCTCATTTCTCCTCTTCTTTGTTTTTTTTTTTTTTT
>NW_006408760.1:3227691-3229554 GCF_000296735.1 Chrysochloris asiatica
GAGACAGCAACTAGGCCAATACAGCTGAGGTACAACCATACCCTCTACAACTATACCTACTGGGCAAGAACCGATACCAGATTTGATACCACCTGATCAACAATAGACATCAGTTAACATCAGCCAAACCCAAAATAAACTGAGGTGCACAAATGGCAAATAGAGAATGTTTTACATTCTCTAACTACATCCCCAGGAGACAGTTGATGGCAGCCAAAGAAAACATCGACATACAATCATCAATTAAATACAATTACAACAATACCACAATGCCTCAGAGACAACAGATGTTTTAGCTCACATGAAAAACAAGAGAGAATGACTTAAATAAATGAAGAAGATGTAGGTCAGAAAACATTTCTGAATTTTAAAAAAAAGGTCATGGAACTAACTGAAAAAAAGAATAAAGACTAACAGAAAGATGAAAGAAAGCAAGGAAAACAAAAAAAAATTTTTTTTAGAAGAATTCAGGAAAACACTACAAGGACAAACAGACAAAGGCAAATTTTGAATAGTACAAAACATATAATTAGAAATCCAGGAGATTAATACTAAGATTTCAGAAATGGACAATACATTGAAAAGGAAAAGGAATACATTTGAAGCAATGTAAACTGAAATTAGTGAGCTTACGGATAAATCTCTCAATACTAGTATACTAGAAGGACAATCAGAAAAAATAATGAAAAAATCTGAAGAAAGCCTAAGAGTTATGTGGATACAATGAAGAGGAATAACTTACAAGTGATCCGAATTGCAGAACAGAAAAAGAATAAAAAAAACAGAGAAAATTGTCAAAGAATTATTGGAAGAAAATTTCCCTAACATCATGAAAGACAAGAAGATAAGCATATAAGAAGCTGAATGAACCCCCCAAAAGAATACATCCCTAAAGAAAATCACCAAGACATATCATAATCAAACTTTCCAAGGAAAAAAAATGCAGAAAGCAGCTTGGGGTGGGCGGTGGGAAGTTACTTATAAAGGAGAACCAATAAGACTAAGCTCTGATTTCTCAGCAAAAACCATCAAACAAGAAGGCCATGGAATGACATATACAAAACTCTGAAAGGAAAAAAACTGCCATCCAAGAACCACATACCCAATAAAACTGTCCCTCATATATGATGGCGAAATTAGAACATTTCCTGATAAGAAGAAATGAAAGAAATTTGTAATAACTAAACTAACTTTGCAAAAATTACTAAAGGGTGTTCTTTGGACTGAGAACTAACAAGAGCAGACAACAATCTGAGATTAACATATGTGACAACACCTAGTACTCAGTCCAGATATGCTATTATTGTTAAGTGCTGTCAAGTTGGATCCAACTCATAGCAACTCTGTAGAAGTTTTCCAAAGAGCAGTTGGTGGGTTTGAACTGCCAACCTTGTGCTTCGAAGTCCAGTGATGATCCTACAGTGCCATACCAGAGTCCAATATAGAAGTATTTAAAGTAAAACAAGCCTACAAGACTTAAAATAAAAAACTAAGAATGGGAGAACAAACAAGATGGCGGATCGGGTGGACGTATAGCAGAGAGCTCCGCCAACAACAACACAGAATACCTGACCAAGCAGGTTCAGGGGCTGGTCCCAGAACTCTGAACCGCATATAAAGGAATACTTAGAAGGTTGGAAGGCTTACGGCTGGGGGAATCTGTGGCAGAAGCAAAAAATCTATTGCTTTCTAGTCCGGGCTGCTCGGCTGCTCCAAGAGCCGCCATCTCGGGTGAGACCATGTGGGAGAAGGATCGGAGCAGCTGCAGACGCCTGGCAGAACCGCTGAGATAAAGGTGTGGACATTCTTTTCTTTTGGTATCTTCATTGGTCCCTTGCTGTCTGCGCACCTCCATTCTGGTGA
>NW_006408760.1:3232156-3240789 GCF_000296735.1 Chrysochloris asiatica
GCAGACTTGCAGAATGTGCCCTTTGGAGATGTAATTTATTATATATGCCTGAGTGGGGTTTTTTGTTTGTGTGTTTCTTAAAAAAAGCTAAAGTGGATAAAGAGAAATACTTTTAACTGATGGTATATGGAGGGGATTATAATCAATGTAATGAAACAAGTTATATGAATTGTTGAATGTGAAACTTATGATGTGCCCTGTAAACTTTCACTCAATCCACAATAAAAACCTTAAATTAAAATAAATAAATAAATAAATAAATAAAAACCAAGGATGTCAATTTATAGTGAAGCCAACTACAAAGCCAAAAAAAGGTATAGTGTAAATACAGAGCTTCCAAATGGTGAGGAAGTCAAGTAGATGTCAATATAAAAAAACTGTTTTAAAGAGGGGAAAATTAGTAAATTACAGGTTGTTGTTAAGTTGCGTCAAGTTGGTTCCAACTCATAGTGACCCTGTATAGGGTTTCTGAGGGGTGGCTAGCGGCACTGAACAGCCAACTTTGCAGTTGAACCTACTCTGTGCTCCAATACTTATCTTACAGTGCCACACCTGGACTATAATTACAGAGTAACCCCAAGAAATGAATACACCTCACATCTGAATAAAAGAGGAAAATCAGAAAGATTTAGTAAACAACACATCAGAAATGAAAAGAAAACCCACAGACAAACATCCTCACCACTGGATCAATAAACAACACCCATACAAATGGAAAAAAGACTGAAGTTGTCAAAGAGTTCATTTTACTCAGATCAACCATCAGCACTCATGGAAGCAGTAGTCTAGAAATCAAACGACATATTGCATTAGGCAAATTTGCGGCACAAGACCTCTTATTGATTCCTTCTTTGTTTATTCTCTTTTGTTTTCTTGTGTGCAGGGGAGAGGAGAGGTTTCATTCTCCTCCAAAAGGAGACAGCAACCTTTCCCATACAGCCCAGCCAAACTGTACCCTCTGCAGCTCCACACACTGAGAACAAGTCAATAACTGGTCCTATACCACCCGATCAATGACAGCAGCCAATATCAGTCAAACCCACCCTAAACTGAGGTGCATGAAGGACAAACAAGAACGATATACACACTTCTGTTCTCTAACTACACCCACAGGAGACAGCTGGTGAGAGCCTGAGAACACACCAACATACAATCATCAATTAAAAACAAATTCAACAACCCACAATGCCCCCAGAAACAACAATTTTACCTCACATGAAGAAATGAGAAGGAATGGCTCAAGCAAATGACCAAGATACAGAGTCAGAAAATGTTTCTGAGGAAAAAAAGGTAATGGAACTAACTGAAAAGGAATTCAAAAGAATGATAATTAATAACCTTTAAAAGATCAATAGAAAGATCAAGAAAAGCAAAGAGAACACAGTAAAAACTTTAGAAGAATTCAGGAAAACACTACAAAAACAAACAGACCACATAAATGGTCATTTTAAAACAATATAAAATGTGCAATTAGAAATCCAGAAGACTAATATTAAGATCGCAGAAATGGATAATACATTGAAAGGACAAAGAGTAGATGTGAAACAATGGAAGCCCAAATGAGTGAGCTTGAAGATAAATCTCTCAATACTAGTATGCAGTATGCTAGATGCACAATAAAAGAAAAAGAGTGAAAAAAATCTGAAGAAAGCCTAAGAGTTCTGTTCCATGAAAAGGAACAACTTACTGGTGATCAGAATTCCAGAACAGGAAGAGACAATAAAAAACACAGAGAAAATTATCTAAGAGTTGTTGGAAGAAAACTTCCCTAATATCACAAAAGATGAGAAGACAACCATTCATAAAGTGGAATGAACCCCAAATAGGATAGACCCCAAAAGAAAATCACCAAGATATATCATAAACAATTCTCCAAAACCAAAGACAAGGATAGTATCCTGAGAGTAGTTCAGGAAAAGTGAAAGGTTACATACAAAGGAGAACCAATAAGACTAAAGTCCGATTTCTCAGCAGAAGCCATCAGGCAAGAAGGCAATGGGAAGACATACATAAAACTTGGAGGAAAAAAAAAAATTGCCGACCAAGAATCATATACTCAGCAAAGTTGCCCCTCAAATACAATGGTGAAATTAGGAAATTTCCTGATAAACATAAATTAAAGGAATTTGTAATAACAAGACCAACTTTACAAAAAATGCTAACGGGTATTCCTTGGACTGAGAAACAACAGCAAGCAATAACCTGAGGTTACCATAAAAGACAACACCACCCAGAACTCAATCCAGATATGTTGTTGTTAAGTACTGTTGAGTTGGTTTCAACACAGAGCAGTCCTGTGTATAGGGTTTTCAAAGCGTTAAATATTCAAGGCAGCAAAAGAAACTTCATCTTTCTCCTTCTGGCAGTCTCTAACCACAGACCTTGTGGTTTGCAGTTCAGTGTTTATCTTACAGAAGTACTAAAAGTAAAACCTGCAAAACTGAAATAGGGAACCAGATATATCTATTTGTAATGAAATCAACTACAAAGCAAAAAGAAGAAATAGTGTTGATACAGAGCTTACAAATGTCGAGGAAGTCAAGTAGATTTCAAGATAAAACAGACTATTTTAAATTGGGAAAATATTAATAAATTACAGGGTAAAATCAAATAAAATGAATACACCAGCCCATCAATATATATATAAAAAAGAAGGAAATCGGAAAGATTTAGTAAACATTAACACAACAGAATTGAAAATGCAAAGAAAACCCACAAGCAAAATGAACTCGGTGCAAAATCCTGGTGTGGCGCTGTAGGATAACGCACTGGACTGAAAGGTAGGTTTGAACTGCAAGGTCAATGTTTCAAACTCACCAGCTGTTCCTTGGAAACCCTATACAGGGTCACTATGTGTCAGACCCACTCAACGGCACTTAACAACAACAACACAATAGAATCGAAAATGCAAAGAAAACCCACAAACAAAATGAACTCAGTGCAGAAATTTATGTAGAACAAAAAAGCCAGCATCATACACACACACACACACACACAAAAAAAAAAAAAAAAACAGCAAGAAGTGAAATCAGTCAATCATAAAAGGACAAATATTGTGTGAGACCAATATTGTAAAAAGTTAAGAAAAAGTCTTCTTAATAAAAGAAGCAACCTATGATGGTTACATAAGGGGAGGGGAGGGGGAAGGGAAACTATTCACGGGCTAGAGGGTAGGCACACGTTAACATGGGTGACAGGGCAGGCAGTATACAAGAGGGGGGTTAGCAGAGGAAAGATGAAGGGAGCAGGAGACACAGGGAGGAATGTAATGTTAAAGTGAACAGAGATAAATACTTTTAATCATTGGTACCTGGAAGGAACTGCAATCATTGTAATGAAGCTAAGTTTATGATTTTTTAAATGTAAAACTGATGATCTGCTCTGCAAACCTTTACTCAATTCACAATAAAAAGTTTTAAAATATATAAATAAAATAGACAAATAAATACCAAAGTTCATTAGTAGTTACCAGGGACTGGGGAGAGGAGAGAATGGGGCATTATTACTTAAGGGACATTGAGTCTGTTTGGTGTGATGAAAATTTTTTGGAAATAAATGGTGGTGACGGTGGAACACATGGTGAATAGAACTGATGTCATTAATTGCACACTTATTACGTTAGGTACAGTCAAGTTGGTTCTGACTCATAGTGACCGTATCTATGCACAACAATATGAAACACTACCCTGTCCCGCGCCATCTCACAATTGTTGCTATGTTTGAGCCCATTGTTGCTGCCACTGTGTCCGTCTGTTTCATGGAGGGTCTTCCTCTTTATCACTGACCAAATTTACCAAGCATGATGTCCTCCAGGGACTGGTACCACCTGATACCATGTTCAAGCATGAAAGACGAAGTCTCACCATCTTGCTTCTAAGGAGCACTCTGGTTGTACTTCTTTCAAGACAGATTTTTTGTTCTTCCAGCAGTTCATGTTACTTTCAATATCCTTCACCAGCAGCATAATTCAAATACAACAATTCAGTTATGGTCTTCCTTATTCATTATCCAACTTTCACATGCATATGAGGCAACTGAAAATACCATGACTTGGGTCACAAGCACTTTAGTCTTCAAAGTGACATCTTTGCTAGTCAAATCTCCTTTGCATCAAATTTAGCCAATGGAATATGTTCTTTCATTTCTTGGCTGCTGCTTCCATGAGCACTGATCATGGATCCACACAAAATGAAGTCTTTTATAACCATTTTTTTTCTCCATTTATCAGGATGTTATTTAGTGGCCTGATTGGTAGAACCTTCTTTTTCTTTACTTTGAGGTGCAATCTATACTGAAGGCTGTATTCTATGATCTTCATCAGTAAGTATTTCAAGTCCTTTTCACTTTCAGAAAGCAAGATTGTGCTAGCTGCATATCCTTGGTGGTTAATGAGTCTTCCTCCAATCTTGATGCCATGTTTTTTTCATATAATACAGCTTCTTAGATTGTTTGTTCAGCATACAGATTGAATAAATGTGGTAAAAAATTACAACACTGATGGCACACCTTTCCTGATTTTTAAACATTCAGTATTCCCTTGTTTTGCAGTCGCCTCTTGGTCAGTTCCTTGTGAGCACAATTAAGCGTTCTGGAATTCCCATTCCTTGCTCTATGATTCACAGTTTGTTATGATTCACGCAATCGAATGCCTTTGCATAGTCAATAAAACACAAGCAAATATCTTTATGTCTTTTTCTTCTTTCAGCCAAGATCCATCTGACATCAGCAATGGTATCCCTCATTTAACCATTCTATCAGCCACTTCGAGGGACAAAGATGAGGCTTTCTGTTCCTAAGAAGATTTAAAGCCTCAAAAACACTATACAGGATTGCTATGAATCGGAACTAACTTGGTAGCACTTAACAACAACAACAACAACAAACAACAATATATTTATTTATTTTACCACAAAAATTATTATTTTTAAATGACAAGTGCACATTCCTTCTAATTCAGCATTTCAGCTTTGAGGATTTTTAGCATTCATGTGTGAAACAATATGTATAGAAAATCAGTCACTATAAAAATGGTAGAACCTAGAGCAAGAGTGGAAACAGCGAAGGAAGAAATTAAATAATGTATGTCCATTACTAAGAAACAGATTAAATAATGTATGCTCTATACACAGAATGAAATACTGTATAGCTGTGTAAAAGAATAGATCTTTATGTGCCAATATGGAATGATCTCTAAGTCATATTCTTAAGTGAAACAAACAAGGTACAGAGTGGAACATGTGGTGTGTTCGTGTGTACACAAAAAGAGAAGAACACACATTTGCTTTTATGTGCTCAGAGTACCTCTAGAAGAACAAAAATCCTGTTCCTATGGCTGTCTCCGGTGAGGGGGGCTGAGTGGCTGGGCATGGGGTAAGTATTTTCACTGAACACTAAGCAAATGCACGAACTTTCTTTTTAAAAATAAATTAAAACTTTAAAGCAAGCAAAGGGATACAGCCGCTGCCAAGCACCCTCACCTGGTCCTGGCCCTCCCATGTTCCTTTCCCTCTCCTGCCCCAGCACATCTGAAGCAGGAGGCTATTTTCCAAAGGACTCTGGCTTCAAAGTTGTGGAAGAATCAAGGGAGTGAGTACTTCAATTCATGTCAAACCCCAGAGGACAGGGAAAAGTATGTGGGGTCGGGCAGAGAGAAGGAGGAAGAAAGAAGGAGAGAGTGGAATGAATGAATGGATAGATGGGTGGGTGGATAGATGGAAGGATGGAGAAAGGTTAATGGATGGAGAAAGAAACAAGCTTCCAGAGTTGAAACGTGATTCTAAAAAAAAAAAAAACAACATAGGTAAGTCTTTCTGAAATAAATGAATGAACCAGTGAATCACTGTAACCCCAATGGCCTAACATGGAATACCTGTGGGATGGGGCAAATGTTAACCAGAAAACCTAGGTACAAATCTTGGGCAAGTAACTTAACCTCTCTAGACCTGTTTCCAAGGAGCTCTGGTAGCGTAGTGGTTATGAATCAGGCTGCTAATCTCAAGACCGGCAGTTTGAAACTACCAGTGGTTCTGCAGGAGAAAGATGAAGCATTCTGCTCCCCTAAAGATTTACAGCCTCGGAAACCCTGTGCAGGGTCACTATGAGTCGGAACCAACTCCATGATGCTTAACAACAACAACAATAACAGGCCGGTTTCCCTATCATCGCACTTAGACCATTGGAGTTGGAGTGAAGCTTAAACAGTGCCTGGTTTACAGTACCTGTGTAATAGATCTGAGCAGTGATATTTTGAAGGAAAGCATAGTTAGTCCTTGTCTTCCTCATCTTTGGAGTTCCCTTTCCTAGTTCCTATAATCTCCCAAACTTAGGCTAGCCTTGGTCACCTCACAGGTCCCCTCTCATTCAATGTCCCCAGATAGTCAGAGGCGTCCTGTCTATAGCTCAGACATAGCTCAGACAGGCGTCTTGTTTGTACCACCTGCCTCCTGGACTTGATACCCCACATTGCCTGAAGTCCCAGCCTGAACATTTTTCACTGGGACTTCTCTTTACCCACAGTTTCCCCCCAGACCAGCCAGAGGTTTATCAGGAGGACTGATCATTTTAAATAGCTACTGATATTTCCTGAGTACCTCCATTGATCACTCTAAGACAAGCTCCACCCACCAGTCAGGGCTTCCAATCAGCCTTGTAGTGACCCATCCTTAATTATGAATGTGCTAAGTATCCTAACTCATTCATTCATTCTCTTAACAAATATTTTTGGGTGCCAACTGTTCCCAGCACTCTCTACTTCTCTGCTGGGTTTGATAATCCATTGCAATGGTCATAGAACTCAGAAAGTATACTTACTAAGTGTAGGGTAGTTTCTTTAAGTGATTTATTAAGGAAATAACATGATACAACTAGAAATCAGGATTGGGAAACATGTAGGCAAAGTCTTCCTTCTTCAATGCAGGACAGGTCCGTCAAACAGGCTCCTCTGAGTCCTGACATCTCTCCTCATTGACTCTGCCGCTGGGTCCCTTCCAGCTTACTGTCTTCAGTGCTATAGCCTTTGATCCATAGTATAGCTGTTTAAGGAGGTTCCTCCCCTCCTCTCTTTCTCTCTGCTTCTTCCCTCTTATTCCCTCTGCTTCTGTTTGCGCTTCTCGCTCTGCCTGAAAGGCCTCTTTGGGGTTCGCTGCATATGTACACAACTTCTTGTCAATTTCAAGACATGACCACTCTAAGCAAAGTCCACAAACTGACTACTCCCCTCTCAGTAAGCCAAAGACACTTATTTGCATAATAGGATTTAGTCACCTTATTTGCATAGTCCATCATCTCTTCATTTGAATGGTATATTGATTAATTCCTATAAAATGCATACTAATCACAAGGCAGGCTGCAGCCCAGAACCAGACAAAAAGTATTAAACTAAATTGTTTACAGTGTACCCAGGGAATGTTACAAACTCTTGTGGTGGCAAACTAGGGCAAAGGTAACTCATCAAGCCTTAGGGGAAAATTCTCTCAAGTTCTTATTTTAAGAACCAAGGCAAAAGGCTACATAAAGGAACTAATTTCACCACACACATTCTTGGAACACTCACTCTTGGAATCAGCTGCCAAGCTGTAAGGAAGTTCAAGTGTACCCTTTGAAGAAGGTCATGTGGAGAAGAATCAAGGCCCCTAGCCAACAACCCAGCCAAGCTCCCAGGCAACAGCCAGAACCAACTTGCCAACCATCTGAGTGAGCTATCCTGAAATAGATTCTCTACCTCCAGATTAGCCATCCTCACTGAGCCCTACAATCCCCGTGATTTATACCATGACGTGTAAATGATTGTTGTTTTGCTGGTAAGTTTTGAGGTGATTTTTTATGCAGCAGTGGATAAATGCAGGATAAAGAGTAAGGCCTCTGAGGAGGTAAAGTTTATCTGAAAGTAAAGCAGATATCTGAATGATGAGAAGAGAAGATCATGTAAGGAATGTCAGGGAGGGGGGAGCTTCCTATTAAACAAAGAGGATTCAACATTTATCTCCACTGTCTTCCTCTTAAAACCCCATAAAACGACAATAAGGATTTTGGAAGCTGGAAAACAAATGAATGAGAGATTGCCAAAATGAATGAGAGATTGGCAACTTATCAAGCTAATGATAGTTAATACCAGAGCACGAATGGAGGTAGGTGGCACCTGCAGGAAGCAAGCTCAAGACACCAGGAGGACTAAAGGATTAAAGGTTTTGAAGTCATCTGAAAGCAGAGGGGTGTGAAGAGTTTTGAAAACAGGAGAACTGGTTGAAAGTTTTCATAAGAAGCAATTAAACTCCCAGATACCACTTCCCCACCCATGTGGCTGCCGCACCCTAGAGACATTGGAGGTTACTTCCTGGAGAGGTTGAAGCAGAGAGATCTGGACTTGAGAACACCAAGTCTGATGGAGAACGTAGCACCACAGTAAATAAAGGGTTATGTGAAAGACAACCCTCTCATGCTCATCAGTGACACCACAGCCCCTTTCCCTTCTCAGTCTCCAGAGGTTTGGCAGTCAGATAACATGGTATCTCCCTCAACAATCAGAAGTTTTTAAAATGAGAAAAACAGACCCACCAGAGTTGCTGTAACAGAAATACCACAAGTGGGTTACTTTAACCAACAGAAATTTATTTCCTCACAGTTATTGTTAGGTG
>NW_006408760.1:3242707-3248248 GCF_000296735.1 Chrysochloris asiatica
TTTCCTGAAGATCTAGCAATTTCAATAGCAGCTCCAATATGTTGCTATATCACCTTCTGGCCTTCCCTTCAATTTCTGGTGATCATGAGCTGACTATTCATAATTAAGAATGGGTATTAAAAAGCTAGAGGATGGTAGGTGGCGCTTTTCATCTGGAGATCACACAATAAAGTGATTCAATAGAGGTCCCCCACATTTCAGAATCTGTGAGTCTTTTCTATTAGGTGGTGTTATAGATTGAATTGTGTCCCTCAAAGATATGTGTTATAAAGCTTAACATCTAAACATTCCATTTAGGAGTGGTCACCTTTGTTATGTTAATGAGATAGGATTAGTGTAGGGTGTATTTAGAATCAATCTCTTCTGAGACATTATGTTGTATAGGGTTTCTGAAGAGTGATTGGTTAGCAGTCCAGTGCTTATCCTACAGCACCATACCAGGACATAAAGGAGTTTTAAAAAGCAAGCTAAGAAACAGAGATAGGGAAAGAGATATGACAAGCCATATGAAGATAACCCAGGAGTAGCAGTGCAGAAGAGACAAAGGTATTCATCCAGAGATGACACAGAGAGAAAGCCTTTCCTTAGAGCTAGTGCCCTGAATTTGGACTTTTTTTGGTGTGGCGCTGTGGGATAAAGCACTGGACCGCAAGATTGGCAGTTCAAACTCACCACCCGCTCCTTGGAAACACTATACAGGGTCGCTATGAGTCAGAACTGACTAGACAGTGCTTAATAGCAACAACAACAACAAATTGTGAAAACCCACAAATTGTATGTCAGTTTGTCATCCTGTGGTGGCTTGCGTGTTGCTGTGATGCTGAAAGCTATGCCACTGGTATTTTAAATGCCAGCAGGGTCACCCATGGTGAACAGGTTTCAGCAGTTTCCCAACTAAAACAGACAAGGAAGAAGGAGAGGCAGACCACTTCTAAATGGTTACTCACTGAAAACCTTATGAATTGCAGCAAAACATTGTCTGATATAGTGCTGAAGATGAGCCACTCAGGTTGGAAGGCTCTCAAAATATGACTGGGGAACAGCTGCCACCTCAAAGTAGTAGTTGTTGTTAAGTGCCATCGAGTCAGTTCTCACTCATAGTGACCTTGTATAGGGTTTCTAATGCTGTAAATCTTTATGGGAACAGAAAGCCTCATCTTTCTCCCATGGACTGGTAGATAGATTTGAACTGCTGACCTTGTGGTTAACAACACAATCTGTAACCCCTTATGCTACCAGGGCCCCTTATTCTAGGCATTAATGAACTGAAATAGACAATCGTATGGCTTAGTATGCCAGGAACAACAAGTTGAGGAAAAATGATGTCACATTCATCATCAAAAAGAGCATCTTATGATCTATCCTGAAGTGAAGAGGACTTAAAGCACTTACTGATAAAGGTTAAAGAATACAGTCTTCAGTTTGGAATAAAACTCAATGCAAAAGGACTTCTGACAAGATGGCGGACTAGGCAGACACACTCGACAGACCCTCTACAACAAAGATCTGAGGGATGAAATGAAAGAGATGATAATCCTGGAACTCTGAGCTTCAGATGAAAGGATAGAATAGTGAATTGACTAGTGAGTAGGAGACAAATCTAAACAAGGGCAACAAGAAAGGAGACAGACAGTTAAACTGTTGATCAGACTGATGAAGCACTGCCATCTTGAACTTTTGTGAGCAGCATTTGATTCAGATGGTGATGGCACAGATACACACCAGTGACTGGCTATAAGCAAGGTGGAATTTTCTCTAGTTCCTCACATTCTCCTGGTGACCAGAGGCATGGTCAGTCCCCATCCTTACTCACCCCCTGGGTGGCCCCTCCTCTGCCAGAGGTCTGAGCTGTGCCATTGTGAGTTGGGCACCAAGTGTGCCACCCTCACATCTGGAAGCACTTGAACTCTGCTGCTTCAGAACAGCAGAACACACAGAGGCAATCCCCAGACAGCCCTACATGAGCAGGAATTCTCATAACCAGCTGTCATGCCCCCAGCTGCTCTCAGGACCTGACAGAGTTTCTTCTGGGAATAAAGACCCTGACCTCAGTCACCATTAGAACCCACACCGAATACCCTGCCCCCCAAAGTTTTCTCCTTTCTGGGTCTGGCCCTTGCCCTAGTTTCTTCCTTTGTTTTGCTTTCTTTCTTTCTCCTTCTTCCTCTCTCTCCCTTCCCTTGTGTGTGTTTTAACTTTTCTTCTCGACTTTCCCTTTTTCTTTTCTTCTCTCTTTTCATTTTGTTCCTTCTCTTCTCATTTTTTCTCTTGATTTTTCTTTATTATTCTCTTATCTTTCTTTTTTCTTCTTCCTTCTCCCTAGTCTTGTTTATTGCTTATTCATTTTCAAATTTTGTCTTCCCTGGTTTTGTTTTCCTTTCCTTTTTTCTCTTTTTAGTTATTATATTTTTTCCTTGCTGCTCCTGTTGTTTCTGGGTTTTCTCATTTATTTCTTTATTTTATTTTTTTCCCCTCCTGTCTAGTCTTCTTCTTGCTCCACCCAACAGAAGACAACAACCATGCCCATACAGCTCAGCCACAATGGTACCCTCTGCAGTCCCACTCACTGACCAGGGCTACTATCAGCTCTGGACCATGTGATCAATGATAGTAGTCAATACAGCCAAGCTGCACTATACAAATCCTGAACTGTGCTATACAAACAGGAAACAGAGAATTGTGCACACACCTCCATTCCTTATCCCAGTCACCAGGAGAAAGGTGATGAGTGCCTAAGACAACACCAACATATACTCATCAGTTAAATACAGATACAAGACACCACAATGTCTCAGGAGAAAATAGACAATTTCATATCACATGAAGAAATGAGACAGAGTGGCTCAAACAAGTGACCAAAATGCAGAGCCAGAAAATGTTTATGAGGAAGAAAAGGTATTTGAATAACCTGATAAAAAATTCAAAAGAGTGATATTTAGGTACCTTCAAAGGATTGAGAGAACAGTCAAGAAAGTTACAGATGAAAGCAAAGAGAACAAAGAAAAAATTTTAGAAGGAGACTTCTTTTAAGATGGGAGACTGGCACACTACATGGACCCTCTATAACAAAAATTAGACAAAATAAAACTGACACAGATGAAAATTCTAGACCCCGAACTGCAGAATAAAGGTAAGAGAGGTGGATGGAGTGCTCAGTGGAAGAAGAGGCTGAGCAGGGATGGTGATGGAGGGAGACTGACTGGAGAATGGCTGGACAGATGCAGCTGAGCCATTTTGTGAGCAATTTGTGCTGTGGTGAAAGGTCTGACAGAGCAGATTCACATGGATGACAGGAAAGGTGTGATTTCTTCTTTTTTCCCCACAACCCCCTGATAACCAGAGGTGTGGTCAGTTCCCACCCTCAGCCACCCCCCTAGCACAGACCCTGCTTTCCTGGAATTCAGAGTCATGTGGTTGGGAGCCACACCAGTGTGAGTTGGGAGCTGCTGGCTGTACCACTTCAGTGTGTCGCTTTGGTGCCTGCATTCAGGAAGTCTTGGCTATAGATCTGTAAAATCCACAGTGCCACCAGACCAGCATTTAACCAGTCACTCTGCCCACAGCATCACTGTGGTCCCAACAGACACTGAAGTGAGCTCCATCAAGGGCCCCCACAAACTACTTCCAGACTGAGTATGCTGAACATAGATAACACTGAGGCCAATAGGAACTCCATCTAGGGCCAAGAACTTGCTTGTCACATCCCTTCCACAATCTTCTTGTGAGCTCATTGAATTTCAGGAGGCCACCCAAGATTTTACCCCTCCAGGTCCAACAACTGCACTGTTGTTTTTAACAAATATGACAACCCCACAATGCTCCAGAAACAACAGAAAATTCTATCTTGCATGAAGAAACAAGAGAATGGCTCAAACAAATGACCAAGATGAAGAGACAGAAAATATTTCTTTTACATACCACTTTCCAGTTCTGCCAGCACCATTTGTTAAAGAGACTGTCTCTTCCCCATGCAATGTGCCTAGGCACTTTGTCAAAAATCATTTGGTTGTATGTGGTTGGGTTAATTTCTGGATTCTCGATTCTGTTCCATTGATCAATGTATCTTTCATTGTACCAGTACCAGGCTGTTTTGACCACCGTAGCCATGTAGTAAAGTTTGAAATCAGGGAGTGAGAGACCTCCAACCTTGTTCTTACTTTTAAGCAGTGCTTTGCTTATCCTGGGTCTCTTTCCTTTCCATATAAATTTAGTAATTGTCCTTTCCATCTCTTTGAAGAAAGTTGTTGGAATCTGGATTGGGATTGCATTGTATGTGTAAATTGCTCTGGGCAGTATTGACATTTTCACAATGTTGAGTCTTCAGACAGAAAATATTTCTGAGAGAAAAAGGCAATGGAACAAATTGAAAAAAATTCAAAAGAATGATATTTTGGTACCTTCAACTGATTGACAGAAATATTGAGGAAAGCAAGGAAAACACAGAAAAAACTTTAGAAGATTTTGAGTAAAGACTACAAGAACAAACATGTATGCTACAAGAGCATTCAGAAAAAAAGAATGAAAAAATCTGAAAAAGCCTAAGAATTATGTGGGTCACCACAAAGAGGAGCAACTTACATGTGACTGGAATTCTTAAAGAGGAAGAGATAATACAAAACACAGAGAAAATTGTCTAAGAGCTGTTGGAAGAAAATTTTCTAGCATCATGGAAGACAAAAAGATAACCATTCAAAAAACTGAACGAACCCTAAACAGGATTGATCCCAAAAGAAAATCATGAAGACATATCATAATTAAGCTTTCCAAAATCAAAGACAAGGAAAGAATCCTGACAGCAACTTGGGAAAAACGAAAAGTTACCTATAAAGGAGGACCAATAAGACTGAACTCAGATTTCTCAGCAGAAACCTTGCAGGTAAGAAGACAATTGGGACAACATATACAAAACTCTGAAAGAAAAAAAATTGCCAATCAAGAAACATATACCCAAACACAGCATCTACAACAATTAGAAACAGACCAACAGAGGCAACCTACAGCCACCAAAAGAAGAGAAACAATAGAGGTTAGAGTAGAAATAAATGACGCAGAAAACAGAAAAACTATATAAACAATCAACAGGACAAGAAGCTGGTTCTTTGAAAGGATTAACAAAATTGGCAGACCACTGGCAAACCTGACAAAAGAAAAGAGGGAGAAGATACAAATAACACACAATAGAAACCACATGGGCAATGTTACAATGGAACCAAAGGATATCAAAAGGATAATAACAGAATACTATGTAAAGTTGTACTTCAACAAATTTGAAAACTTAGAAGAGATGGATACATTTTTAGAAAAACACGACCTACCAAAACTTACACAGAGTGAAGTAAAAAACCTGAACAGACCAATAGCAAAAGAAGAAATTGATCAGGTCATCAAAAACTCCCAATTTAAAGAAGTCCAGGCCCAGATGGCTTCACTGGTGAGTTCTACCAAACATTCAGGGAAGAGTTGTCACCAATTCTACTCAAATTATTCCAGAAGATAGAGGAGGATGGAAAACTTCCTAATACATTTTATGAAGCAAGCATA
>NW_006408760.1:3249624-3263182 GCF_000296735.1 Chrysochloris asiatica
AAATGTGAGGGCACTAATTCAGGGAATACACAGACTACCCAACATCTTGACAACTACACAAACAAAAGTGGACAAAATAGATGATTGGCACATATTAAAAATTAAAACTTATGTGCATCAAAAGACTTTACCAGAAGAGTAAAAAGGGAACCCACAGAATGGGAAAAAATCTTTTGCAACGACACATCAGGCAAGGGACTCGTTGCTAAAATATATAAAAAACTACAACACCTCTACAAGAAAAAGACAAATAACCCAATTGAAAAATGGGCACAGGACATGAACAGGCACTTCACCAATGAGGAGATCCAAGCAGGCAACAAACATATGAAGAAATATTCACAATCACTAGCCATTAGATAGATGCAAATCAAAACAACAATGAGATGTCATCTCACACCAGCAATAACATCAAAGATAAAAAAACTAGAGGACAATAAATGCTGGCAGGGATGTGGAGATACTGGGATGCTCCTGTATTGCTGGTGGGATTGCAAAATTAGTCCAACCTCTCTGGAAAGCAATATGACACTTCCTCAGAAGGTTTGAAATAGAAATATCTTATGATCCAGCAATTCCTCTACTTGGTATTTACCCACAAGAAATATGAGCCATCACACGCGTAGATATATGCACACCAATGTTCATAGCGGCACTATTTACAATAGCAAAAAGATGGAGACAGCCTAAGTGCCCATCAACTGAAGAATGAATAAACAAACTGTGGTTCATACACTCAATGGAATATTATGCTACCTTGCAGAATAACAAGGAAGCTGCAAGCCACCGCATAATATGGATGAACCTTGAGGACATTATGTTGAGTGAAATTAGTCAGTTGCAAAAGGAGAAATACTGCATAGGACCACTACTCTAAAAGACTAAGAAAAAGAACCCATATTGAAGTGGGAAGGTGGAGCACAGGGTAGGGAATAGACACAGGATAGTTTGGGTGCTAGGGAGGGGGGCAATACACAAGAAGGGGGAAGGGAATGGAAGAACAAAGCAGACAGGAAAACAATTAGGTTTGCATGGGCTAAGTGGGACAGAGGTAAATAATGATGTATCACAAGCTTGGAACAACAGGGCTCTGGGATACAGGGATTGAGACATGTTTGGAATGGGGAAAAGGAGGGAAATAATATTAACATGTTTGGCTGTCTTTTGAATCTTGGTTTTCCTGGCATACCATTATAAAATAGACACTTGAGGGGGAGAGAAAGAATAGACAGAAATATCACCATAGAAAGCTTGTAAGTCTATCTTCTGCCTATAACGATTGGGGTACCTAAAATGGGTCTACAACATGCCCAGTGAAGGAGGCTTCTTGTGGAGCCTCTGCATTAAGACCATATGTGGAATCCTCAACCCCATCCAGAATCTTCTGAGGTTGGAAATTTCCACTTGAAAGGACAAACAGACCAGCTTGGAGCAGCTAGAAAAACAGAAGATACTTCTTGAAAGAAAGACTGACAAGAAATATACAAAACAATAATGGCAGTCCAACTGATTACTACAAGAACAAGCAAGTTGCTTGCCCAGGAGACATCAAAGCAAGTGGTCGGGTCCACTAAGGCAAACCCCCTTCCAAGATTAAGACTCAATGGGAATATAGGAACAGACATAGGCTCTGATTGATGACCATGTTCATCACTGATAAGTGAAGTGAGGGAAAAAAAGCAATGAAGCTGCGAGCTAAGCCCTACAACCTTCAATAGACTCCTGTGAACCAGGTGGAGACCTGGTTGGCCAGCAGTATGGCAAGACTTGAGGACTCTTGGGCACAGAGTCAATGACATAGCCACAGATGAATACAGTGGAGAGTGATGCATCTAGCTGATAAGGAGAGGGCATATGCATAAGAACACCCACACTTGCAGATAATACCCACTTGACCTGGCTTCAATGACTGGATGATGAGAGCTCAACTAGAAGAAGGAAGAGGAAAAAAAGAATAATCTGATACAATTTGATGAACTTGACCTACATCTATGGACACAGTAGCTCAAAAGAGGGAACAAATCTTTACAGAGAAGATAATTCCCATCTCTCTGAGTAGACAGCGATGGGCAACTTGGACATTGGCTACCCAAATGGGGGGAAGGGGACTACAAAGGCAAGAAGTGATTGGCTTACAAGCTTTCAAGAGGGAACCTAGATCCAGGGGGTGTGGAGGAAGGTAGAATCACCACTGAGTAGTATCCAATTTGTCTGGGCGGGGCTGATGAAAGGAGATGTGGATAGGTCTCTTGTGATACAATAGTGAATAATTGTTATCAGGACTGATTGTGAGGGTTGGAAATGTTAAGGTAGATGTTTTATAGCAAAAGGAGGGGAGTGGTTGACTTTGCAGTCTAGGAGCGGAGGTCCCTGGGACCATCAAGAGAGAAAAGCGGAGAGCAGGACCCTACCCAGAGAAGCAGTGATGCCAGAGATAGAGGTAGAGATGATGAGGTGGAGAGATGAAGTGACTGGGGACTTTAGACTCAGAGAGGGAGAGGGGCTGTGTGCTGATGACCGGGGGTCAGGCTTTCAAGGTATACCCTTTGGTTGGTTGATGATGCAAGGAAGGGATTGTAACCATGGCAATGAAACAGTATATGATAGGATGAATGTAAAGCTAATGTTCTCCCATGTAAACTATTACATAATTTAAAAGAAAAAACATATACTCAGCAACGCTATCTCTCAATTATGATGTCAAAATTAAGACAGTTTCTGATGAACAGAAATTAAAGGAACTTGTAATGACCCGACTAACTTTACAAAAATTGCTAATGGGTATTCTCTGGACTGAGAACCAACAACAGTAACCTGAGATTTACCATACATGGCAACACCACCCAGATTTCAATCCAGATTTAGAAGTATTTAAAGTAAAACAAACCTACAGACCTGAAAATAGGAGACCAGACATATAATGTATAATTAAGTCAACTACAAAGCCAAAAGAGGGAATAGTGTAGATACAGAACTTTTAAATGGTAAGGAAGTCAAGTAGATTTCAAGATAAAGCAGACTATTTAAAGTAGGAAAAATTTTAAGAAATTACAAATTAATAAATGAACTCAATGCAGAAAATTACGTGGAACAAAGAATCCATCAGCACCACAAAAGAAAAAAAAAAAAAAACCCACACAAAAAATGACAGGAATCAATTCATACCTACTGATAACTACACTGAATGTGAATTAATTAAATGTATCAGTAAAGAGACATAGAGAATAGAATGAATAAGAAACCAGGGTCCTTCAATATGCTGTCTACAAGAGACATCAAAAAGATGGAGACAGCTTAAATGCCTATCAACAAAGGAATTGTTTAACAAAATTTACGTATACACAATAGAAAACTATGTTGATGAATAATGATGAATCTGTGAAATGGCTCACAACATGGATGAACCTGGAGGACATTATGCTGAGTGAAATTAGTCAATCTCAAAAGGACAAATATTGTATGAGACCAATGTAAAAAGTTTTTTAAAAGTTTTTCTTGACAAAAGAAACCATCTATGATGCTTATAGTGTGGGGAGAAGGAAAATTATTCATGGGTTAAAGGGTAGGCACATGTCAACATGGGTGAGAGGATGGGCAATATCCAACAAGATGGAGATTGGCAGAGGAAAGATGAAGATAGCAGGAGACACAGAGAAGAATACAATAGTTAAAGTAGAGGTAAATATTGTTGTTAACTGTTGGTACATGGAGGGGATTGCAAGCATGTAATGAATTAAAGTGTATGATTTGTTGAATGTAAACCTGATCTGCTCTGTAATCCTCACATAATTTTTTCAATGTTTTAACAATAAAAGAAAATTGGAAAAAAAATTTTAGAAGAATTCAGAAAAATACTACAAAGATTAACTGACAAAATAAATTTTAAAATAGAAGCAACACAAACACTGCAAATAGAAATCCAGAAGATTAGTGCTAAGATTTTAAAAATGAATATACTGAAAGGTCAAAGAGTAAATGTGAATCAATGGAAGCCCAAATTAGTGAGCTTGAAGACAAATCTCTCAATACTAGTCTGCTAGAAGAACAATCAAAACAAAAAAGAAGAAGCAAAAAATACAAAGAAAAGCTAAACTTTATGTAGGGCACCATCAGTAGGAATAACTTATATGTGATTAGAATTCCAGAACAAGAAGAACCAAAAGAGAAGCACAGAGAAAATTGTTGAAGACATGTTGGAAGAAAACTTCCCTAATACCATGAAAGAAAAGAAGGTAAGCATTCAAGGAACTAAACTAACCCCAAACAAAATAGACCCCAAAAGAAAATCACCAAGACATGTTATAATTAGACTTTCTAAAACCTAAGACAAGGAAAGAACTCTGAGAGCAGTTTAGAAAAAATGAAAACCTACCTACAAAGGAGAACCAATGAGACTAAGATCTGATTTCTCAGCAGAAACCATGCAGGCAGGAAAGCAATGGGATGACATATATAACTCTGAAACAATAACAACAAAAATGGTCAACCAAGAATCATGTTGTTGTTGTTGTTAAGTGCTGTTGTGTGCGTTCTGACTCATAACAACTTTGTTTCTGAAGAGCAACTAGTAGGCTTAAACTGCCAACCTTGCAGTTAGCAGTCCAATGCTTATCCTACAGTCCTACACCAATCACTGGGAGGAAATGGCATAAATGATGTTACACTGAAAGGACTACAATCATAGAAATGAAATAAAGTATATGATTTGTTGAATGTAAAACTGATGATTTGTTCTGTAAACCTTCACTCAATTCACAATAAAAAATTTTTGTTTTGTTTTTTAATTTAAATAAAAGCTCATTAGCAGCCATCATAAGAAAGACCATAGAAGAATTGATGCTTTTGAGTTATGGTGTTGGAGGAGACTACTGAAGGTGCCATGGGCTGCCCACAGAACCAACAGATCTGTGTTGGAAGAAGTACAGCCAGAGTGCTCCTTGAAGGCCAGGATGGCCAAACTTCATCTCTCATACTTCAGACATATTGTCAGGAGGCACAAGTAGCTGGAGAAGGATATCATGTTTGTTAAGGTGGAGGGTCAGAGAAAAAGAGGAAGACCCTCAGTGAGATGGATTGGCAAAGTGGCAGCATTAATGGGCTCAAGCGTGGCAACAATTGTGAGGTTAGCCCAGGACTGGGCAGCATTTCATTCTGTTGTGCATAGGGTCGCTATGAGTTGGTACCGATTCGATGGCACCTAAAAACAAAAATAACAAGGTACAAACTATTGATCTCTCCCTTTGTAGAGGAAAGAAGAATAATGGAAATTGAAGTTGCTTGGAAATAGTCCAATGTACTAATGGATCAAGTGAACATCAATTTCCACAATCTTGACTTCAGAAGAACAAGATGGTGCCTGGCTACCAGTACCAACTGCTTTGAAAGGTCCCGGGGAGAGTCAGAAAAAAATGTGGAACAGAACTCAAAATTAAACATTGAAACAACAAGCTTACTGGGCATACAGAGACTGATGGAACCCCACTGCTAAGGCCCTTTATCATTCTTCAGGTTTGGAAATGAGTTTATACCCCCAAGGCTCAATTTTCACCTAAGCAATAGGTATATATATAAGGTACAACAACACTAGTGAGGTATGCATACCATAGAATGGTCAGTCATTTGAAATCAAAAGGGCAACATTTACACAAGGACAAAGTTCAGACAGTAGGGAAAGAAGGAGGCATGGAGACAAGAGACACCTGGAGGAAGTGCAATCATGATGTCTCACTGAAGGGATTGCAATCACTGAGATGAAATGATAGGGATGATTTGTTTCATATAAAACTGCTTATCTGCTCTGTAAACCTTTACTCGATTGATAAAAATAAGTTGTTTTTTAAACTCAATGTAAAGAAAACAAAAATCCAACAAATTATTAAAAATGGAGAAAAAAATTGAAGTTTCCAAGGACTTCATTTTACTTGGATCCATAATCAACACTCATGGTAGTATCAGTCGAGAAATCATATGATGTCTTATTGCACTGAGCAAATCTGCTACAAAAGACTTCTTTAAAGTATCAAAGAGGAAAGATGTCACTTTGGGGACTAAGGTGTGCCTGACCCACACCATGATATTTTCATTACCTCATGCATGTGAAAGCTGAACAATGACCAAGGAAGATCAGAAATGAATTGATGCTTTTGCATTATAGTGGGAAAATATTGGATATAGCATGAACTGCCAGAAGAATAAGCAAATCTATGTTGGAAGAAGTACAACTAGAATGCTCCTTACAAACAAAGATTGAAAGACTTCATCTCATGTGCTTTGGACATGTTGTCAGGAGGGGCCAGTCCCTGGAGAAGGACATCACACTTGGTAAAGTAGGTCAGCAAAAAAGAGGAAGCCCCTCAATTAAATGGATTGACACTGTGGCTGCAACAATGGACTCAAACAACAATGGCATAAGACCAGGCAATATTTCATTCTGGTGTACATGGGGTCACTTCACTATGAGTAGAAACTAACTTGAAGGCACCTAACAATAACCACAGCAACTTACAGTGTAACTCTAGCCAGTGCCCATTAATAAAAGGCTGTGAAAACTGCTTTCTTGCCAAGGTGCCCAAAAAAGGTAGCTGAGGACAGCTTGTGTGCTGGACAGTAGGGCTATATTCAGGTGGGGAAATTCAGATGAAGTGAGCTGCTCAGGAGGAACAAACAAGTCCTCAGAATCATCTCTAGTGCCAAACCACTGTCCTACTCAAGGGGAATTTGGAAGGGTGATGGTGACAATACCATGGGGAGGATGATCCTGTTGGAGGTATAGGGATAATGAAGTTGTAGCCAAGTATAATGACCAGAGTGATCCTGGATCTGGTGATGGAGATGGAGTTGGGTATGGGTATAGGAGTTCGCTTGGGGGTGAGAATGACCATGGGGATGGAAGTGATGTTTGTTATGATGAAGATGGTGATGCAAGTGGAGTGGGAGGTGGTGATGGAGATGAAGGTGGAGATGAAGTTGGTGATGGGGATAAAGGGTGGGGGCAATAGCATTTGTGGTGATGAATGTAGAGATGATGCAGGTGGCATTGGGAGTGGTGATGATGGGTATGAGGCTGGCATGAGTGATGATGGTGTGGGGCTGCTTGTGTACACCGTGTGAGAACAAACCACTTTAACATAAGCTGGGCACCCTGGGATCCCTTTCAGGTTGTAATCTTGGCCCTAAATCCCTCAACTCTTTCATTCCCTTATTTTCCTGTCTTCAGGTGATTCAACAGCCACACGACGATTCGTCATTAATGTGCAACCAGTAGGGTGTAGAAGGTATACTTGTCACTACAAAGTCCAGCTTAGATCAGCTCAGAAGGCAGAAAAGTCCTGCACTCAAACCCCTCCACCCAGTTCACCAGGGGAAAAGGAGGCACAAGGATAAGCCGTGGGCTGTGGCTGGTACTTTGCCTCCATTACCATTTTCGTCCTCAGCAAGGGAAAGGACATGACCCAACACATGAGTAATGGGATCAGGACCCAGAGCCTGCCTGTGTTCTTTCTCTTTTACAGACCTCTGGCGTCTTCCTCCTGTTTTCTGCCATCATTTCCTGCTAGCCTTCCAGAGCTCCTAAACAGAGGAAGTTGGGAATGAACAGAACAGCCTTAACTATGACCTTCATGCTCCAGACCCTGAGGTTTCCTCCTACAGGATCTTTCCTGAACTTAGCATGCTTGCAGCTTATCTAAGTTTCTCCCAAAGTCCCCATCTATACTCACAGGGGCATCAAGAACCTGCTGAGCCCAACGTAGACCAGCAATAATACTAACCTTTTGCATTTACACAAGGTACACACAAAGTATTTTCCCTTCAACTAGTCCTTATAATACGTCTGGAAGGAAGAGATGGATTGTCAAGCCCTTTTTACAAATGAGTACATCAAGTCTCAGGGGGATAAAAGTACCAGCCCAAAGCCTGTCACAGGTACAATTAGAATTGCATAACCAGTGCTCTTTCTTGTTGCACCTACCCCTCTTCCGTTTCACACTGTCTTGCCTCCTTCTTGTCCCAGACACCTTTTTAAAAACACATTCACTTGATCATAATAAGGACAAATTTCTGAAGTTCAAAAGTGTCATCTTGGGATTCAGTTACCTGAAAATCATGTCCAGAGCCAGTGTGCACTAAGAGAGGCACAAAAGTGTACCTGCTTGATGAGACTTTCAATATTGTTGGGCCTAGTCACTCTCCATTTCAAACCTTCCATGGCTCCCACTCACCACAGGACACATTTCTTGTCCCTCGGACTGGCTGGCAAACTGGGTCCTTAAAGATCCTGAACTACTCTTTACCAAAGAACTTTTCTCCTTCTCTTCCTATGTTGTTGTTGTTGTTGTTGTTAAGTGCCGTCGAGTCAATTCCAACCCATAGCAACTCTGTATAGGGTTTCCGGGGAGCAGCTGGTGAGCTTGAACCACCAACCTTGCAGTTCAAATAGCTTTGGATTACAGCCTAGGAAACTTGATGGGGCCATTCTGCTCTGTCCTTTGGATTCACTGTGAGTCAGCATCCACTCAACAGCACACAACATTCTCAGCCCATACCCTCTACTTTTCATGCTCTGTTCATTTGCGTATGCTCTTATGCTCCGAATGCCTTTATGCTTTCCGCCTATGTGCAAATTCTCTCCATCTTTTTAAGACCCAGGTTGGTGAGAAGTGAAGGACAGACAGTCAGTGTTCTTCACCCTGGGCCTTAATCTCTGGTACCCCCAGCAAGGACTGGGTGCTTATTTAGCCAGTGGATGTGAATGGAGTTGCCCTGGGTTGGGGTTGGGAGGGAACTTGACAGTGCCCAGGTGAGCCAACTCCTTGGTCCCTTTCTTGTTTCATGGGTGACCTCAGGCCAAGGTGGGGTTGGAATATTAGGGGGGATACGGTGTGTGAAGTGAGGCCTGTCTGACTCCAGCCCCCTATACCTAGGGTGATTTTCCTACCTTTCTTCTTCTCAGTTTGCCCCTCCAAGATAAGGGGACAGTCTACTGGGGGTGGTAGTTGCATTGTTGTTGTTATTAGGTGCCATCGAGTCGGTACCGACCCATAGCGACCTTATGCACAGCAGAATGAAACACTGCCCGATCCTGGGCCAACCTCACTACTGTTGGCACGCTTGAGTCCATTGATGCTGCCACTTGGCCGATCCATCTCATTGGGGGTCTTATATATAACAGAATAAAATGTTGGCCAGCCCTGCTCCGTCTTTATGACCACTGGTGTGTTTGAGTCCTTTGTTGTGACTATTGTGCCAATCCGTCTCATTGAGTGTCTCCTTGTTTGTCGACTTTACCCAATGTGGTATCCTTTTCTAGCGATTGATCTTCCCTGATGATGAATCTGTATTCTAGTCATTACAGCTTTCTTTCCCCAAAAATACCAGTCCCCTCTCCCTGTCTTTTCCCTGCCCTCAAAAACTACTTGAGGGAGAGTCAAAAAGGACACAGATGTGAATTGGAGTAAGGAACACCCATCCCTTGCCCTCCCAACTGAGTCGTTCAGACCTCTGGGGATCCTCTCTGGTTGGGAAGGGCACACCCCGCCCCTCAGCAAACAGGACCTCAGGAAATAATGGCTCCTCCTCAGACCTGAACTGACATCAGCCACTGCTCTGAATGGTTTATGGCTCCAAGACCTCCTCTTAGAATTTCAAGTCAAGAGAAAGGGCCCTCAGGCCTGCCCAAGGCTTCCAGAAGGGCAGGAGAAGGAGGTGCCCTCTCGCCTACAGGCCTCAATGAATGGGCTCATCCACCACAGCCTTTGCCCCGCCAGTTCAACACAGACTTTCACATCTGCTTTCTCGTCTCCTCCCATGACTGCTTCCTCTCTGGTAGGAATGATCATTTGATCCTCAGGTAAGGAAATCCAGGCTCAAAGAAGTTTGGAGAGGAATGTCCAAGAGTATAGGGCAGAGACATGAGACCCAACCTGGCTCCAAATCCAGGAGTCCCTGGTAAAGCTTGGTCTGGCTCCATTCGACTTCCCAGGCATCCCAGTTCCCAGTAGGCAGACAGAACCCAGCCAGAGTGACCTGGTGCCCAAATGTAGAACCTGTGCAGCCCCACAGTCTCTGTCCCCAGACTGTTCTGTGCAGAAAACACACATGGAATCAAACAGACCTGGGTTCCAGTTCCAGCTTCTCATTTACTTACTGCGCAACCCGGGGAAGGCCTTTCCCCCACTCTGGGCCTCAGTTTCCACTTACGAGATATGGGGTGACTGGTTCCCATCAGTCAGGTCTCAGTGTAGACTGAGCCTGGTGCCCCTGCTTTGTGCCTGGCACCTCACTCCAGCAAATCTCCCCTTCAGACCTGGTGCTCAGCTAGCTGAGTCTCCACCTCCTATACCAGGGTGAGGAGATGCCCCAGGGCCTGGAGCCAAGTCAGAGCACGGTCAGTTCTGGGGTTAGTCCCCACCAGACACTTCCTAGCACTGACCTACTTGGTTCTGAAATTGACCATAGTTCAGGGGCTCTCCAAGTTCTTTCTAGTACTACTATCATTCCCATTTTACTGATGAGAACATTGAGGCCCAGAAAAGTTAAAGGGAACCACAAGTCAGGACAGAGTAGATGGGGTCAGAGGCCTGGCTCTCCTCCAGCTCTGAAGGTTCACTCATCCTGTCCTCACCCTCCTAGAAAGGGACCCAAGCAGCGTGATTCAGTTCCCTTGAGGGACCCCACCTCCTTTCCATCTGCCAGTTGTCCTAGGTTTCCAAGGAGTGCTTACTTTGGAAACAGCTCACCAACTCTTTCCTCTGAGGCACCTCTAAGTAGATTCCAATTGCTAGTGGGAGGTTAGCAGTTGAACACATTAACCATTTGCATCACCCAGAGACTACAAAGAATCCATAGTGGGTCCAAAGGACTGGAGGACTCAGAAGGGAAGGCGACTATTGGAACCCTGGGTATATTACTAGGTTAGTAGGTATTACTAGGTAGAAGAAACCAGGCCTTGAATCCAGGCTGGGACCCAACCCCAAGTCTGTTCAACCTAGTATCTACTGATACCTGCTCCCTCCACCCAGTTGTAGGGGGATATGAAAAAACTTTAAAGCTCATCATTTTGCCCCCACAAATCCATACTACCCCCAGCTAGGAGCACCCACCCATCCAACTACCCATAGGGCCCCTACCTGAGCACCGGAAGGGGGCTGCGGAACAGCGGGCACTGATGGCACCGTCGGCTGGCCCTGCGGCGGCAGTACAACTGGCAGACTTTGGCACCATTCTCCCCTCCCCTGAGCAATCATTAACCCTATTAGAGACCACACCTCCTGCTTTTTCAGGAAGCTCTGGCCACACCTGGAGAGGGGGCAGTATGCAGGACCGAGATGAGGGGTCCCAGTGTGTCTGTACTGGAAGCCCAAGCTGAGGGAAGGCATAAGGGCCCCCATTAGAGGGGAAAATCGGTGAGTGGGTTCTGTGGAAAAAGTCAGAGGAGGGTTAGGTCAGGAGGGGGAGCCGGTTAGGGTATAATAATCAGTCAGACTCAGAGACTCCCACATGGGCCCCTGAGTTAGTTAACTAGGAAAGTCATTGCAAAGTTTCACAAACAGGTGGCCAGAAGCAACAAAAATGTATTGTCTCACAGTTCTGGAGGCCAGAAGTCTGAATTTTGGGTGTTGGCAAAGGCATACTCTTTCTGAAAATTCTAGGGAGAGCGTCTTCCTTGTCTCCTATATTTTCCAGTCATCTCTGGCATCCCATGGCTTGTGGCAGAATCACTCGATCGCTGCCTCCAGGGGCATCTGACCATCTTCCCTCTGTCTGTATCTCTTCTCCTCTTTTATAAGGAATTTACTCAGATGGGATTAGGATTTAAGACCCCCACTTTACTCCAGGATGACCCCATGTTAACATAACTGAGAACATCTTCAAAGTCTCTATTTCCAAACAAGTTCAAGTTCACAGGTTAGTGTTAGGACTTAAATATATCTTTCAGTGGTACAGCCCTGTGAGGTTTACACCTGGATCATGCCTAGTTCAATGAGGTTTTGTGACAATTGCTGTTGCTCTTCTTCTCATGTTGGGATTTCAGAGCACCTCTGCCTCCACTAGGACCTCCATCTACCCCAGTGCTGACTTTGACCACGACTTCAGCCTCAGTGCTGATGGCCTCTTAGCAGGGACCAAGCCCCTTACTTCCTTCTCCTACAGCCCCCACATGCTCCATCATCCCCATGCTGGTATAGGAGAAATGAGCTCCTGGGGACAAGACCACCCATGAGCTCCAAGTTGCCTCCTAGTAGATGGGTGGCTTGGGGAAGTCGATGCAACTCTATGTCTGGACCATGGAGTTCTGGTTCCCTCTGTTCTGGGTGCCTATGAAGGTGGACAGGAAGACGTGCAGCCCAGGGCAAACATTTAGAAACTGTAGTCTGCCAAAAGAGACCATAAAATGCAAACAAGCTCTTCCTCTTCTCTGGCCACCTAGGGGAGGGTGCACTTGTGCCTTCCAAGAGGACTGGGAATCAGTATTCATTAAGCACCTACTGTGCTTTGGAGTCCTGGTGTGGCGCTGGGGGTTAATACGCCAGACTGCAATGCTATGGGTTGGAACCAACTCTATGGCACTTAACAACAACAACTGTGTGGTTTATATCGTATGCTCACTGACTCCTGGCATCACCTGGAAGAGGCAGATGCCATTATAATCATCCCAGATTTAGAAGAGGAACCTGTGCATCATAGAGGAGCAGTGACAATGCCATGCTACAGACAGCAAATGCCTAAGCCGGGCCAGGGCTCCCAGATATAGGTGCCCTGCTCCCAACGCACCTGCACCCTCCTCATCACTTCCTTGGCCAGAACTCTCCACACCTCTTTCTCTGTCTCTCCCCTGCCTCCTAAAGCCTTCCCTCTGACAGTGGGCACCTGATGTTCCTCTGTGGGGAACCTCCTCACCATTCCTTCCCCTCACTCCATGCTGGGTTTGTCCTCCAGAGCTAGCCAGTCAGAGCACAGTCTTCTCCTCTCTACAGTGATTGGTTCAGATTTGGCAACTTGGACCAAAGTTGGGCCAAGAAGAACCAAGCAATGGGACTCAAATAAAGGACTTCATTTGGAACTGTTTTCATTCTTCCACCCCCACCCCCCAACCCCCGAGAGTTCTACGTGACTCCAGGACTTCCATTGTCTGTCTGACTACTAAAAGGATAAAGTCTGACTGAGGAATAATCTACGACTGAGTAAATCAGAGTTAAGAAATGGAGACACACAGAATCCTTAAGATTTTGTGTGCACTCCTGGATACAGCCATACTTGAAGCACCAACCACCAGACTCTGAACCAGTTATTGACCAATACATTCCCTTTTCTGGTAGACCTGACTAAGCTACTTTCTGCCAGACCATAATCACTCTTGAAAGTGATGAAATGGAAACAGGCAGTTAAAATAAGAGGTACAGAATAAACAAGATGGCGGATCGGGTGGACGTGTAGCAGAGAGCTCCAACAACAACAACACAGAATACCCGACCAGCAGGTTTAGGGAATGGTCCCAGAACTCTGAACCACATATAAAGGAATACTTAGAAGGTTGGAAGGCTCACAGCTGGGGGAATTT
>NW_006408760.1:3287497-3321975 GCF_000296735.1 Chrysochloris asiatica
ATAAGGTAACCACAATGGGGTTGGGGTGGGGGTTTACTTTGGGTGTTGAGGAAGGCAATACAAGAAAGGGGGAGGAGGCAGAAAAAAAGATAGATAGGGGTACACTGAGACAAGTTTGCAAGGCCTATTGGGACAGAAGTAAATAGTGATGCATACTCAACCTTGGAACCACAGGGCTTTGAAATACAGGGATCTAGATATAGCTTGAAGAAGGTAAATAATACTAAAATGCTTGACTGCCTTATGAATATTAGTTTCCCTTGCTTGCTATTGTAACATAGACACTTGAGAGGGATAGAAAGGAATGTTGGGAAACATGATTAGAGAAAACTTGTAAGCCCGCCTATAACTTGTAATTCAGCCTATAACTGATTGGAATACCTAAATGGGGTTCTACAACTTGCCCAGTGAAATAGGCCTTGTGCAAAGCCTTTACAGAGTATAGGACCTTAGGTGGAATCCTGAGTCCCATTCACAACGTTATAAGGTGAGACATTCCCACTAGAAAGGACAAGCAGAACAGCTACAGTGACAGAAGATACATCTTCATGATGAACCTGATCTATACTCAGAGCGGTAGTTACTCTAAATACCAACAGAGAGGGAAAGAGTCTTCACATCAGTATCAATGCTATCCCCTCTGTGCACAGGGTAGATAGGGATGGGCAACTTAGACATTCGCTAGCTAAAATGAGGGGGCAATGAAGGCACGAAGTGACTGGCTTACAAGGTTTCAAGAGGGAGTTTATTTAACAGTATGGTGGGAAAGAAAGAGTCCCCACTGAATAGCTGTCATCTTGTCTAGATGGGTCTGGTGAAAAGAGATGGGGATAAGATTCGTAAGATTCAATGGTGAATAATTGTTATCATGACTAATCTCAACTGTCACAACTGTAAAGGTAGAAGTTTTGAAACAAAAAAAGAGGAGTGATTAATCTTACAGTCCAGAAACAGAAGACCCTAGGACCATCAAGAGAGGAATGCACAAGCAGAATGCGGGACCTTATCCAGAGAAGCAGCAACGCCAGAGATAGAGGCAGAGATGGGGCCATGGAGAGTGGGAGCGGCTGAGGACTCTAGATTCATGGACTAAGAAGAGAAGAACTAAGAGCCTGGTGGCCAGGAGCAGACTTGCAGAATGTGCCCTTTGGAGATGTAAATTATTAAATATGCCTGAAGTGGTTTCCTTTTTGTTGTTTGTTTTTTAAAAAAGTTAAAGTGGCTAGAGAGAAATACTGTTAACTGATGGTACCTGGAGGGGATTATAATCAATGTTATGAAACAAGGTGTATGATTTGTTGAATGTAAACCTGATGATGATATGCCCTGTAAACTTTCACTCAATCCACATTAAAACCTTAAATTAAAAAAAAAACAAAAAACCCTATGAGGCAGTTCTGCTGTGTCATATATGGTTATTATGAGTCAGAATCAACTTGACAGCACACAGCAACATATGACACGTATCTTGAAAGGTGATGGTTGTTGTTATGTGCCATGGAGTCAATTCTGACTCATAGCGACGCTGTACAGGGTTCCCAAGACTGTAAATCTTTACGGAAGCAGAAAGCCTCATCTTTCTCCCACGGAACTGCTAGTAGTTTTGAACTGCTGACTGTGAAATTAGCAGCCTGATTTGTAACCACTGCACTACCAGAGCTCCTTTGGAAGGTGTTTCTGTGAATTAAATGAAGACATTCATTTAAAGTGCTGAGCATACTGCCCAGAGTAATGTCTCAATGAGTGTTATGTTTTGTTTTTGTGGTGATAGTGGTGATAGTGTTATTACTACTAATATTGCATTATTTTTACTCTAATATCCTGATGTGGCATTGTAGGATAAGCGTTGAACTGCAAGGCTGGTGGTTCAAACCCACAAGCCATTCCTAGGAAACCCTATATAGGGCCACTGAGTCGGAAGCGATTCAACAGCACCACAACATCAGTGTCATCTCATTTAATTCTCCCAGGAATGTTTTTCTTCCTATTGACAAATGAGAAAATAGAGACCTGGGCAGTTTAGATCACCACTCAAGACTAGACTGTCTGAAAGTGGCAGAATCAGGATATTAGCTTATATCTGTGCAACCATTCTTGCCTCTGCTTCCCTGACACAGTTGTCAGATTCCTCCAAAGGAAGTGGGTGCTACCCATTGCTGGTGACCTAACTTGTAGAAGGAGATGCAGACGATCCCACCCAAGGTTTCAATTCTGTCCTATACCAAAGGAGCCAGCCCGGTCTCTGCCAGCCCCAGGTAGGACAGACCCCAGCTTCAAGCCCTTGCCCTCCCTCCCTGCTCTGATGGCTGGGGTGCCCAGAGGGCATGTTCTAACCTGCTCAGACCTTTGGACAGAATGTGGATGAACGAGGTGTGGCTAGATGGTACCCTGCCCATCTTAAAGGCACCTGCTTGCCTATCTCTGGGAAGCTGGCTGGGCTCTGGGCTGGGATAATACCTGTCTGAGTAACAAGTCCAGGGTCAGGGTCAACTTCAGGGACAGATGGTCAAGCAGAAAGTAGGAGTAAGAGCCCAGTAGGTAGACTTGGACAACAGGGGTCCTCATTCCCTTCCCGTCACATACCAACTGGGGGCCTGATTGCAAGGGATTTCATATCCTTGAGCCTCAATGTCCTTGTGATGAATTGAATTGTGTGGATCCAATCCAAAACATGGATTGGAATCATAACCTCCATACCTACAGATGTAATAGGGTTGGGAATAGGGTTCTCTTTGTTATGTTAAGGATGCCTTCTTAGTGTAGGTGTGTACTAAACCGTATTTCTTCCTCATGGAAGATGCAGCACAGAGGTAAACTAGCACAAAAGGGGGGAACACAAATCTGTTGATGGCCTGAGGCAGATGAATCTACTAGATCCTAGAATTCTAAGGACTGCAGGCTACTAACAGCTGAAATTGACAAAGAAGAAACTCCCCTTAGAACCACATCCTGAATTCGGATTTATAGCCTCCTGAATTGTGAGAAAGTGAATTTCTGTTCTTTAAAGCCACCTACTTGCGGTATTTGTGTGAGCAGTAGCATTAAGAATCTCAGACAGTACTCATTTGTAAAACGGGCACAAAGGCACAATGCAACTCAGGTTTGTTTTGAGGATTCATTAGGTAATGCATGTGAAAGCATTTAGCACGGGGCAAGCGAAGGAGCTCTGGTAGCATAGTGGTTACAAATCGGGCTGCTACCTCAAAGTCAACGGTTCAAAACTACCAGTGGTTCTGCGGGAGAAAGATGAGGCTTTCTGCTCCCGTAAAGATTTACAGCCTCGGAAATCCCATGTAGGGTCACTATGAGTCAGAATCGACTCCACGGTACTTAACAACAACAACAAGCAAAGGAACCACATCACATGTTCATGTGTGTAGCAATTTAGATACAATTAGGATTCCTTCATAGCGACTTTCTTAGTTGTGTGGTTTTCTAGTTTGGGGATCAGAAAAAAATCCTCATTGCCTGTGTTTACTGATTACTTACTGTGTGCCCACTGTGTGCTCAGACATTGGTCGAGTTGAAATCAAGTCCTAGCTTGGCCCTGAAGGGCTATGTGACACTGGGCAGGTCATTGATTCTCCTGAGCCTCCATTTCTTCATCTGCAACATAGGGACTGCTCCACCTTAATGTACATCTTCAGAGAGGACCTGGAGAGTCAGGACTGTCCCTCCTCAACTTCCCAGTCATCCTCCAATGCTGCACATGCCTTTGCAGATTGCAGAGTCTCTTCACTACTCTGTTTCCAAACCGAAGGACCAGCCTTGGATGTCAGAGTCTCACAGCCTCCGCCTTAAAAAGAATCTAGGGACCCAGAAGACCAACTCTTCCCCATTTCCCAAGACTACTGAAATACCCCCCTGCTTTCCAGGGCACAAATTCCTCTTATAATGTCCCTTCCTGGTGGCTGGTATGTCATAGTTTACATACCTCCAGTGATGGAGATCTTACTCCTTCATATGGTCTCTAATCTGTGGCCTCCAACTGTACATGTCTCATTGAGTTAATAGCTGTTCCCCTCACTTCCACCTGGGAATGCCCTCTAAGCATCAGATGCCACTTCCTGTCTCTGCTCTGGAATAGCTTTCCCTTCAGGCTTCTCCAATCCTTCTCCACCACCACCACAGGTGGGCTTTCTAGCCAGGCAAACCTGGGCTTACCTTCCGGCTCTGTCCTTTGTTGACTGTGTGGCTAGAGGAAAGCCTCTCTCTCTCTTTCCTTGAGCCTCAGTTTCTACACCAGGAAAATAGGGGAAAGTGAATTCCGGTGTGGCATTGTAGGAGAAACACTGGACTGAAAGGTCAGTTAAACTGCAAAATCAGTGGTTCAGACTCACCAGCAACTCCTCTGAACCGACTGGATAGCACTTAAAAACAATAACAATATAATGAAGTGACTTTTCTTTCTCTCCAGTCAGCAGATACCTGAAACAGGACACGATGCCCTTGAGCCCTCTAGGTGTGAGCCAATCTGGCACCACACAGCCCTCTTAGGTACTACCCTCCACTTCTGGGTGCACTCAGCCAATAGATGTGTGTTGGGCACTGGGCAATGGGGTGGGAGGATCTCTATGAAATAACACAGGCCAGGTCAAGAGAAAAGCAATGGGAATTGTGTGTGCGAAGGCCCACTCTGGGAAAGGGTCCAGCCTTGGGGGGACTGAGAGATCGGCATAGCTGGAACTCAGAGGTCATTTGCTCAAGGAATTGGATTCTTAAAATGATTGCACATCCATAGAATGGAATATTTATAGTTAGGTGCGAGTTGGTCCCTGGGTCATGACGACCCCATGCACGAGGGAACCAGATGCGGCCTGATCCTGTGCCATTCCCATGATCAGTTATGGATCAGACCATTGCCAGCCATAGGGTTTTCATGACTGATTTTCAGAAGCAGATCATCAGGCCTTTCTTCCTAATGCATCTTGGTCTAGAAGCATCTCTTAACCCTATTCAGCATCATAGCAAGACAAAAGCCTCCACTGACAGATGGGTGGCTGCTGCGCATGAGAACAGATGACTAATACAAACAGCAATGTGCTTGAGAATCCAAAATATGATGCTGAGCAAAAGAAGCCAGAAACAAAAGGGCCCATACTGTCCAACTCCATTTATAGAATGTTCTAAACAAGTAAAACTCGTCTATGGTGACAGAAACCACATCTATAGTTATGTCTGGAGGGAACTGACTAGGAAGGGACTCAAGAGAACTTTCTGAAATGATAGGGACACTCTACATACTGATCAGTGTTTTGGCTATATGGAGGTGGTGGTGGTTGTTGTCACTACTACTGGTGGACTTGAATAGCCAACCTTGTGATTAGGAGTCCAGTGATGATCCTACAGTGCCACACCAGGACTCCTATGGTGGTGGTGTGCTGTGGAGTCAGTTCAGACTCATAGCGACCCTGAACAGGGTTTCTGAGGCTGTAAATCTTTATGGGAGCAGAAAGCCTCATCTTTCTCCCACAGAGCCACTGGTAGTTTCAAACTAGCTGACCTTGAGATTCTCAGCCCAACTCGTAACCACTACGCTACCAGAGTTCCTTGGACTCCTATATGAAGGTATACATTTTTTTAAGATTCACTGGGCCATAAGTTTAAGATTTACTGTATGTTTGTAAATTAAATTCTAGTACAGTTCTGATAAAAAGAAGAAACAAAATGTGTTGATGGAGAGTTATGAGGAGGCAGGTCTCTGGATGTCAGACCTGAGTAACAATGCTTAAGTCCTGTTGTTTTTTTCAGTGTGGCCCTAATAAGTTCTTTTAACCTCACTATGTCTGTTTTCAAGCCTTGGTGCGGCACTGTAGGATAAGCACTGAACTGCCAACCTTAAGATCAGCAGTTTAAACCCACATGCCGCTCCACAGAACCTGTATACAGGGTCTCTGTAAGTTAGAACTGACTCAAAGCCATCAGTCTATTATTGGGAACTCCACCACTCATCTGTCAGTTTGTCATAGTGTGGTGGCTTGCTTGTTGTTGAGATGCTGGAAGCTATGCCACTGGCATTTGAAATACCAGCAAGGTACACCCATAGTGGACAGGTTTCAGCTGAGATTCCAGAGTAAGACAGAACAGGAAGGAGAGGTAAACTATTCTGAATGTTTTTGCCACTGAACACCTTAAGAGTAGCAGTGGAACACTGTCAGTAACAGAATATTAAATATAGAAACATGATGAATAGCACCAGAATATTGTTAGATATAATGCCAGAAGATGAGCCTTTCAGGTTGGAAGACATTCAAAGTATGACTAGGGAAGTAAAGTTGACTGTGATGACATGAATGGAGTAAAGCTTCCAGGTCCTTCATTTGCTGATGAGGCACAAATCAAAATGAGGAGAAATGGCTATACATATCCATTACTAATCAGAACATGGAATGAACAAAGTATGAATCTAAGAAAATTGGAAACTGTCAAAAATGAAATGGAATGAATAAATATCAATATCCTAGGCATTCGTGAGCTGAAAAGGACTGGTGTTGGCCATTTTGAATCTGACAATCATATGGTTTACTATGCCAAGAATAACAAATTGAAGAGGAATGGTGACACATTCATCATCAAAAAGAACATTTTAAGATCTATCTTGAAGTATAATGCTGTCTGTGGTAGGATAATATCCATATACCAAAATATGACACTGAACATATCCCACCTGAATTTAGAGACCATCTCAAGAACAGATTTGATGCATTAGACACTAATGACTGAAGACCAGAAGAGTTGTGGGCCGACATTAAGAACATCACGCAGTCATCCTCAGAACGAACCGCAAATGTTTTGCCCTTGATTCACCACATTGATCAAAATAATTCTGGTTCAGTTAAGATAATTCTGAAAAATCTAAAGGTCATGTTTAAAATACTGAGGGTTCAAAATGTATGAGATTAGACTTTTGTTTTGCTATTCCAAGTGGCCACCAAGTAAACACAAAGAAAATGTCAACAGGGAATCATCATTTACCAGCTGAAATTATGCTCACTTGTATATCTTGCCCAAATAGTCTTCAAAACTTGCATTCATGTACATTTTTTATACCACTGCTGCTCTTTATTTCTCTTTTCTTTAATTTTAACTTTTATTGTGACTTGAGTGAGAGTTTACAACAAGATAATCAGTTTTACATTCAACAAATCATACACTTTGTTTCATCTCAATGATTACAATTCTCTCCCGGCAACAACAGTCATCCTACTTATACCCTATGATTTGTACTCATGGACATACTTTTATTTTTATTGTGAACTGAGTGGTAGTTTACATTGGAGAACATTGGCTTTACACCATCATTTCATTGTAATGATTACAATCTCCTCCATGCATCATCATTCAACAGTATTTGCTTCCATTCCCTCTAGGGTTTGTGTGTGTGTGGGGGGGGCTTTTTGCGGAGGAGCAGGGGGGATGTACAGAAAAACACTCAGGAATATATAATATTTTAAACAACTAAAGGGCACATTCTACAAGCCTGCCTCCTGGCCGCCAGCTCTCAGTCCCTCTCTTTCCATGAGTCTAGAGTCCTCAGCTGCTCCCTCTCTCCATGTCCTCATCTCTGTCTCCATCTCTGATGTCGCTGCTTCTCTGGATAGGTTCCCACATTCCGCTTGTGCTCTTCTCCCTTGATGGTCCTAGGGTCCTTTGTTTCTGGACTGTTAGATTAACTACTTCCCGTTTTTGATACAAAATTTTACCTTTACAATTGTGACAGTTGCAGTTAGTCATGATAACAATTACTCACTATTGAATCATAAGAATCTTATCCCCATCTCCTTTCACCAGACCCATCTAGACAAGATGAAAACTATTCAGTGGGGACTCTATTTTCTCCTGCACACTCTGAAATTAAACTCCCTCTTGAAAAACTTTAAGCCAGTCACTTCATGCCTTTATCACCCCCTCATTTTAGGTAGTCAATGTGTAAGTTGCCCATCCCTATCTACCCTGTATAAAGAGAGGATAGCATAGATACTTGATATGAAGACTCCTTCCCTCTCAGTTGGTATTTTGAACCACTACATTCATAAGTGTAGGTCAACCATGTACTTTTTATAAATCTAGTCTGGGCATATTATTTTCAACTTGGTTTATGTTGTTGTTGTTAGGTGCCATAGAGTCAGTACCAATTCATAGTTTAGATTCATAGATTCTGCACAGCAAAATAAAACATTGCCCAATCCTGGGCCAACCTCACTACTGTTGCCATTGATGCTGCCACTTAGCCAATCCATCTCGCTGAGGGTCTTCCTCTTTTTCTCTGACCCTCCACCTTACCAAACATGATATCCTTCTCCAGCGACTGGTCCTTCCTGACAATATGTCCGAAGTATGAGAGACAAAGTTTGGCCTCCAAGGAATACTCTGGCTGCACTTCTTCCAACACAGATCTGTTGGTTCTACTGGAAGCCCACAGCACTTTCAATATTCTCCTCCAACACCATAACTCAAATGCGTCAATTCTTCTACAGTCTTCCTTATTTACTGTCCAGCTTTCGCATGCATATGAGGTTATTGAAAACACCATGGCTTGGGTCAGGTGCACCTTAGTCCTCCACCTGACATCTTTGCTCTTCAACACTTTAAAAAGATATTGTATAGCAGATTTGGCTAATGCAATATGTTTGATTTCTTGACTGCTGCTTCCGTGAGTGTTGATGGTCGATCCAAGAAGAATGAAGTCCTTGACAACTTCAATCTTTTCTTCATTAATAAGAATGCTGTTTATTGGTCCAGTGGTGAGGATTTTTGTTTTCTTTATATTGATGTGTAATCCATGCCGAAGGCTGTGCTCTTTGATCTTCATCAGTAAATGTTTTAAGTCCTCATCACTTTCAGCAAGCAAGGTTGTATCATCTGCATATCACAGGTTGTTAATGAGTCTTCCTCCAATCCTGATGCCATGTTTTTCTTCAGATAACCCAGCCTCTCAGATTATTTGTTCAGCATACAGATTGAATAAGTATGGTGAAAGAATACAACCTTGTTGCACACCTTTCTTAATATTAAACCATTCAGTGTTCCCATGTTCTGTTCGAACAACTGCCTCTTGGTCCATGTACAGATTCCTCATGAGCACAATTAAGGGTTCTGGAATACTCATATTTTGCTATGTTGTCCATAGCCCATCAAGATCCACACAATCGAAAGACTTTGCGTAGTCAATAAAGCACAGGTAAACATCGTTCTGGTATTCTGTGCTTTCAGTCAAGATCCATCGGACATCAGCAATGATATCCCTCGTTCTGAATCCAGCTTGAACCTCTGGAATTTCTCTGTCAATGTATGCTTGCAGCCATTTCTGTATTAACTTGGTTTATATTCTTATTTTAATTCAATTATTTGTTCCACTTCTTTAACAAATAGTTAAAAAATAATAATTCTAAAAAGAAGAACATTATACAGGAAGAAAGCAAAAGATCATTAAAAAGACAAGAAAAAAGAAAAAGACCAAAATGGATATTAGAAGAGATTCTGAAACTTGCTAAAGCATCTCTATGCTGGAGAAATGAGAAGGTAAAAGAGATGGACAGAAAATTTCAAATGGCAGCTAGCTCAAGAAGACCAAGTCAAGTATTATAATGAAATGTGAAAAGATCTGGAGTTAGAAAACTAAAAGGAAAGAATACACTCAGCCTTTCTTAAGCTGCAAGAATTGAAGAAAAAAATTCAAGCATTAATTTGAAATATTGAAGGATTCTATGAGCAAGATCTTGAACAATGCAGAAAGCATCAAAAGAAAATGGAAGGAGTACACAGAGTCATTGTATCAAAAAGACACTGTCAATACTCAACCATTTCAAGAGGTAGCATATGATAAGAGTCAATAGTACTGAAGGAAGAAGTCCAAGATGCACTGAAGACATTAGCAAAAAAAAAGGGTCTGGGAATTGGTAGAATACAAATTGAACCCTTTCAACAAACTGATGCAGCACTGGAGGCGCTTACTCATCTATGCCAAGAAATTTGGAAGACAGTTACCTGGACAACTGATTGAAAGAAATCCACTATTTGCGCCCATTCCCAAAGGAGGTGGCCCAGCAGAATGTGGAAATCATCAGACAATATCATTAATATCAATGCAAGTATAAATTTGCTAAACATAATTTTTTTAATGACTGCAGTAGTACATTAACAGGGAATTGCCAGAGATTTAAGCCGAATTCAGATGAGGACGTGCCCAGTGGATAACATTGCTGATATCAGAAAGATCTTGGCTGAAAGCAGAGAATACCAAAAAGAGGCTTACATATGCTTTTATTGACTATGAAAAGGATTTTGACTGTGCGGATCATGACAAACTATGAACAACACTGTGGAGAATGGGTATTCCACAACACTTAATTGTCCTCATGAGGAACATGTACATAGACCAAGAGGCAGTTGTTTGAACAGAACAAGGGGATACGGACTGGTTTAAAATCAGGAAAGGTGTGCACCAGGGTTGTATTCTTTCATACTTATTCAATATGTATCCTGAACAAATAACCTGAGAAAGTGGATTATATGAAGAACATGGTATCAGAATTGGAGGAAAACTCAAGAACCTGCAATATGCAGATGACACAATCTTGCTTGCTAAAAGTGAAGAGGACTTAAAATACTTACTGATGAAGATCAAAAATCACAGCCTTCAGTATGAGTTGCACCTCAGTGCAAAGAAAACAAAAATCCTCACCACTGGACCGATAAATAACATCATGATAAATAGAGAAAAGATTAAAACTGTCAAAGACTTCATTTTGCTTATAGCTATAGTCAGCACTCATAGAAGCAGTCGTCAAGAAATCAACCGACTATTGCATTAGATACATCTGCTGCACAATACCGCTTGTAAGCATTCAAGAACAAAAATGGTTGGCTTGAGGACTAAGGTGGCCCTGACCCAAGCCAAGGTATTTTCAATAGCCTCATATGTACGTGAAAGTTGTATAGTGAATAAGGAAGACCATAAAAGAATTATATATTTGAGTTATGGTGTTGAGGAAGAATCTTGAATGTACTGTCAGAAGAGCAAACAAATCTGTCCTGTAAGAAGTATAGTCAAAATACTCCTTAGAAGCATTTTGGCCAGATGGCCAGACTTCTATCATCTTTCAGATATGTTATGTGAACATCCCCTGGAGAAGGGCATCATGCTTGGTATAATGGAGGGTCAAAGAGAAAGAGGAAGACCCCTCAGGGAGATGGATTGGGACAGTGGCTGCAGAAAGGGGCTCAGTCTTAATGATTGTGAGGTTGGCACAGGACCGGGAAGTGTTTCGTCCTGTCGTGCATAGGATCGCTATGAATCGGAACTGATTCAACAGTACCTAACAACAACATTATTGGGGAATAAATCTCTAGGTTATTTATCTCTAGCAATATCCCTTTTACTTTGATCACTGTTAGTACCAGCCAGGAATCGTTTTATTATACCTAACATCTGCGTTACACATATTTTATTTGTGCAAAATATCTCAATAAAAGCTTTTTTTTTTTTTAGTTTAAGAACTGGAACCTTTTGGGGGAAAAAAAAAAAAAAATCTTTCAATCGCTCCACTGTACAACCATCCCTCCGCGAAGGAGCCAAATTCTGGGCTGAGCCCTGGCGCTGCGAAGTGACCGCTGGGAGGCGTGGCCGTCTCCTAAAGCGTGATCTTAGAGAACTACTACCGGCAGGTGCTGACACAGCAGTGCACGCAGGGAATTGTAGTCCTCGCCTGCCTAGTATGGCCAAGGACACAAGGCAGCCCCCCTACCCCCACCCTAAATGGGATACTCAGCTCCTACAGTCTTTGGACATACTCAAGTCCAGGGTGACCCGAGCGCTAAATGATGGGGAGTAGGCACAATAATCTCTTGACTGTCGTCTAGCTCGTCTTCGTCACTGGATTCTCCCAACCTCCTCCTATAGAAAGTATCATCACTCCCATTTCGCAAACGAAGAAAACTAAGGCTCAGAGAATGGCCCAAAGATCCACAGGAATAAAGATATGTGCATCCACCCCGCCCTCTGCATCGAATCCGAGGCTGGAAGAGGGGAACAAACGCTCTCAGAAGCGAAGATTCCTTAAACGCCCCAGAGTCTTATAAATTTTCCGTATTTCTTAGTCGAGGAAACGGAATCGGCCACTAAACCAAGGTCACACGTGCAGTAGAGTGGGCAGCTGGGATGCCGGTCCTCGGCAGTTTGCCCTTGCGCGCCCTTTGCCGCCAGCGCTCAGTGGGCGTGGCTACGCAGAGAAGGCCGAGCTGGGCGTGGCCGAAGGAAGCCCGCTCTCTCCCTCCCCTGCTCCAGCACTTATGGTCCAGTCCAGGTAGTTCCACTAGTGCACTGGAGCGGGGGTGGGGGAGCCCGAAACTGCGCAGCCGGCGTGGGTCCCGCGCGCGCGCGCGCGCGCCCAAGTAGGGAGGGCCTCGGACAGTTCCACTGCGTGGGGCTGGAAGGGGGCCGCGGCAGGCGGCGCGCAGGCAGTGGCGGGACCTGGACGTCCGACTGCAACTGGGAGCTACGCTCCGGCCGCCGGGTGGGGGTGGAGCCCCGCTGCGGCCCCAGGTAACGCCCGGACCGGACCCTGCGCCGTGTGCCCTTGGCTGGGCCAGTGAGGATCAAGCGGTAGGGGGCGGTCGCGGACCGACGGAGTAGCGCGGGAGCTTCCAGCAAGGCAGTCTGCGCCCTCTAGGCCAGAGCTCACTGCGCCTTTTTCGGGAGCCAGACCCTCGCTCTTCTTCTGCCCTCCAGCTAGGTCCAAGTACCCCAGTTCAGAGAGCCATAGCGAACTACACGTCCCAGCTTGCCCCGCGCCCCGGCGCATGTCCCATTCGCGTCCCGGGGGGGAGCAGGTTCCGGCTTTATCTGTGACCCAGGTGTCCAAGCCTGAGCGGGAGAAGTGCAGCAATTTCTTAACCTTGTTGTGGCTATCCCATCCATTTTACCGACTTCTCCCGTAGAGCCGAGTGGCAGAGGCTGAGGGCCAGGGTGACAACAGTGGTTTCAACAACCACTGCACCTCAGGGTCGCTGACTTTGGATTCAGGATGTTGGGACTCCTGGGGGTCCCAAGAGGTTCGGTGACTTGTCCAAAGTCAGTGGGGAGCGATTAGGAGGCTGACCCTAGAGCAGAGGAAGGAGGCACGTAGGAAGAAAAATGGGGCGTCCGGTGGTACTCATCTGGACCGGCCAGGCACCGTACTTGGCAGCCTCGATTTTCATTTGACAATGGAGTGATGGTTCTTGTTCGCTTGTCCTCATACTTTGGGGGTATTCAAGGGAGACCTGCATAAGGGTGAGATCAGAAGAAGAGATTACCACCCCACCCCAGCATCAAACCCAAGTGTAGACCTGGCCTTAAAAGTTGAGCAGATGCATAGTAGTGGATGAATACTATTGACTGAGGTAGGCATCTTATACCCATTTTCCACCCGGATAAACTGAGGTTCACAGAGGTCAGTGACTTCCTCAAGATTCCAGATCTAACACACGGCTGAGTCAGATCCAAACCCAAGCAGGTTGGCTTCAAAGACTCCGTATTTACCCATGAATGTTCTGCCCCTTCAGTAGCCTATGAAAGTATGTGCTGGGCACACATGAAGTGCTTAGTAAGTGTCCTCTGTCAGTGTTATTATTGTCCCAAGGTTACAGATGAGAAATAGGCAGAAAAAGACTAAAGTCTCAAGGCTGGAGCCAGAGAGCTACTGACCTGAGCCCAGACCTCTACAGCCCTCTCTTCCCTTATCTACACAGTTGTTTCTCCTTAGAGGAGCCAAAGCTTGGAACTCAGTTGTGAAGGCAGATGTGTTCAGGCCTGCCCTGCTCATAGACTTGGCAAGGGGCCCTAGTAATCCCTAACCTGGTATGTGATCTGGGAGGTCTGAGGTCTAATCCAGCTGTACCTCTAGCTCTGCCCTAGAAAGACTGGGCCCTGCCTATTTTTGGAAGAGTATTTGAGGAGCTTTAGTAGAAAGAATTAGGGTACTTTCTGACCATGAGGGAAAGAAGCAGAGAGCCAGGCACTCAGCTGTCCAGGGCTCCAGGACAGGTGGGGGAACTCTGGCAGGGTAGGGCCCCAGCAGGAAGTAGTGGCCCCGCCCTCCTTTTCCTGCCCAAGCCTGCCTGAGCTGGCTTCCTCCCAACTCTTGTTACTGAGGCCTGCGGGAGGAAGCTGGAATGTAGTAGCATCAAGTGCTCTGCTCTGGGAGGGACCAAGACTCCAGTGCCTCTCATCCACTATGTGATTTTCAACTCCCATTAGTCCCTGAGCCCCAGTGGTCTCTTGCCCTGGGGACATTTGCACTTTTGATTATAGGTCACCTGTAGAGATCCTATGTCATTGCATGAACCCAGCTTAATATGAGACTAGAATGTGATTCTAGGTTTGCCTTTGATGGCTCGGTGACACTGGGTGAGTCATATCCTCTCACCCCAGCTTCCTCCTGCATACAATGGGGCAGACAAACACTGGTCCCTATTGCTTAGGCCAGTGGGAGGACCAGGGAGAGATGGGCCAGGAGGAGGGCTTGACCAGACTTTTCTGAGTATCCTACTACCCCCATTTCTCCATTTCACAAGACTCATGGTAGATGGCGGGTGTGCAAATGGCATGGTGGTATCATGAGGTGGGAAGAGGTTGATTCCTTTGAGGTGAAGGTCAGTCATCCCTCCTCTCTTCAACCTTTTCCCCAAATTCTGACACCACCCATGCCTGTTTCTCTGCTGGGTTTGATCATTTGTTGTAATGGCCAAACACAACTCACTCGTGGAGTTTACTAGTGACGCTAACAGGATCAGAAAACACTCAGGATTTAGTTCTTCAATCAGGACAGCCTCTTCTCAGCCTTGCTGGCAGGCAGGTCTCTCTTGGCCTGGTGGGACAAATAAAAGGTGGAAAAGAACACAGGAAGTGTCTTAGTTATCTAGAGCTGTGTACCAGAAATATCACAAGTGAATGGCTTTAATAAACAGAAATTTATTCTCTTTCAGTTTAAGAAACTAGAAGTTCAAATTTAGGGCACTAGCTCTAGCGGAAGGCTTTATTGGCTCTAGACGAAGTTGCTTGTCTCTGTTAGCTTTTGCTCCTGGGTGATCTTCATATGACTTGGCATCTATCTTTCCCTTTTTCTAGAAGGCTTCCAATACAGGGATCCAGATCCAAAGCACACAATCTCTGCTCCTAGTTCCTCTTTCTTGGTGGCAGGTCCCTTCTTCTCTGTTCACTTCTCTCTTCTTTTAGCTCTTATAAGATAAAAGGTGGTACAGGCCACACCTCGGGGAATCTGCTTACATTGGATCAGGTCAGTGACTTGAGTAACTGTGAAATCCCACCTTAACCCCTTATAATTGACGGGCGTCTGATCACTTGAGATCATACCATGAGGGAAAGTTACAGCATGACATAGCTGCCAAACTACTGTGAATAATGGTCCAGCCAAGCTGATACATATTTTGGGGGGACACTTAAAGATTCAGCATTCCACCCTTTTGTTGTTAGTGCCACCTAGTCAGTTCCAACCCACAGCAACCCTGTGTAGGGTTTTCAAGGAGTGGCTGGTTAGCTTGACCACCAACCTTGCAGTTCAAACTGACTTTGTAGTCCAGCGCATTAACCCACAGTGCCACATTTGCCCCCCAAAATTCATGGGGGACGTGCAAAATACTTTCGTCCCATCATTGTTGTTGTAAAGTGCCGTTGAGTTGGTTCCGACCCACAGCAACCCTGTATAGGGTTTCCGAGGAGTGACTGGTGAGCTTGAACTGTCGACCTTGCAGCTCAAATGGCTTTGCAGTCTGGTGCATTAACCCACAGTGCCACACACCAGGACTCATCATATGGCATCTTAAAGTCTTAAATCAATTTCAAATCCAAATTCCATCCTGGGGCAAATTCCTTTCACCTGTGAATCTAGAATACAAGTTATCTGCTTCCAAAGTATAATGATAGAACAGGTACAAGGTAAACATTTTCACTACAAATGGGAGAAATTGAAGAGAAAAAAGAGGTAACATGCCCCCCAAGAAAGTAAAAAGCCCAGCGGAACAATTTACAGTAACTCTCAAGGTCTGAAAATATCCTCTGTTCTTTAAGACCATCTGGGCAATGACTCTTCCCACCAGACTCTGAACATTGGCCATGCGTTCTGCATTCTCAGTGGAGGCTCCTTGGCCTTGGACCTCAGCTCTTCCTTCCGGGCCCACTGAAACTACAGTTCTGCTCTCTCCACTTTAGATAACCCCATTCTTGTAGTCCAACTGAGTGGCAACCCCACCTCTTCAACCCCAGGAGGCCCTGTTCTTCTGACCCTTGGGAATGCAGGCCTGCCTGCTTTACTTTGGGCAACAGATCCAGCCTCGTCCCTCTGGCACTTGTAAACATTGGCTCCATGGCTCCAGAACTGAGCTGGTGAAGATCAGACTAAAACCTAGGAGGCTGTGTAACCCCAGAGGCCTCTGTGAGGCCTCACCCTTTGAGCAGCTCTGTTTCCTGTGCTCCTTATGTCTTCAACATCTGCTTACTGGTTCCTTGGTCTCTTGGCCCCTCAATTCCTTGGACCTCTTGGGCCAGCTTGGCCTCTGCCCTGCTCAGGCCAGTATTACAAGCTCTATAACTTAACTGTTAAGTGTCTGGAGGCAACCTACTCCATCAGTAAACCTTAGCTCAGAAGTGCTCAGCTATCTCACTCTTTGGATTGGCAAGCCGAGCTCTGTTGACAAGTGCCTGGGGTACCCCATTCATCCAGGAAGGCTTTTGTCTGAAAGTACTCAGGCTTTTACTCTGTGTGTCAGCTCCCACACTGTCTTGCACTGAAGGTCTGGTTCTGCTGACACCATTTCTCTGCTGCTGCTTCTTACCACCTGCAGCATCTCCAGTGTTGCAGCTCCCCTCATTGCCTTCTGAGCCCACACTAGAATTGACTTTGACATCCATAATTCCACCAACAGTTTCTTCAAGGCAATCTAGGTTTTTACTATTGTTGATAAGTGTCGTTGAGTTGGTTCCGACTCATAGTGACCCTGTATAGGGTTTCTGAGGAGCAGCTAGTAAGCTAGAGCTGCCGACCTTGTAGTTCAAACTGACCTTGCAGTCCAGCACATTAATTCACACAGTGCCACACCAGGACTCCCTATTAGGCACCTTAAAATTCTTCCAACTTCTGTTCATTACTCAATTCCAAACTTCTACTTTCTAGGTGTCTGTTAGAGCACCGCCCCATTCTTACAATACCAAATTCTGTCTTAATTATCTAGTGCTGCTATAACAGAAATACCCTAAGTGATGACTTTAACAGACAAAAATTTATCCTTTCACAGTTTTGTTGTTGTTAAGTGCTGTTGAGTCGATTCCCACCCATAGTGACCCTGTGTAGGATTTCCAAAGAGCAGCTGGTGAGCTTGAACCATCGACCTTGTAGTTCAAAAGCCTTTTCTGTCTGACGCATTAGCCCACAGCACCACACAAGGACTCCTCTTTCACAGTTTAGGAGGCTAGAAATTCAAATTCAGGACATCAGCTCTAGGGAAAGGCTTTCTCTCCATGTGCTCTGTAAGATCTTTGTCTCTTTTCGTCTTCTCCACGTGGTCTTCATGTGGCTTGGTACCCATCTTCCCTTGAGTCTAGGAGGTACAGGGACCATAGTTCCAAAGGATGTGTACTCTCTTCCTGGTTCTCTCGTGGTGCTAAAGTCCCTCCTTTTCGTACTTCTCTCTCCGTTTCTCTCTTCTAAGATAAAAGAATATAGGTCACACCCCAGGGAAACTTCCCTTACAGGGCTGTAACTTGAGCAAGGATGCTGTATCACACCCTAACCACCTACAACAGATTGGCTTATCACATCAGATCACATCGTGGTGAATTACAGCTGCCAGATTATATCATTACATAATTGTCAAAGCACTGAGAATCATGGTGCCATCAAGTTAACACATATTTTGGAGGAACATAATTAAATCCATGGCAAGAAGTTAAGGGAGAGATGAGGAGGAGCCAGAGGAAGGCTTCCCCCTATACACTGTTCTCACGCACACAGTTTTAACTGTGATAGATACAGTTTAGCATTCATCCCTACCTGGGATGCATCTGTTCCCTGCATCATGAACTGGATCCTGTGTTGCTGTAATGCTGGTTGTTAACAAGTTTAAACAACACTGTGATAGCATGTCTCTTCTCAAACTTGCTTCTGGATTGGACGGCTTTCCTGGAGGGGCATTTCAGACTCTAAGAAAACAGAAACCTTTATGGCTTAAAAAACTTAAAACCAGCTACAATGCAGTAGTTTTCTTTAAAAATACAGTGGGTAAATACTGTATAGGGTGGGGTGTGGGGTTTTTTTTTAATATTATAATAAAAAGTCTATTTTTCTGACACAGTTTTCCCTTCTAGTTCTCCTCTGGGACAGTTATTACCCAGTGCACTGTAAACTCATACAGAATATAGAATTTGGACCGCTGACCTTGTGGTTCAAACCGTCCTTTCAGTCTAGTACATTATCCTGCAGCACACCAGGGCTCCATCATGTACAAATATCCAATTTTAAACAGTTGTTACATACTGTCCAGCATCTTGTATTCAATTTGAATTTTTAAATTTATGATTGAAATGTATCAGGGATGGACAGAAAACGACACCCCTCCACCCCAGCAGTCCACCACAGATTCAACAAATGTTAGCATCTTGAGGTGATAATCGTGTTTAGCGCGCTCTTGGTGGTGGTAGGTAGCCCAATGCCGTGGCACTCCAGCTTCTGTGTTGGCTACAGAGATGTATGGTTTTAAATTTTATAAATGCACCATTCTTTACTTGGCCTTGGATATTTAGGATACCTTTTATTATTATTATTTGCTTATGTAATCGATGTAAAGGGAATACACTGTATAATTTCTGCCCGTCAAGGCATCTAGACACAGGAAAACAAGACTTGGCTTAGGTTCAAATTCCTCCTTGGCATACTTCTTGCTGTGTGACCTGGGACGTGTGATTTTCACGTTCCCCATCTGTAAACTAGGCGGGCTGTAGTAATCCCTTCCTCTCACAGCTGCTGGGACAGTACTGTAGAAAACTAAGCACGCATAAAGGTTTCCTTGGACTTAGTGTTCCCAATCCCCTAGGCAAGGAAAGAATTACAGTGCCTGGAGACTGCAGCTCAACCTCCAGCTACAAACTGTTCCCCGGCCACGCTGGGGGCGGGGCGGTTAAGTCGCTCTGTGACGTCAGCGCGCGCAGAACCAATCCCCCTGCCCGACAAACGTTAGTCGTTTGCATCCGTCACCCACCATTGGTCCGTTGGGCAATCCAGGCCGTACCAGCTTTTTAAAGCCGCCGCGTAGTATAAACATGGAGATGCTGGGTGGCCAGGCCATGATGTCATCGCGCCGCAGCAGCTTTTGGGGCTGACATCATCTCCGGGAATGTGGCTGGCCCTAGGCTGTTAGGGCCAGCCTAACCACTCGGCTAGCTTTAGAAGCCTACTCCCGCCCGGTTGGTGGTCAGTTTCTGTTCTTCAGTGGATCAGGCTGCGTTTCGTCCCCAAGGAGAGGACCATGACACAGTAAGTCTAGACTGCGGCTATCCGGCGGGACCCATTACTCAGGCAGGGAAACTGAGGCTCAGAGGCAAGGTGATTCGAGAGTTTGCATAGTGTGTTCAAGGTGCAGCCAATCGATCTTGCCCAACCCGGGCTCTCCCCATCTAGTGTAGGCCATGTGGGGCCGCCCCTTTCCTCTAACTATCGCTGCGGTAACTTTAAGTGCGAAGGTGGGGGGGAAAAGGGCTTTTTAAAAAAAAGGAAAGAAACCTGTCTTTCAAGATGGTGGTCCACTAGTCACGTGCTCCGAATCTGGTACGTGATTGGCTCTTGTCCCTTTCGGGCGGGTCTATAGGTGGGGGCGGGGCCGCCGCGTTCTCCCAGCCGGCTACTGTTTGTTGGAGCCTCCCGGCGCGCCCCCGTGAGCCCCCGCCCACCCGGCGCGCGACCCCGCCGCTCCAAATGTTGTGAATCAAATGTGAGGTTTGTTACATTCCGCTGCCGCGGCGGACAGTTCTTAAAGGGCCAGCTGCTGGCAGCCGGGTAAACCCAGCCGCGTCCTCCACCGCCTCCCCCTCTCGTTTCTTGAGAGCTTGGGCCGAGAGAGGCGGACCGCGCCTGGGCCTCGTGAAGCTGACGCGGTCGGGAGGACAACAAAGAAAGAGGGATCCGGGAAGAGCTGGGCTGCCCCCGGACTGGGGGGTGGGGAGGAGAGCACATTGTTCCACAGAGCGGAGGCTCTTTAAGGGTCTAGGCAGTCCGCCCCGCTGCCCAGCTTGGCTGACCTAGAACGGGAACAAAGAAGTCAACGTGTGGCCGGGCGGCCGAAGGTGAGTCGGAACCAGGGCCCCTAACTCCCGATTCCTACATCCCTGGGACTGGGGTCCGTGATCTAGCTGGCTTCGTAGGGGTTAATCACGGGCAGCTCGCGTTGTGGGTGGCGAGACCCCTGGGACATGGGACCCCTAGCGCCCCTCAAGGCCGGGCTGAATCTCCCCCTATCTGGAGGCAGAGCGCTGCGGTTGGAGGGGAAGGAGCCGCCCCCTCCCCCTGCTGCCGCCACTTCCTTTGTTGTTGCTTTTGTCTCACGCCGAGCACATGGTCCGGGATCCTCAGCTCTTAAAGTCACAGTGCTCTGGCCCAGGCGCCTCAGTCTCGTCCCTTGCCCCACTGTGCCCCTTTTAGCACGGTACTAAGGAGTTCAGGAGGTGGGGGAGGCACGTCTCAGCTATGGCGTCCGCACCTCGGCCCTCTGGCCCCATCCGTGGGGGCTGGGTGGACTGGGGAAGCTCTTTGGAGCCCCACAACCTACGCCTGGTCTGCGTTGGGAGGGGCCTAGCCCACTGGGACACTGGTTTCCTCCCACACTGTGACCACCTGGTTTCTTCGCTTTCAGTCTCTTCTGGTTTTATTTGAGTACTCTGGGGAGAAGAGATTTCCACCCCCATTTTACAGTTGTAAAAACTGAGGCCCACAGAAGCAAGGCATTTCCTTGCTCAAGGTCACCCTGGAAAACAGGATTGACCAAGGACTCCTTGCTCCAGAGCCTAGTGTCTGCCTCCAGGCATCACACATTAGGTAACTCAACTTGTCCACCGGCAAAACTAGACTGAACCTTCCTCCCTGGCCCTGGGGGGAAGAACTCATCTTATCAGAGTCTATACACGCTCTCAGGGTCTGGTTTTAGTCCTCTGCAAATATGGGTACCTGTTCCTGCAAACAGTCCCCAAGCTCATACATCGTGAGTAAGGTGTTCCCTAAACCAGGGTGGGGATAGCTACTTGGAGCAGAAGTGAGAGTTGGCAGCCTGAGGTGGGTGAAGGGCTGGGGGATATAGATAGATGCAAGGTGCAGTGACTTCCTCCAGCCCAATTTGGACTTAGTGCTAAGAGCCTGCAAGGACACCTTTGCATAAATCTCTTTGGTAGCATAGCCTAGATGAGTTTGGGCTGACTACTACCCTTGCTGCTTGACCTTGAGCAAGTTGCTAGCTCCTGCCTGGGTCCCACTTGTTCTTTCCACTGTGGGACTTACCATGAGTACTGAAGGAGAGGGCTCTCTTCCTAAGGAAGTTCTTAATTTGGGCCACCAATGCCATTGAGAGTTGTAGGTTGGTGAAGTCTGGGCCTTGCCTAGCTCTGACCCTCTGGCTTTGTGGCCTAGAGCGAATTACTTCCTTTTTCTGTACCTTAGTTTGCTCAGCTGTAAAGTGGGTGTGTCCCCTCCCTTCAGTGCCACCTCTGTTCCTGGTAGGGTTTGCAGCACTTGGGACCCTCCCCCTCCATGCCTAGGTATTGCTGTAGAACAGCATGTATCTTGACTGCCTGCTGCACAGCTTGTCATTTGGGCCACTTGGGGGCTAGGGGCCAGCATATCTTATTTTCTAATGATGATCACTCACCCAAACTGAGTTTGAACATTACAAATCACTACAATCGTTGCAAGGAGCCCCAGTGGCACAGTGGGTTAAGCATTGGTCTGCTAACTGCAAGGTTAGTTCAAATCCACCACCAGCTCCATGGGAAGATCAATGAGGATTTCTGCACCTCTGAAGAGTTACAGTCTCAGAAGCCCTATGGAGCAGTTCTACTCTGCCCTACAGGGCTGCTATAAGTTGGAACCAACTCAACAGCAGTGGCTGCTTCTAGCAGTCCTAATTGCTGCTCTGGGAGATGACTGTTGGGTTCTTCCCATGTGATAGATGAAGAAGCTGAGGCTCACAGAGGGGAAGTGATGTGCCCAAGGTCTCTCTGTTTTTACTGTTAGGTGCCATGGAGTCAGTACCAACTCATGAAGACCTTCTGCACAACAGAGGAGTCCTGGTGTGGCACTGTGTGTTAACGCGCTGGACTGCAGAGTCAGTTTGAACTGCAAGGTTGGCTGTTCAAACTTCCCCTGCCACTCCTCAGAAACCCTATACAGGGGTCGCTATGGGTTGGAACTAACTCAACGTCACTTAACAACAGCAGCACACAACAGAACGAAATGCTGCCTGACCCTACACCAATCCCACAATCATTGCTACACTTGAGTTCCCATCACTGCTGCTACTGTACCAAGTCATCTAATTGGGAGTCTTTAGCCGAGCCACAAGTAATGTGTGAGAACAGGATGGTTGGCATTGGAAAGGGGCTGGCCACAGAGGAGATTTCTACAGCCTGGGGCCTCTGAGATCTCCGTACACCTGAACCAGCCATCAGCAACACTTGGCTCTAGAGGAGCCATAGAGGCCCCAGTCAGAGACTACCTGGATCACAGGCCAGTTCATTCACATCCTCTGACCCTATAGCCTCCTTCCAAGGGCTGCTATGAGAACTTGTGAAGATGGAGAGGGTAAAGCACTGCTCATGGGGAAACTATGTGGTTACCTTTATTAGTACCCTTCTTTGACAGAATGGGGGGACTTTTGGATCTTGAGGTTCAGCTAGAGCACAGGGTCCCAAACCTACGCATGCTAGACCAGACATTAGTTACACATCTAGAGGCTCTTGTTCCCTACTCCTGCAAAGCTGTTGATTCTGAAGGTCTGGGCTGGTACCTAGGAATCTGATTTTACTTTACTGTTTGTGAGTTCCCTTTAATGTTCATTGGATTTTGTTTGCTTGGCTGGGTACCGGTTTGCATGTGTATGGGTGTATGTACTTGGTCCATGCCAGGGGTCACAAATGTAAGGAAGATGGGCAGTGGGTGGATAGGTGGGCAGTGGGTGGATAGGTAGGCAATGGGCTGTTGTGGTCTAGTTGCCAGGAAAGAACACTCATACCCCAAGTAAAGCTACAGCTAAGGGGACTGAGCCGAAATGAGGACTCAGTAGGGCCACATATTCCGCTTTTCCCCCCATGAAAAGTGCCAGACTTTTATGTCATTTAGCAAGTGTCGATTGTTGGCACTCTTAATTGTCATTATATTTAAGGCCTGGGCCCTGCTACATAGCCGTCCGGGCCCAAACCCCGCAAAGTGGAGGTGAGGAGCTCTCCCACAGGCTCATCCGAGAGTTGGGACTCCTGCTTGTTGCCATCCACCATGGAGGAGATGGAAGGGGAATATGGGGCCTCCGTGTGACAGCAGCGGCATGAACACAAAGGGCTGCTCCTGTTTGAGTCACCCTTCAACTTTGTGCGGGGCATGACAGCTTCCAGAGCTGTCCTCTGTCAGAGCCTCATCCCAACCTCAGTAACCTTCAGCAGTCTAAGAGTGAGCCAGTTTCTCCACAAACACACCCTCCCTCACTCCAACCCAGGGGAAGAGACCCTGCCTCCCACCCCCATTCAGCATTCTTTTATTTTTCCTCCATCTCCTATTTGGAGGAGGGGGAACTGTGTTGCAGCCCCCAGAGCAAGGCTTGACTGCATGCTAGCCCCAACAATCCACCAATGCCAGCCTCTTTGGTCACCCCACCTTAAAGCCCTTAGGTGGCTTCCCACTGGCAACAGAATGTGGGAAAGGCCTTGTCATCAGTTCCTCTCCCAGCGTTGATATTTCCTGTGGGACCCTGGACAAGTCTCTTCTTTCTGAGGTTCCGTTTTCTCCTCTGTAGAATGGAACCTTCCTTCTCCGAGGGATGATCAGTCATAGTTGGACAGGTGCTCTGAGATCAGTTAAAGAAAGAACATGCTCCTGCTTTGGGGAGGGAACCTCTGAGGGCAGGAACCAAGTGAATGGGTACAGGTGTGAATTCCCTTTTAAGTCAGCCAGAAGGAGGAAGGCAAGGGTTCCTGGAACCTCCTCTCTCCTGGCACTCATTCCTACCAGGACAGGAAGCCCCGAGACCCCACCAGAAGGAGGCTCCCTGGAGCCTTCTAGCTGCCCAGCTCTCTGAACTCAACACAGCTGAAGTCCGGGCTCTCTACTGCCCTGCCGAGTAAGCCCACCCATTAGTGTGTGTACACTAAGTCACCCCAGTGTCCCAAAGGGACCAGGCCCAAGTCTGTGGCGACCAAGAGGACCTGGGAGCATTGTGGCCCCTGGAATCACAGTGCAGATATTTGAGTCATTCCTGACTCCTGATAGCACCAACAACTGAGCCTTAGTTTCTTCATCTGCTTGCCTCCTAGGGGTGTGAGCCCCAGTCCAGTCCCTCCACCCCCTGATGCGACCATGGGCGGTGGCAGTGACTAGGTGGCCCACCTCGGCACCTGTGGGTCAGCGGAGATTCTTGGCAGGGCCCAGCAGTGCTCCAGGCCAACTCCGGCTCAGGTAGGAAGGAGCCCCTGGGGCTGGGGCTTCTAGCTTGGGTAGGGTGGTGGAAGACAGGGAGGAACTCGCTCCCTGTCTGGTGGGGTGGGACCCAGCTACTTTGCTCTCTCTGTAAATGTGCAGCCCCCCTCAGACCAATTGGGGCCTCCTTTCTGTGGTACAGCCCCGGCCGTGAGGGCCCCCTGGCCAGCCCGCCTACCCAGGATGAGCGCTTACCCTCCCAGCAGCCTCTGCCCCAACCACCTCACCTCCCTGTAGAGGAGCACCGAGCTTCGGCTCCTGCCGGCGGGAGCCCCCGAATGCTGCACCCGGCCACCCAGCAGAGCCCATTCATGGTTGATCTCCACGACCAGGTAGGCAGGGTACACCCTGACACCCCTTCTCCCAACCCTCAGCAAGCTGGTCTAGAAGCAAAGGTGGCAAAGCCCCGATTTCATTCACCCTGCTTACCATACTGCGTGCTTGAGGCATTGTTAGCTCCATTTCACAGGTAGGTTAATGAAAGCCCAGAGGGCCTGGAGCAGGGGGTAGACAGGTCAGCATGTAGGTAGGCCCCCAGAGGAGAAAGGAAAGGGAGCTGGGCTGGCAGGTTTCTCTCCCTTCTAGGGAACCTGTGTGACCAGACCTCCCTCCAATTCCCTGGGCCTCTCTACCCACAGGTGCACCAGGGACCTGTCCCTCTGTCCTACACAGTTACCACTGTGACCACCCAAGGCTTCCCCTTGCCTGCGGGCCAGCACATTCCTGGCTGTAGTGCCCAGCAGCTCCCAGCATGCTCCGTGATGTTCAGCGGACAGCACTACCCCCTCTGCTGCCTCCCACCCCCAGTGAGTACACTGCCCCCTCTCCTCTCCCCAGGAGAGTGTGCCTTCACTTGGGAACATAGCCCTGGACCCCAGCCCCTTGAGAGTAAAGCGTGTCCTACACAGGGGGTGTGGAGAGGATGGCATGCAGATGGCATGGCCCCTGGCCTGAGCCCCACCCTCTCCCACAGCTGATCCAGGCATGCACCATGCAGCAGCTGCCAGTGCCCTACCAGGCCTACCCCCACCTCATTTCCAGCGACCACTACATCCTGCACCCGCCGCCACCGGCCCCGCCTCCCCAGCACCCTCACATGGCGCCCCTAGGGCAGTTCGTGTCGCTGCAGACCCAGCACCCGAGAATGGTGAGTCGATCTGGTGCTGAAACTAGGTCAGGGGTTGGGTGGGATTTCCACTGGCCAGTCTTGACCCAGTGCAACTCCTCCCTCAGCCCTTGCAGCGGCTTGACAGCGATGTGGACCTGCGGGGGGACCAACACCCCTTGGGGAGCTTCACCTATTCCACCTCAGCCCCCGGTCCTACCCTCTCTCCATCCATACCCCTGCACTACCTGCCCCATGAGCCGCTGCCTCAGGAGCTGCCCTTTGGCATGGTAAGTGCTGCGCCCCCACCCCCAGGAAGCTAGGTGGGCCTAGGGGCAGGCCACTGGGTTGACCTGCCCCTGGCTCCCCTTTCACAGCCGTATTCCCACATGATGCCTCGGAGACTGAACACCCAGAGATACCGTCTGCAACAGCCGCTGCCACCGCCACCCCCACCCCCACCCCCTCCACCTTATTACCCCAGTTTCCTGCCCTACTTCCTGTAAGTACCAGCAGTTCTGCCCCGGGGCTGAGCGATGCTTTGTTCTCCTGGGGCCTCTGGAGCTGGACCCAGACAGATACCAAGGGTTCACTGTGTGGACCAGCCCAAGCTCCAGGCTCCGTGTCCCCTGCCCCCAACTTTGGTTTTAAACTCCCATGCCTGTCTCCCTATAGTTCGATGCTGCCAATGTCCCCCACCACAATGGGGCCTACCATCAGCCTGGATCTGGATGTGGATGATGTAGAGATGGAGAACTACGAGGTCTGTGGGGCCTGGCCTGTGTTGTGTGGTGGGTGGGGGTCCTGCCCAGGAGCTACTGACTCTGCCTCTCCTCCACACAGGCCCTCCTCAACCTGGCAGAGCGGCTGGGCGATGCCAAACCCCGAGGCCTCACCAAAGCTGATATTGAGCGGCTCCCGTCCTACCGATTCAACCCTGACAGCCATCAGTCAGAGCAGACTCTGTGAGTCTTCCCACCCCCTGGGCGCTGGAAGGGCAAGGGGTACCCTGGGGTGGGCTTCAGGTGAAACCTGGATGGATGGCTCTGGGCCTCCCTCTAGGTGTGTCGTCTGCTTCAGCGACTTCGAAGTTAGGCAGCTCCTCCGGGTTCTGCCCTGCAACCATGAATTCCACACCAAGTGCGTCGATAAGTGGTTGAAGGTAATACGACGGGAGCCAGCTCCCCGGGGGCTCCCGAGTGGTGAGGGAAGAGGGTGGGCTTTAAAGAGCTCCCTCGTCATTTTTTTTTTTATTTTGTCCAAAAGCTCGGGCTCCATTCAGGGCTCCCAGGTCCCCCAGAGTTAGGGGTGTACAACCAGGGAGCGAGCAGGGACAATGTGGAGGTTTGGCTAAGGGCAGGTGAATATGGATCCTGATGTGTGTCTGACCGCTCCCCTCCACCCCCAACCCCCAGGCCAACCGGACGTGCCCCATATGCCGGGCCGATGCCTCCGAGGTACCCAGGGAGGCCGAGTGAGGCCCCAAAGCTGTCCAGGAGAGCCCTGCCCAAAGCTCTGGAAACTCGGGGTGCAGGACCCCAGGAGGATGGGAGGGAGTTCCCAAGCCTGCCCTGCCATCCCCGCCTGCCTCTCCAGAGCTGGTGCCAGGGTCAGCCCCGCGAGACGCCCCTGCAATAAGCCCCCTGCATTTGCCAAGCTCCAAAGACCCCTTTCCCAGTCTGCCTGCCTGTCTGCTCGCCACGGAGCTGCCCGAGTGCCCGCACTCACTCGGCTTCCCTCCTGTTTGCTCTCGGGCCTGTCTCTTCTTCCTCGTTGGCACTGGGAACCAGGGGTCCCTTTCCCGAGTGTGACTGATGGAGATGGTGGGCCCAGGATGGGCACAGGGGCCCCTTCTTGGGTCACTTGGTCTCTTGCACTGAAATGGTGTGCTCGGGCAGATGGGATGAGGCCATCTTCCAAGCCCCAGGCTGGGTCTTCCCTCCCACCTTGATCTCAGATAGACTCAGAAGCCATTGAGCCCTGGCTTGTGTACAGGGTGAGTCTGGCTCTGAGGGGACCCTCACCTCGGGCACAACATTCCAGCCCCTACCCCTAGGCTGGAGGTCTCAGAGCCCACCTGCCCAGCAGACAGGCCAGGGCCACACCAGAGAGTGATCCCTATCCTCCTTGTGGCTGCCCCCTGCACCAGTGTCCAGGCCTGACTCCTGCCCCATCTCCTTCTCTTGTCTTTTTGCATGAATGTGAGGAGCAGCCATTTGTGTTTATTCATTTGGCCCAAAATTGTGTGTAGGATCTGGGGGTATGGATTTTTAAACATTTTTTTCTTTTGGTTTAATGGGGGGTATAGGAACCACCCGGGGCAGGGATGCCCACTGGAGCCGCCCGGCCTGCGTGCATGTGAGCGGCTGGGGCTGGGCCGGGCGGGCGGGGGTCTGTGCTCAGCTGATAACTGCCATGCACTGTACTGCACACGTCCCCAGAGCCGACTGGGACAGTTCGCTTTTCAGGGCATTTCCCTCCAGCCAGGGCCCGCCTCCCACCTGCCTGGGTGAGTCTCCTCCAGGGGCAACCCTGGAGGACAGGGACCAAGGAGGGCGTGGCCCCACCCCTCCGGAGGGCCCTTTCCAGCCTGGGCTCTGCCCTTCAGGAGGGGGGCCCCCTGTTAGGTTCTGGCTGAGCTCCCCTACTCCCTGGTCCCTGATTCTCCCCAAACCCCAGCTGGGGTTGCTGCCCCCGAACGAACTGCGTGTGGGGCCGGCACATCCTAGCAGGCAGCCCCTGGCGCCTGCTGCCTCAGGGATGCTCCAACCACCCTCGTTCTCCCTGCAGCTGCCCTGGCCTTCCCCCTCCCCCCCAGCCTGCCAGGGGGCCCCATCAGCCCGGCCCCACCCCTGAGGAGAACCCAAAGTCTTACTGTATATAACTCCAGGTGACGTTTCTATATTTATAGCAGTGTTGAAAACCCACGTGTTTTACACAGAGAACCACCCGCTCCAAACCCCCCATCCTTCCCTACCCCAACAAAAGGTTTTCAGAAAACCCTTACAGTTCCTGGGGCAGGCGGAAACGGGCTCATGCGTGTGTGTGGTGGCTGCAGCCATGATGCCAACAAGCAGCTACTGGGGGGAAGCATTTAAAAAAAAAAATCATTCAAAAAACAAGATTTATAAAACAATTATTTAGAATGTTTGTGATTTGCCGACCTTGCTATAGATGCCACGTTACCAATGATTTCCTGTGGTGGGGGCTTGTCATTGTTTACTCTGATTTACCACCTTCTGGCCTAGGTATGACCGTGGGCACCATCCCCCAGCCCTGGCTGGGACCAGCGCCTGAGTTCTGTGTTAGAAAGGTTTTATCTATATATATATATACATATATATATATCATTACGTGTGTGTATGTATGTATATATATATATAAATGTAATTTGGGGGGCCCTGTTCCTTGCACATTTTACAGTTACCTCATTTTTCCCATGTATGTATTTGAGAAAATGCTAATATATAGAGAAAAAAAATGGTTCTTAAAGCTTAAATGTGTGGTTTTTTCCATTCCATTGGATTCACATTGGTTTGTAGCATTTAACATAACTAGTATGTTGTATTATATATATGTGTATACTGATTGAAATTTTTAACAGATTTGTACTTTTTTTAAAATGAAAGTTGCTAGTTCTGCTTGACCAAGTAGTGCAATCATTATTTTTTTTAATATTGTTGCTGATTTCAGAGGGATATTCACTAATAAATGTATGATGTATACCGAGTACTGTCCACACTGTCTTTGGCACTTGTTCTTTTGGCAAGACGTTCAGGTGGGAGGAAAGGATTGGCCTCAGTTGTGGAAGTTTGGGGGAGTCAGTGCCCCTTACTCATGAGGGATGTGTTAGTTCAATGGTCACTTTTTCCCACAGGAATGAGGTGGGATTCTGTTCCTACCTTCCTTGAGGAAGACTCAGACAGTTGACCTAGTACATGCCTGTCCATTGCTATGGCGTGGAACATGTTTCACAGAGCTTCCAGACTAGGAAGCAAGGCCTGGTGATCAACTTGAAAATCTCATAAGGTCACAACAGTCCATTTACAGCCTGTCATGAGGGGAGTTCAGAACCAGGCATTTTGTTGTACATGGCGGGATCACTATGAGTTGAGGGTTGACTTAAAGCCAACATCAAGAACAACTGTTGGCAAGTGATAGGATCTCATCTTAACTAGTTTGAAATCACTGATCTGCAAATTGGCTTCAAGTGTGAGTGGATTAGGGGACTAAGGTGTGCTGTTAGGAACCTTTTTGTTCTTAAGCAGCTGTCTGTGTGGTAGCCCTTGGTAGTACGGAAGAACAGAATCCCACTTAGTTATCTCTAGCATCATCTCCAAGGGAACACCATTCCCTGCCCCCCACAGGAATTCCAACAGAACTTCTGGGATTGAGTCTTGACAGAGCAACTTGCTCACCCCTGAATCACTCCCATAGAGGGACACATGACCAGATTGGCTAGGTCTCCATTACATGCCCACTCACACTGCACAGCATGCAGCCCACATCCCAGAGTGGGGATGAAGAGCCCAAGAACCACCAACAGGGCGAGGCTGGTGATCTTGCATTCCTCATACTCTAATGAGGGTGTTGGTGTTGCAAGAACACCAGCTGGTTTGTTAGCGCATCAGAAAGCAACATGGTCTGGAGCAGGAACAGAGACCTGGAACTTTGTGTTTGTGGTGCCACTACTTTCTCGTCAAGGCACTTCTCAGTTGGCATTTGGATCTTCTGTAAATTAGGGGACAGGGTTGGTCAAGTGGTTCCCTAAAGTGTGTTTCACTGAAGGTCCTACAGGAGCCTAAAAAGCTCTGGTAGCGTAGTGGTTACAAATCAGGCTGTGAACCTCAGTCAGCAGTTCAAAACCACCAGCTGTTCCGCAGGAGAAAGATGAGGCTTTCTGCTTCCGTAAAGATTTACAGCCTCGGAAACCCTGTACAGGGTCGTTATGAGTCGGAACCGACTCCACAGCACATAACAACACAGGAGCCTAATGTGTTCAGTGTGTCTCTGTGGTCAAGATCGACAGCCCACATTGTAGCCAGGGGTTGACATTGCAGGGCTTCTAGTTTTGTCTATGCTGATAAGTATTATAAGTCTCCATAGAATGCTTACATTTGGCTTGTGTGGGCACGTATGAGTTCCAGTTCCGTTCCCTGGGGCATAAGGGGAGCTAGAGCAGTGGTAGAAACTAAATTCCTGGGGCCTTAGAAATCTGAGGAAAATGTAAGGTATGTAGCCACCAAGTTCTTTCTAGTATTTCAAAATAATAACGTATGGGAAAGAAAAATCACATGAATGTATCAACACCAAAAAGCATCAGACAAAATTCAACACATTATACAAACTGTCAGCAAGGAGAGCTTCTTTAATTATGATAAAGAGCATCTATAAGAAACCTACTGTTAACATCATACTTAATGATAAAGACTGGATGCTTTCTCCTAAAATCAGGACAAGGCAAGGACATCTACTCAACATCATACTGGAAGACCTAGCCAACACAATAAGGCATGAAACGAAAATACAAGGCACATGGAAACCAAAAACACATTTGCAATCACTCACAAAGAAATAGGTATGAATCTAACAAAATACATACAGGACTTAAATGCTTCAGACTACAAAGTGCTGAAATCAAAGACGTAAGTGAAGAAACACTGTATGTTCTCAGATTGGAAGACTCAACATAATGTCACTTCTCAAATTGATTAGTAAATTTAATTCAATCTCTATCAAAATCCCAGCAAAGTTTTTTGTAGATACAGATGAGCTTATCCTAAAATTTATTTGGAGAGGCAAGGGAATTAGACTAAAATCTGAAAAGAGTAAAAAGAATCACTATCTGATTTTTTTTTAATGTTTTATTGTGAATTATGTGATAGTTTACATGAGAAAACATTAGCTTCACATTCATCCTATCATATATAGTTTCATTGCCATGGTTACAATCCCCTCCATGCATCATCAACCAACCAAAGGGTATACCCTACAAGCCTGCCTTCTGGTCGTCCGCAAACAGCCCCTCTCCCTCTCTGGGTCTAGAGGCCCCAGATGCTCCATCTCTCCATGTCATCGTCTCTGCCTCCATCTCTGGTATCACTGCTTCTCTGAGTAGGGTCCGGCACTCCACTCCTGAACTGCAAAGATAACCACTCCCCTCCTTTTGCTACAAAATGTCTACCTTTACATTCCCAACCTTCACAGTCAGTCCTGATAACAATTCACTATTGTATCACAAGAGACCTATCCGCATTTCCTTTCATCAGCATCGCCTAGACAGATTGGATACTACTCAGTGGAGATTCTACCTTCCTCCATGCCCTCTGGATCTAGGTTCCCTCTTGAAAGCTTGTAAGCCAGTCACTTTTTGCCTTTGTAGCTCCCCCCCACCACCACCACCACCATTTTGGGTAGCCAATGTCAAAGTTGCCCATCTCTGTCTACTCTGTCTGGAGGGGGTGGGAATGATCCTTGCTGTAAAAGGTTTGTTCCCTCTTGAGCTACTGCCTCCGTAGTTGTAGGTCAAGTTCATTAAATTGTATCAGATTACTTATTTTCCTCTTCTTTCTTCTAGTTGAGTTCTGATCATCCAGTCACTGAAACCAGGATAAGTGGGTATCATCTGCAAGTGTGGGTGTTCTTATGCATATGCCTCTCTTCTTATCAGCTGGATGCTTCACTCTCCACTCTAGTTCTCTGTGACTATGTCACTGACTGGGCCCAAGAGTCCCCAGGTCTTGCCACACTGCTGGCCAAACCAGGTCTCCACCTGGGTTCACAGGAGTCTATTGAACATTGTAGGTCTTAGCTCGCAGCTTCATTGCTGTCTTTCCCTCACTTTGTCCCTTATCGGTGATGAATGTGGTCACAATTAGAGCTTGCATTCCCATTGAGTCTCAGTCTTGGAAGGGTCACTATCTGATTTTAAGACATAGCTGCAAAGTCCTGGAGTGGTGCTATAGGATAAGCACTTGACCATAAGATTGGTTTGAAGCTGAAGGTTGGCAGTTCAAACTCACCAGCTGCTCCTTGGAAAACCCTATACAGCAGGGATAGGGAACGTCCAGCCCACAGGCCATATAAGGCAACTGAAGTTCCAGCCATCACATTGTTCTTTACTAAGTGCCACCGAGTTGGTTCCTATTCATAGCAACCCTGTACAGTGTTTCCAAGGAGCAGCTGGTGGTTTCAAACTACTAGCTTTGTGGTTCGCAGTCCAGTGCTAATCCTACAGAGCCACATCAGGAGTCTAGCACATTTTGTTGTTGTTGTTGTTGTTAGGTGCCATCGAGTCGGTACCAACTCATAGCGACCTTATGCACAGCAGAATGAAAGACTATTATTGCCATGCTTGAGCCCACTGATGCTACCACTTTGCCAATCCATCTCGCTGGGGGTCTTCCTCTTTTTCTCTGATCCTCCACCTTACCAAACATGATATCCTTCTCCAGCAATTGGTCCCTCCTAACAATATGTCAGAAGTAAGAGAGATGAAGTTTGGTCATCCTGGCCTCCAAGGAGCACTCTGGCTGCACTTCTTCCAACACAGATCTGTTAATTCTTTTGGCAGCCCATGACACTTTCAATATTCTCCTCCAACACCATAATTCAAAAGCATCAATTCTTCTACGGTCTTCCTTATTCACTGCCCAGCTTTCGCATGCATGTGAGGTTATTGAAAACACCATGGCTTGGGTCGGGTACACCTTAGTCTTCAAGCTGACATCTTTGCTCTTGAACACTTTAAAAAGGTCTGTGCAGCAGATTTGCCTAATGTACTACATCATTTGATTTCTTGACTGCTGCTTCCATGAATGTTGATAGTTGATCCAAGAAGAATGAAGTCCTTGAGAACCTCAATCTTTTCTCCATTGATAAGAATGTGTTGTATTGGTCCAGAGGTGAGGATATTTGTTTTCTTTACAGTGAGATGTAATCCATACCTAAGGCTGCATTTGTTGTTGTTAAGTGCCGTCAAGTCAATTCCCACCCATAGTGACCCTGTATAGGGTTTCCAAGGAGCAGCTGGTGAGCTTGAACCACTGACCTTGCAATTCAAATGACTTTGCAGTCTGACGCATTAGCCCACAGTACCACATTAAATGTTTGACCAAATACAGCAGGCTAATTTTTAAACTTGATCATTTTATGTTCCCCGTGAGTGATGTTACAAATATCTAAATGGCTTGTAGCAGTAAAAAGTTTCCTCACTCCTGCTATACAGGGTTATTGTGATTCTGAATCACCTTGACACTTAACAACAACAACATAGGATTCCTATAGGATAAGCACTGGACTGCAAGGTCAGTTTGAACCACAGGGTGGGCAGTTCCAACTCAACAGCTGCTCCTCTGAAAATCTACACAGTAGGGGTTGTTGTTGATGTTTTTAAGTGCTGTCGAGTCAGTTCCAACTCAAAGTGACTGACCCTGAATAGGTTTTCCAAGGAGTGGCTAGTGAACTTGAACCACCAACGCTGCAGTTCAAACCCGCCTTGCAGTTCAGCACATTAACTTGTGGGGAACTTATTTCTGCCAAAATTTATAGCATCATTCGTGGGCCATACAAAATTACCAATTTAAAAATTAGCCTGCCAGGCTTGCAGAATGTGCCCTTTGGTTGTTTAAATTATTATATATTCCTGAGTGTTT
>NW_006408760.1:3322620-3324188 GCF_000296735.1 Chrysochloris asiatica
GTAGGATAAGTGCTTGACCGCGCAAGGTCAGTTTGAACCTCAAAGTCGGCGGTTCAAACTCACCGGCTGCTCCTCAGAAACCCTATAATAAAGGGTCGCTATTGGTAGGAACCAATTCAATGACACTAAAAACAATGTTATGTATAGCTGGAACTGTAGTTGCATTGGCAGGGCCACAGCAAATGACGTTCCCCACCCCCACTATACAGGGTCACTATGAGTCAGAACTGATTCAACAGCACTTGACAACAACATAGCTGCATTAAACAAGGCAATGTGGGATTGGCAGAGGGATGGAAGCAGAGTGGAACCGCATAGGGAGCCCAGAAATAGACCCACATAAGAACATCAACTGCTTTTAAACAAAAAGTACAAAAGCAATTTAATAAAGGAAAGATGATCTTTTTAACAATATTGGAGTATTTGGATATACATGTTGTTGTTAAGTGTCATCGAGTCAGTTCCTACTCATAGAGAACCATGGACCTTGCAGTTTGCAGACCAGTGATTATCCTACAGCACCACATCAGAACATATACAGGAAAAACCAAAACACAAATAAAAAGCAATATTTAGTCATAGAAATAAAGTCCTTATATATACTATGACATGGATGAAACTTGAAAAGATTATGCTGTGTGAAATAAGTTGAAAAAAATATTGTATGATATCACTTATATGAAATATTTAGACTTGGCAAATACACAGAGACAAAAGTGAGTTTCAGGGAGAAGGGAATGGGAGTTCCGGCTGAAGGGGGAGTTTCTGTCTGGGATGATGAAACACTTTTGGAAACAGTAGTGATGGTTGCACAATGTGGTAAGTGTAATGTCACTGATACGTGCACTTAGATATAGTAAAAATGGTCAAGGCTTTACATGTTCTCCCACAATTCAAAATAAAACAATCAGGAAACAAGGTATATGAGCCATTGAATGTAAAATGGATATTCTGTTCTGTAAACCTTCCCTCAATTCACAAGAAAGTTAAAAAACAACAAAAGCTTACTACAATGACCAAAAAAAAAAAAAAAAAATCAAAGCAGTTGCTGAGGCTGTATATGTACAATCAGATACTTAATGGAATTTGTTTCCTTGACTGGAAGTTTAGGTTTCATGGGACACCCGTTAATTTAAGCCTGGGGAGCACGGTAGGATAAGTACTCAGAAACCCCACACAGGGTCACTATGAGTCAGAACCAACTTGATGGCACGCAACAACAATTGAAGCCTAACAATTTAGTGCTTCTTGTTTGCTTCCTAGTTCATTGTGAGTGCTTTTGGTCTTAAAAGCTTACAAGCAGACATCCAAGGCACCACAGAGAAAGAAGGAGAGTCAGAAATAGGTGGAGGATAAGGAATGTGTGCCTCACTGCTTCCATGAACAACTGCCTCCTTTCCCAGGAAAACAAAGAACTGGATGGTATCTGGCTACCATTACTGAACATTTTGGTCAACTATTCCATAGAAGAATCTGAATCAAAAGGAGAAAAATGTAGAACAAAATTATAATTATCATGGACTCTGGTCTTTCTGGAGACATGGAGGGTAAATGAACCCTGAAAGCAT
>NW_006408760.1:3331354-3343230 GCF_000296735.1 Chrysochloris asiatica
TTTGATGAACCTGACCTATACTAAATACCAACAGAGAGGGAAGGAGTCTTCACATCAAGTATCAATGCTATCCCTTCTGTACACAGGGTAGATAGAAACGGGCAACTTATACATTGCTATCTAAAATGAGGGGGCGATAAAGGCACAAAGTGACTGGCTTACTAGGTTTCAAGAGGGAGTTTATTTTAAGAGTATGGGGGGGCAAGAAAGAGTTCCCACTGAATAGTTTTCATCTTGTCTAAATGGGTCTTGTGAAAAGAGATGGGGATAAGATTTGTATGATTCAACAGTAAATAATTGTTATCATGACTAATTTCGACTGTCACAATTGTAAAGGTAGAAGTTTAGTAACAAAAACTGTTAATCTTACAGTCCAGAAACAGAGAACCCTAGGACCATCAAGGGAGAGGAGCACAAGTAGAATGCAGGACCCTATCCAGAGAAGCAGCCACACCAGAGACCAAGGCAGAGATGGGGTCATGGAGACGGGAGCGGCTGTGGACTCTACAGTCATGGGAAGAGAGGGACTAAGAGTTGGTGGCCAGGGAGCAGACTTGCAGACTGTGCCCCTTGGAGGTGTAAATTATTATATATGCCTGAATAGTGTTTTTTGTTTTGTTTTATTTTTTAAAACTAAAATGAATAGAGAAATACTGTTAACTGATGGTACATGGAGGGGATTATAAACATTGTAACGAAAAACAGAAAAACAAGAAGACATTGGATAGGAAAGTCATATCAAGTAAATTCAAGTATCACAAATGGGTATTCCAGAATACTTGATTGTGCTTGTGAGGAACCTGTACATAGACCAAGAGGCAGTAGTTCAAATAAACAGTGGGATGCTGAATGTTTTAAAACCAGGAAAGGTGTGTGTTAGGGTTGTATCCCATCACCAGACTTATTCAATCTGTATGCTAAGCAAATAATCTGAGAAACTGGGTTATATGAAGAATATCAAGGTTGGAGGAAGACTCACTAACAATCTATGATATGCAGATGCTGGACATAAAGAGGACTTGAAATGCTGATGAAGGTCAAAGACTACACCTTTCAGTATAGACTGCATCTAAAAAAAAAAAACAACCCATAAAAAATGAAAATCCTCACAACTGGACCAATGAATAACCTCCTGATAAATGGAGAAAAAATTGAAGTTGTCAAAGACTTCATTTTGCTTGGATCTACTATCAACACTCATGGAAGCAGCAGCCAAGAAAGCAAACTATGTATTGCATTAGACAAATCTGTTGCAAAAGACTTCTTTAAAGTGCTAAAGAACAAAGGTATCAACTTGAGGACTAAGGTGTGCCTGACCCGAACCATGATATTTTTTAAAGCCTTATATGCATGGGAAGGCTTCACTATAAATTAAAAAATAAAAATAAAAAACAGAAAAATATATGCATTTGGATCATGGTGTTGATGAAGAATATGCAGAGAACTGTGGACTGGCAGAACAAACAGGTCTGTTTTGAAAGAAATACAGCCAGCATGTTCCTTAGAATGGCAAGACTTCATCATTTACACTTTGGAAAAGGACAACATGTTTAGTAAAGTCAACAGATAGGAGGAAGATCCCCCCAACAAGATGGATTGACAAGTGACAGCAACAATGGGCTCAAACATAGTAATTGTGAGGAAGGTGCAGGGCCAGATACTGTTTCATTCTGATGTGCATAGAGTTGCTTAACAGCACCTTTGTTGTTGTTGTTGTCAGGTGCCATCGAGTCGGAACCGACTCATAACGACCCCATGCACAGCAGAACGAAACAATGTCCGATCCTGGGCCAACCTCACTACCGCTGCCACACTTGAGTCCATCAATGATGCCACCTGGCTGATCCATCTCGTTGGGGGTCTTCCTCTTTTTCTCTGACCCTCCACCCTACCCAGCATGACCTCCTTCTCCAACGACAGCACCTTAAACAACAGTAATAAAAGAGAAGAAAAAATTGATAAATTGACTTCATCAAAATGAAAAACTTTTTTTTCTGTGAAAGACTATATTAAGAGAATGAAATGATAAATTGTGGACAGGGAGAAAATATTTGCAAAGCATAAACCTGGCAAAGGCCTCCTATCTAGAACAGATAAAGAAATCAAAATTCAACAAAAAATAATCCAATTAGAACATGAGCAAAAGACATCAATACTCACTTCACCAAAGAGCACACACAAATGTGAAATAAGTACATGACCAGATTTTCAACACCACTACCTATTGGTGGTGGTGGTGTGCCACCGAGTCACTTCAAACTCATAGTGACCCTGTATAGGGGTTCCAAGGCTGTAAATGTTTATGGGAGCAAAAAGCTTCATCTTTCTCCTAAAGAGTGGCTGGTAATTTTGAACTGCTGACCTTGTGGATAGCAGCTCAGCTCACAATCCACTATGCTACCAGGTTCCTTCCAGCTTCAGGAACTCATCACCCAGCACTATATTGGACAATATTCTGTTGCTATATCTATAAGGAGTAGATCAACATGCCTTTATTTCTGTTATTAGGTGGTGTGCAGTCCATTCTGGCTCATGGCAGCCTTAAGCACAACAGAAGGAAACACTGCCGGGTCCTGCATGATCCTCACAATAATCATTGTTCAACTTGAGCCCATTGCGACTGCCACTGTGCCAATTCATCTCATTGAGGGTCTTCCTTTATTCGCTGACCTTCCACTTTTCTAAACATGATGTTCTTCTTCAGGTTCTAGTCCCTCCTGATGGTGGTGGTTGTGTGCCATGGAATCAGTTCCAAGCCATAGCAACCCTGTACAGGGTTTCCGAGGCTGTAAATCTTTATAGGAGCAGAAAGCCTCATCTTTCTCCCACGGAACAGCTGGCAGTTTCGAACTGCTGACCTTGAGATTAGCAGCCCGATTTGTAACCAGTATGCTACCAGAAAGGTATGAAGTCTGGCCATCCTGGCTAACAAAGAGCATTCTGATTGTACCTCTTCCAGCACAGATTTCTCTGTTCTTCCAGCAGCCCACGGTTCTTTTAATATTCTCCTCCAACAAAATAACTCCAATGCATCAGTTCTGCTGTCTTCTTTATTAACTGCCCAACTTTCACATGCATATGAGGCTATTGAAAATACCATGGCTTGGGTTAGGCACACGTTAGTTCTCAAACTGATATCTTTGCTCTTGAACTCTTTAAAGGGGTCTTGTGCTGCAGATTTGCGTACTGCAATATGTAGAATGATTTCTTGACAGCTACTTCCGTGAGTGCTGATGGTGGACCTAAGCAAAATGAATTCTTTAACAACTTCAATATTTTCTCCATTTATTATTTTTTTCCTAAAGTTTTTATTGTGAATTAAGTGAAAGTTTACAGGGCAGATTATCAATTTCATATTTAATAAATCATATTATTTTTCATTGCATGGTTACAATCCCCTTCATGTACCATAATCAACAGTATTTACCTCTATTTCCTTTTTCTTAATGTCCACATACAAAACAGACAATACATATTCATTTAGATGTCCAAAGGACACACTTTGTAAGCCAGCCTCCTGCCCACAGGTACACAGCCTTTCTCAGTCCATGGGCCTGGAGGCCTCAGCTGCTTTATCTTCCTGTGCCATCGCTTCTGCCACCGTCTCTGCTGTCCCTGCCTTTCTGGGAGGATCTCATGGTCCACTCATGTTCTTTCCTCTTGCTGGTCTTAGAGTCCTCTGTTCCTGAAATGAAAGATAAACTACTCCCTCCTTTTAGTTACACATCTTCTACATCACAATTGGTCCTGATAACAATTACACACAACTGAATCATAAAATCCTATCCCCTTCCTCCCCATCCCCTTCCACCAGACCCATCTGGAAAAAAGGGAAAATATTCAGTGGGGAGTCTACCTTACCCCTCTCATTTTGAAACTAAGCATACTCATGAAAGCTTGTAAGCCAGACACTTTGTATCTTTATAGCCCCCATTTTTGACAGCCAGTGTCTAAGTTGCCCGCCCCTATCAGCCCAATATACTAAGAATGCAAGCTTGATCCTTGGTATGAAATGTCCTTCTCTTCCAGTTCTCCATTTACTATGATGTTATTTATTGGTCCAGTGGTGATGATTTTTTTTTTCTTTACATTGAGGTATAACCTATACCAAAGTGTGTGGTCTTTGATCTTCATCAGTATTTTGAGTCCTCTTCACTTTTCAGCATATCGCAGGTTGTTAATGTGTCTTCCTCCAATTCTGATGCCACATTCTACTTCATATAATCCAGCTTCTTAGATAATTTGCTCAATATACAGTTGAATAACTATGGCAAAAGAATACAACCCTGGTGTACACCTTTCCCTAAATTTAAACCATTCACTTCTGCTCGAATGACTGCCTCTTGGTTAATGTTCAGACTCCTCATGAGCACAATTAAGTGTTCCAGAATACTTTATTCTCCGCAATGTGGTCCATAGCTTGTCATGATCCACACAGTCAAAAAAGCACACGGAAACATCTTGGTATTCTCTGCTTTCAGCCAAGATTGCTTGACATCAGCAGTAATATCCCTCGTTCCATGTCCTTGTCTGAACCTAGCTTGAACCTCTCTGGCAGTTCCCTGTCAATGTATTGCTGTAGCTGTTTTTTAATTATCTTTAGGAAAATTTTACTTGCATTTGATACCAATGATATTGTCTGATGATTTCCACATTCCATTGGGTCACCTCTCTTTGGGATGGGCATAAATATGGATCTCTTCCAATTAGTTGGCCCAGTAGCTATCTTCCAAATTTCTTGGCAGAGATGAATGAGTGCCTCCAGTGCCAGTGTTGCCTCAGTTTGTTGATAGACTTCAATTTGTATTCCATCAATTCCCGGAACCTTGTTCTTTGTGAATGCCTTCAGGGCAGCTTGTACTTCTTCCTAAGTACCATCAGTTCTTGATCATATGCTACCTACTGAAATGGTTGAACATCAACCATCTTTTTTTTTTGGTACAATGACTATGTATAATTCCTTCCATCTTCTTTTGATGCTTTCTGCATCATTCAATATTTTACCCAAAGAATCCTCTATTATTTCAAGTTGAGCCTTGAAGTTTTCCTCAGTTCATTCAGCTTGAGAAATGCTGAACATGTTCACCCTTTTGGTTTTCTAACTACAGGTCTAACTCCTTTTCCCTTAATCTGTCTTAATCTGGAAACTGCTAAAACCTATCCACCATGGGTGACCAAATGGTATTTAAAATACTGTTGGTATAGCTCTCAGCATCATAGCAAAACAAAAGCCACCACAGTATGACAAACTGACAGACTGGTAGTGGACAGACGTATTATTGTTGTTAAATCCTGTCAAGTCAGTTCTGACTCCTAGTGATCCTACGCACAACGGAAGGAAACACTTCCAGGTCCTGTGCCATCCTCACAATTGTTATGTTTAAAATCATGACAACATCAAATATTGGTGAGGACGTGGAGAAGCCAGAACTCTCATACATAGCTGGTGAAAATGTAAAATGATACAGACGCTCTTGAGTATACTTTGGCAGTTTTTATAAAACAAAACACATACTACTTACCATATGACTTAGCTATCACACCCAGAGAAAAGAAAACATACATCCACAAAAACATGTGCATGAATGTTCACAGTAGCTTTATTTTTGTAATAGGTCCAAACTGGAAGCAATCTAAATGTCCTTCAGTGGATGAATTGCAAAAAAAAAAAAAAAAAACAAACAGTGGTACCTTCATACCATGGGAAACAACTCAGCAATAAAACTGAATCAACTATTGATAAAGGCAATAATTTGGATGAATCTCAAGGAAATGATGCTGAGTGAAAACAAATCATAAAGGCATAATTTCATCTATATAACATCATAGAGGTATGGAGCACAGTTGCCAGAGGTTAGGGATCAGGAGGGCGAGGAGTCGTGTGGCTATAAAGGGGTCTCACAAGGAAAGTTTTGAAAACTTCTGTACTTGATTTTGATTGTGATTACACAAATCAACACATGTAATAAAATTGCATAGAACAACACACACACACATGAATACACATGAATGTATATAAATTAGTAAGAGTAGTAAATTTTACCCATGTCAAATTTCTAGTTTTATATAACGTGTTACCAGTGAGTTAACTGAGGATATATAGGATTTTTCTGTACTATTTTTGCAACTTTCTGTGACTCTTTAATTATTTCAAGATAAATAGTTGAAAAAAAAACCCACAAAAATCCCTCCTCTAATAAACTGAATTGAGGCCCAACGTTACCTCTCCTATGAAAAGCCTCTTGTTTTAGGACTGAAATCCTGTTACGTGAAGGTGTGGCAGTGGTGGGGGTAGAAGGTTATTCTGTTGACCTTTTACTTTCCTATCAGAAGCTCTGCCTGGAGCAACTACAATAGTGCCTGACCCATGGTATACATTTTTTCGAACGCATGAATAGATGAATTGGAAGTCAAGTGTTTCTTTATTTTACTAGCAGTTGGCACCATTGGCAACATCTTCCCAAGGGGCAACTACCAGGTGTTGTCCTTCAAGAGAGGAGGGTGGAGCTCTGGGACTAGATGTTCCTCTCATCACTTTCAACCTCAGTGCCCTTTGTGTTGACAGAATATTCAGAGAGCTGCTCTGGACACAAAGATGGTGTAAGGCCCCAGTCACTCCATGTGGGCAGTTGAATGGCTAATCCTCAGGTCTTGATGGTGTGCTGGGCTTTTAATACATGTTAATACTGTCCACTCATTCAACAAAACTGGCTGTGTGCTTCCACTCAGACTTTGAAGACATGATAGTGAAGGAGACAGTATTCCTCCTGCTAGAAAGTTAACATCCTAGAAGGAGAAACAGTCTGTATTGGAGTACTGGTAATCCTGGACTTGCATGACATATTCAAGTTAACATGAACCTCACCTCACTTAACAACTGTCTGTTTCTGTGCATTTTGTCATTGGTAATATGTACTGTTGTTGTTATGAAGTGCCATTGAGTAGGTTCCGACCCATAGTGAGCCTGAACCGCCAACCTTGCAGTTCAAATCAACTTTGCAGTCCAGCGCATTAACCCACAGCACCACACCAGGAATCCATGCAGTGTTGCAGCCCATAATTTACTGATATTATTCTCAGTGTTCACACACAGGTGTTTGTATGTAATTGCTCCAACTCCTAAAGACAATCATTGGATTTACAAAAATACTGATAATAAAAGACAACACTAAGGAAACCCAACACAAACAGAGAGAGATTTGACTTACATCCAAACCAGTTTACAATGGAGTCATTGGAAAGGATCCCCATCCTAAATCGGGGACCACCTGTATGTAATGATTCCAAATTACCACAAGGATCATAGTCCTGAAGGAAAATCTAGGGATGCATCAGAGGGGCTAAGGTAAGAGCAATTTGCCTTAGAGGTGGCCAGGGAAGGCTTCCCAGAGGCGGTGACATTAGTGAGACAGGAGTGAGATTAGGAGTGAGTCAGGAGAAGAGCCTCCCAGGTAGAGGGAAGGGAATGTGCAGAGGCCCAGGGGCAAGAATGAGCTTGGTGGGAGGAGAAGTTGGAGAGGAGGGCAGGGACTAGTCATGTGGGGGCCCTAGGAACCACAGTCTATTTCTTATCTTCAGTTCCCACTGGGAGGAATTCAGAGAGGTCCAGGTCATACACTGGAAAATGACAGATTCAGGGCAGTTTGGTAGTTACTCCAGCATTCTCCAAGTCAGAGGATCTGCTTTTGAAATGCAGAACAGAGGAAGGCTTTGGGGTACAGTTGATCTCTGAGCCTCTGAGGTCTCCCTTCAGTGTTGCTCTTCCGGTCTCCTCCCGGCTCCAGGCACCCCTCGCTCCTCTTCACCCTGACACAACAGGAAGTGGAAGGCCTCTGTTCCTTGAGTGGGTTGTTGGGGATCTGGCAGCCGTAGGAATTTTGTTAGGTTTCTCATTTCATTTTTTTGAACTGGAAACTGAAATAAGACAGATTTCAACCTCAAATATAAACCTCCTTAGTTATTTTAGGGAGTTCTGGTATGGTGCTGCAGGATGAGCAATGGACTGCTAACTGCCACGTTGCCAGTTGAACCCCGCCAGGCCTTTCTTCCTGGAAGTCCATCTTAGTGTGGAAACTCCACTGAAACCTGTTCAGCAGCATAGCACTATGAAAGCCTTCACTGACAGATAAGATGGGTGGTGGTGTACGGTGGCCAGGAATCAGACCCAGGCCTCCTACAAAGATGGCAAGAAGTCTACAAGTGAATTCTTAGATTGTCTCATAGTCCAATCTAGTCCTACTCTTTTCACCACCAGTGTCACTTTCCTCCATGCTTCTTGTTGTTGTTAAGTGTCCTTAAATCGGTTCTGACTCATAGTGACCCTGTACAGAGTTTCCAAGGAGTGACTGGTGAGTTTGAACCACTACTTGATGTCTGGTGCTTTATCCCACAGCACCACACCAGGATTCCATGCTAGCCACCCCCAAATCTCATTGTTTCATACATGCCAGGAGTTCACCCCTACATGCTTTGCTGGTGTCTGCTGTCCTCTTGCTTGGAAGAGTATACATATTTCTAAAGTGTCCACCATGTGCCACATTGTTCCTTATAAGACCCTTCTGTGTTTTTTGAGTATGAAGCTTCCTATTTTGTTTTGTAGTACCTTCTGAGGAAATGGTGGCTTACAGAGAGGAGGTGATTTCTCAAAGTCCCAGAGCCAACAAGAGACAACCCAGGTCTGTCTGTTTCCTGTACTACATACCCTTTGCCCTTGAATCTCAATGGCATTGACTGTTGCTAGTTGTAATCCCCTGCACAACAGAATGAAACATTGCCCAGTCCTGACGAGCCTCACACTCACCACTATGTTGGGCTCTATTGCTGTGACTGTTGTGTATTTTGAGTGCCTTCTAACCTAGGAGCCTCATCTTCCAGCACTGTATCAGACACTACTCTATTCTGTGTGATCCATGGGATTTTCACTGGATGGTTTTTAAAGTAGATTGTAAGACCTTTCTTTCTAGTCCCTCTCCAGCTGGAAGAGCTGCTAAAAATCTCTCTACCTTGGGTAGCATAGCTTCCAGCGTCATAGCAACAAGCAAACCACATAGTACACAACCACAATATATTGCCTCAAATGCTTTAACATCTCTCCTCCTTCAACTAAGTCAAGTTTCTTTAAAAGCCCACCTCCAATGTGCTCACCTTACGTGAGCTTTCTTCCGCTCTTCCCTCCAACCAGTGCAGGTCCCACTTCTGGCTGAGTTTCCAAGGCCCTTGGTACAGGCATCCCCCTGTTACCATTAGTCCTGCTGGTCACATCACTGCTTCACTAGGCTGAGGGTCATCATGGTCAACATGTTCCCAGGCCTAGAAAAAGGGCATCGGCGAGTATTTTCTGAACAGAGGAATAAATATGGGAGCTGCTGGGAGTGGACCCTGGTCCCAGTATACAGGCCCTGTTCTCTCTTTCTCTCTAGTATACCAACTTACTTCAAATAACTGCTCTCAGACTCATTTACAATTATTTTGCCCATGAAGATGACTCCTCACAAACCCCCTTCCCCTGACAGTTCTGACAATCTGGGACAAACCCATCAACCTGTGCTGTAATTTCTACCTCAGAAAAAGTCTCGGACAGAAAGGGCACTCTGGAAGAGACCCCTGTAACACGCTTAGTACTGTCCACAATAGCATGTCTGCCTGAGGGGCTGGCATGGAGCACCGCTAAGCCAAGAATTAGCCACATCTGCTGAGCACAGATCGATTTATCTTAGTACAGAGAGAAACATTTCATGATTTTAGTCTAAGGAGCATCACAGAAAAAAGTTAAAAGCAAATATTCCAAAATATTAATGTTAATCATTTTGGGGTTACTTCCGGCAAGATGGTGGACTAGACAGGTGCACTACATGAACCCTCTGAAACAAAGATGAGAGACAAAACAGACACAGATGAAAATTCTCGTACCCTGAACTTCAGAAGAAAGGTTAGAGAGGTAGATGGAGTGCTTACTAGGAGGAGAGGTCAGGCAGGGACGGTGAGAGAGGGACACTGACTGGTGGACAACTGGCTAGATGCAGCTTCACCATCTTGTGAGCATTTTGGCAACAGAGAACCTGGCAGAGCAGGTTCGTATGTGGGAGACACAAAAGGTGTGGTTTCTTCTCTCCCCTCCCGTCCCCCCTCCTCCCCACGCTCTCCTGGTGATCAGAAGTGTGGCCAACTCTCACCCTCATCCATCCCCCAGCGAAGACCCCGCTCTCTGAGAGTTCAGTCATGTGGTAGGGAGCCACACCAGCATGAGGTAGGAGCTGTCTACACCACTTTGGTGTGCCACTTTAGTGCCTGGATTCAGTGGGCACAGTTCTGGATCTACAAAATCCACAGAGCCATCAGACCAGCATTTAACCAATCACCCTGACCCCAGCTTCCCTACAGTACTGACAGACACTGAAACCAGCTTCATCAGGGGTCTCCATGAACTGCTTCCAGATTGAGTGCCCTGAACACAGATAACACCAGATTTTCCAGAGTGGTTGAACCATTTTACATTCCCACCAGCAATGTAGGAGGGTCCCAGTCTCTCAACATCTTCGTAGGCATTTACTGTCCTCTGCTTTTTTGAACTTCACTGTCATTGCTGGTGTGATATGATATCTCATTGTTGTTTTGATTTGCATCTCTCTAATGGCTAATGATCACAAACATTTCTTCACATGTTTGTTGGCTGCCCAAATGTCTTCCTTGTTAAAGTGTTTGTTCATGTCCTGAGCCTAGTTTTCAATTTTTTAATTTTTTGTCCTTGTCTTGTAGAAAGTCCTCTTCACTTTCAGCCAAGCAAGGTTGTATTATCTGCATATCACAAGTTGTTAATGAGTCTTCCTTCAATCCTGATGCCACGTCTTTCTTCATATAATCCAGCCTCTCTGGTTATTTGTTTACCATACAGGTTGAATAAGTATGGTGAAAGAGTACAACCCTGGAGTACACCTTTCCTAATTTAAAATCATTCAATATTCCCTTGTTCCGTTCGAACAACTGTCTCTTGGTGTATGTACATTCCTCATGAACACAATTAAGTGTTCTGGAATGCACATTCTCTGAAATGCTGTCCATAGCTTGTAATTATCCACATAATCGAAAGCCTTTGCGTAGTCAATAAAGCACAGGTAAACATCTTTCTGGTATTTTCTGCTTTCAGCCAAGATCCATCTGATGTCAGCAATGATATCCATATGTCCTTGTCTGAATCTGGCTTGAACTTCTGGCAATTCCCTGTCAATGTATGTTTGCATCCATTTTTGTACTGTCTGTAGCAAATTTTTACTTGTATGAGATGGTAATAGTATTGTCTTATGACTTCCACATTATGTTGGGTCACCTCTCTTTGGAATGGTCACAAATATGGATGGATCTCTTCCAGTCAGCTGGCCAGGTAGTTGTCTTCTAAATCTCTTGGCACAGAAGAGTGAGTGCCTCCAGTGCTACACCAATTTGTTGAAAGATTTCATTCAATTTGTATTCCAGCAATTCCTGGAGCTTTGTTCTTTGCCAATGCCTCCAGTGCTGCTTTGCTTTCTTCCTTCAGTATCATTGGCTCTTGATCATACTTGAAATGGTTGAACTACCTCTTGAAATGGTTGAACATTGACCATTTCTTTTTGATACAGTTATTCTGTATTATTCCTTCATCTTCTTTTTATTTTTTTTTAAGGTTTTTATTGTGCATTGAGTGAAGGTTTTCAGGGCACATCATCGGTTTCACTTTCAAACATTCATATACCTTGTTTCATTACATTGATTATAATCCCCTCCACATACCATCAGTTAACAGAGTTTCTCTCTATCCTCTTTAGCTTTTTTTTTTTTTTTTGGGAAAAACTTTGCCTTTTTGGAATTTACAGTCTCGGCTTTTAGGGAAGGTTTTTACATTT
>NW_006408760.1:3344120-3345953 GCF_000296735.1 Chrysochloris asiatica
TTGTCAGATTCAAAACGGCCAATACCAGTCCATTCCAGCTCACTAATGCTTAGTATATATGTTACATTGTTACAATACCTTCCGGGTTCTTCCCTCTCCCCTCCCTTCAACTCCATTTTGTCTGTTTCCCCGCCCTAAGCTACAAGGCACTTAGTTTAAAGGCTACACCGCTTTTGATAGGCCAGAGCTAAATCCTGTTGAACCTATATAAGACTACTCCCTTCCCATTGACTTCCTCTTCCTCTTCTTTCTGCCCTCTCTCTCTTCTCTTCTGCCTCCTGCCTTCTCTCTCTGGCAGAGGTCACCTTCCTCACCCTGAATAAAAGTCTCTAGACGGGCCATTTGGTGTGAGGTATGGTTGATGAGCAATGCCGGGGTTTGTTTTCCCTTTCAATATAGATGTTTATGAGTTCTATTTCATTTTTGACAATTTCTAATTTTACTAGATTCATACTTTGTACATTTCATATTCTGATTATTAATGGATGTTTATAACTGGTTCTCTTCCCTTTGAATTGTGGTCCATCAGCAAATGAAGGCTTTACTCCATTTGCCTCATCACGGTCCGTTCTCCTTGAGGAGGCAGCTCTTCCCCAGTGGTATTCTGAGTGTCTTCCAACCTGAGAGGCTTATCTTCTGGCACTACATCTGAAAATATTCTGGTACTCTTCATCATGTTCAAATATCAATATTCTGGTGCTATCTGACAGTGTTCCACTACTATTCATAAAGTTTCCAGTCACTAACTATTCTGAAGTAGTCTGTTTCTCCTTCTTCCTAATTTCTCTTTGTCTGGTAGCTCATCTGAAATGAGGTCATGTCCACCATGCCATAAATACCAATGGCTTAACTTCCAGAATTATGGTAACATGCAAACCACCATAGTATGAGAAAGTGACAGACATAAATGTATTAAACATTAGTCAAGAGACATAAAGAGCAGAATGGAAAGCAGGATCCTTTAATATACTGTCTACAAGAGACATATCAAAAAGATGGAGACAGCCTAAAGGCCCATCAACAGAAGAATGGTTCAACAAACTTTGGTATTTACACACAATGGAATACTATGCAACGTTGAAGAATAATGAATGTGTGAAACATCTCACAATATAGTTGAACCTGGAGGACATTATGCTGAGTGAAATTAGTCAATCACATAAGGACAAACATTCTATGAGATGAATGTTGTACAAAGTTTTAAGAAGGCTTTTTTGATAATGAAAAAAATTAAGTTTTACAGGGAGGACAAAGAAAATTATTCATGGGCTAGACTGTAGACACATGTTAACGTGAGTAACAGGGTAGGCAATATACAACAATAGGGAGGTTAGCAGAGGAAATAAGAAGGTAGCAGGAGACACAGGGAGGAATGCTATGTTGTTGTTGTTAAGTGCCGTTGAGTTGGTTCCAACCCATAGACTGTATAGAGTGTTCAAGGACCAGTTGGTGAGCTTGTTTCAAACTGACTTTGTAATCCAGTGCATTAACCCACAGTGCAATAATGTTGGTACTTGGAAGGGATCGCAACTATGTAATGAAGTAAAGCATATGCTTTGTTAAATGCAATTCACAATAAAAAGTTAAAAAAAAAATCATTTTGGGTAGTGGAAATGTGAATAATACCTATTTTCTCCTTTATACTTTTCTTTCTTTATATGGTTTGATTTTTTTTTTTAAGTTTTTATTGTGAATTGAGTGAAAGCTTACAGAGCAGATCATCAGTTTTACATTCAACAAACCATGCACTTTGTTTCACCTCAATGATTGCAATCCCCTCCCTACAACAACAGTTACCTCACCAGGAACCTTCTGAACTTTGTCCATAGGTAA
>NW_006408760.1:3346268-3348157 GCF_000296735.1 Chrysochloris asiatica
TTTTTAAGAAAAAGCTTTGCCGGGGACATAGAGAGGTATGCATGAGATAAAGGGAATCGAGGTAAATAGTGATACACACACAACTCTGGAACAACAGTGTTCTGTGCATAGATACATGGATTGAGATATAGGCTAAATGAGTAAGGAGGAAGAGTGGAATATGTATACATTTATATATTTCATAAATATATGAGTTTGAAAGAGGATGTTTGTACATTTATTTTTCTTTCTTTTTTAAAAAAAATGTTTATCGTGAATTGAGTGAGTGAAGGTTTACACTGCAAATCATCAATTTTACATTAAAAAAACTCATTGCAATGATTACAATCTCCTCCATGCACCATCGGTTAACAGTATTTACCTTTCTTGCCTTTTTTTTTTTTTTTATGTACACATACCACATAGAAAACATATTTTCGTTTAAATTTCCAAAGGGCACATTTTGTAAAACAGCCTCCTGCCTGCAGGCACACAGCTTTTCTCAGTCCATGGGCCTAGAGTCCTCAGCGGCTCCATCTCTCCATGCCATCGCCTCTGCCACCGTCTCTGCTGTCGCCGCTTTTCTGGTTAGGATCCCTTGCTCCTCTAATGCTCTTCCCTCTTGATGGTCTTAGGGTCCTCTGTTCCTGAAATGACAGATTAACTTCTCCTCCCTTTGGCTACACTTCTTCTACTTTTATAGTTGTGACAATCGCCATTAGTCCTGATAACAATTGTTCACAACTGAATCATAAAATCCTATCCCCATCATCACCAGACCCATCTAGACAAGAGGAAAACTGTTCAGTGGGGTTTCTATCTCACTCCCATCGTTCTGACACTAAGCACCCACATGAAAGCTTGTAAGCCACTTTGTGCCTTTGTTGTTGTTAGGTGCCATCAAGTCAGTACCGACTCATAGTGACCCTAAGCACGACAGAACAAAACACTGCCTGATCCTATAGCCCCTCAATTTTGAAGCTGAAGTCTAAGTTGCCAGTCCCTATCAACCCAGTGTACTGAGAATGCAGGCTTCTCTTTTAGTTGGAATTTGGGGCAACTTCATCCATAAGCAAAGGTCCAGTTCATCTTGTTGTAGCAATTTACCTTGCTCCCTGTATCAAACTTCTTTATCATCATCAGTTCAAGTTCTGGTCAGCAAGCCATCCAAGCCAGGTCACATGGGTACTATCTGCAAGTTTGGGAGTTCTCACTCTCCTCTCCCCACTTCCGACCACCTAGCTATTTCATTTAAAAATAAAATTAATTATTTATTTATAATAACGCTTTTATTGTGAATTGAGTGACAGTTTACATGGCAGAACTCATCATATTTTCTTTCACTGCAATAATTACAATCCCTTCCGGGTGCCATTGGTTAACAGTATTTGCCTCTAGTTCCACTTTGTTTTTGTTTTGTTTTTTGGTGTACACAAAAATATGCAAGAGTATATAATTGTTTAAACAATCAAGGGACACATTTTGCAAGCCAATCCCCTGCCTGCCAGCACACAGTCTTTCTCCTTTCATGAGTCTAGAGTCCTTAGCTACCCTATCTCTCCATGCCATCACCTCTGATTCAGTCTGTGGTGTCACTGTTTCTCTGGATAGGGTCTCACATTCCACTCATGCTCTTCTCCCTTGATGGTCCTGTTTCTGGAATGTAAGATAAAGTACTCCCCCATTTTTATTACACAACTTCTACATTTACAGTTGTGACAATTGCAGTTAGTCCTGATAACAATCACTCACCATTGAATCAAAAGAATCTTATCCTCATCTCCTTTCACCAGACCCATCTAGACAAGATGAAAACGATTCCGCTGGGGTTTCTACCTTCCCCACACACTCTGAAACTAAACTCCCTCTTGAAAACTTGTAAGCCAGCCACTTTGTACATTTATAGCCCC
>NW_006408760.1:3348937-3353875 GCF_000296735.1 Chrysochloris asiatica
TGAGAAAAGGATTCAAAAGGTCTGAAAGGAGTCCAGCTGTTTCAGCTACCTGGCCAAGGCTTGCAGGAGGAAGGAGGATGCCTAGGTTAATAGTTTGCACCTGGGGACAATTTGAGAAGGCTGACAACTATTATTCTTTGAACAAAACCCTGGAAGTCGCCAATCTACTTTGGGTGAATTCCTTAGGGAAATTTTCTCCAGCATCTCCCAGCAAACTTGCCTTAGGAACTTTTAGGCCTCGGCTTTAGAAGAGGTTTTTGGTTTAATATTAATATTGTACATGGATACTAAGAGCTCATGTATTAAGTAAATACCAAACATAACTGAATAACTTGATAAAGAACAGTTTTGCCATGCTTGCCAGGTGGCCAGAGTTTGTTCCTCAGAGAGATTTTGTTCTCAGAACCTTAAGCACTGCCAACACAGTGGCACATAAGAAACCATTTTCTCAGAAGCTACAATTACTAGAGTTTGAATCATAGAATGAGTGATAGGACTAAAGAAAATTATACAGAGTTAGCCCAACAGTGAGTTCATAAAAGCCAATGAACCCCGGACATCCGGAGGTTACTTCCTTGGGCCCTCAAGTTCCCTGGCTAGCAAGCCTGAGAGCGGCCATCGTGTTGAATTTTCGTCCATGACACTGGTCCTCAGCATCTGAGTACTTGCGGTCCTCAACACCTTTGAGTTTCAGTCTTAGAAAAGGGTTTACCCTGATGGGCTGACTTTCTTGCTTTGATGGCTGCAAGGCAAACAGCTTCTTGCTTAATATTGTCACATCCAAACAGTCTGTTTCCTCCACCTTCCCCCACTCCTCTGCTGCTCTTTCTTTAAGAATTATCTTCTGTTCCTCTCGCCATTCCGGTTTGGTCTGCATGTCTTGTTTCAGTTGGGAATGTCCCATCTCCAAAGGGTCTGGGTGGGGTTCAGGATTCCACCTAAAGGCACATACTCCACAAAGACTTAACAAGAAGCTGGTTTTCCTGGGTACATTCGAGTCCCCTTTTAGATAATCCAAACAGTTATAAGCTAAAGACAGGTTTACAAGCTTTCTGTAATCATACTTCCCATTATTCCTTTCTAGCCCACTTAAATGTTTGTTTTACAGTAGTTGGCAGGGAAAGCCAATATTCTCCTTTACCCTTTCAGACTCTGTCTCAATCCCTGTATCACAGAGCTTTGTTGTTCTAAGGCTGTGCATACATCACAATCGACCTCTATCCCATTTAGCCCAGGCATACCTTCCTAAATCTTCCCCATCATTCCTGTTCATCTACTCCCCTCCTGCTTCTTGTGCATTGCCCTCCCCCTCCTTTTTATTGCCCTCCCCATCATCAGAGCTATGATGTGTCTATCACCTAACCTGTGAGTTACTGTCTTCTCCCTCTCATCCCTGGTAAACATCAAAATATTTTTCTTTTAGTATGGAAATCTTAAGCTTTTACAATAATGGTCTTAAGCAATATTTGTCCTTTTGGCCTGACTGATTTCACTTAGCATTATCCTCAAAGTTCATCCATGTTATGAGGTGTTTTACAGCTTCATCATTATTCTTCAAGATAGCATAGTATGCTATTGTGTGTATGTACACAAGCTTGTTTATCCATTCTTGTGGTGTTGGGCACTTAGGCTGTCTCCATCTTTTTGCTATTGTGAATAGTGATGCAATGAATAATGGTTTGTATGTATCTACTAATGTTCTGGCTCGTATTTCTTGTGCATATATAGCAAGTAGAGGAATTGCTGGATCATATGGTATTTCTAGTTCCAACTTTCTGAGGAAGCACCATACAGTTTTCCAGAATTATTGAACCATTTTACAGTCTCACCAACAATGTAAAAGGCTCTCCACACCCTAACCAGCATTTGTTATCCTCTGCATTTTTGAACTTTGCTGTTATTGTTGGTATGAGATGATATCTCATTGTTGTTTTGATTTGCATCCCTCTCAGAACTGACTCAATGGTACTTAACAACAATGGCTAATGATCCTGAGCATTTCTTCATATGTTTGTTGGCTGCCTGAATGTCTTCCTTGTTGAAGTGTCTGTTCATGTCCTGTACCCATTTTTTAATTGGGTTATTTGTCTTTTTCTTGTAGATGTGTTGTAGTTTCCTAAAAGTTTTAGAGATTAGTCTCTTGTGTGATATGTCATTGCAAAAAATATTTTTCCCAATCTGTGGGCTCCTCTTTTACTCTTTTGGTGAAGTCTTTTGACGCACATAACTTTCTTTTAATATGTCACAGTCATCTATTTTGTTCTCTATTGTTTGTGTATTTTTTGCCATGTGTATGCCATGTATTAGAGCCCTTAAGTTTGTCCCATTTTTTTCATTGATGGTATTTATTGTTCTGAGATTTAGATTTAGATCTTTAATCCATGTTGAGCTAGTTTTCATATATGGTATGAGATATGGGTCTTGTTTCATTCATTTGCAAATTGATTTCCAGTTTTGCCAGCACCATTTGTTGAAGAAACTATCTATTCCCCATTTAATGTGTCTTGGCTCTTTGTCAAATATCAGTTGATTGTATGTGGATGAATTTTCTTCGGTTCTCAATTCTGTTGCATTGATCTATGTATCTTTCATTGTACCAATACCAGACTGTTTTGACTCTGTGGCTGTGTAGTAAGTTTTGAAATCAGGGAGTGAGAGGCCTCCCACTTTGCTCTTCTTTTTTTTTGCAACAATTATTTACTTTGACTAGAATTATTTTGTTTTCAGGAACAGAAATGATCATTTACCCTACAACACATCTTAACAATAAAGAGTCCTGTATTAGAAGGAAAAAAATTAACATAACAGTTACATTAAATTCCTATTGGGGAGGCAGAGACGATGACGTGGAGAGATGGAGCAGTTGGGGACTTTAGACACAGAGAGGGAGAGGGGCTGTGTGTTTATGACGGGCGGGGTGGGGGGGGCAGGCTTATAGTGTATACCTTTTGGTTGGTTGATGATATACAATAGGATGAATGTAAAACTAATGTTCTCCCATGTAAACTATCACATAATTCACAATAAAACATTAAAAAAAAATTCCTATTGGACATTTATAGAAAACTTGGAGCCACATAAAAGTCTCCAATTTATAAATCTTTTTAAATCTTGTTTTAGTACTACAAAAAGTCACATGAGGTAGGATTTCTTTTCTGTCTTGAATTAGTTCAGATGATTCTGCCTAGTGCTATGTCTTACACAGAATTGTTTTCCATTCTTCACATGAATACATCATCCATATCAAAATACTTTCAGTTCACCAATCCAAAGGTCAGAAGTTGGTCTTAGCACACAATAAGTTCTCTGCAACTTTTCCTGGGAAAAACATGTACATGTACATGCCAAATATTTCTCAAATCCTTCCCCTTCTATGCATTTCTGCCATCCTAGTCCAGTCCCCTTTCATTTTTCACGAGGACCACAGTAGTCTCCCAACTAGTCTACCTGAATCCACTCTGGCCTCCTCCAATCCATTTTGAATCTTGAAACCAGAAAAAGTCACCTAAATATGTAAATCTCACTACATGACTTGGGTTGAAATACTTGAAGGCTTCCCATTTGATAAAGATAAGCTCTCGTACAATGGTATAACCCTGTCTCTGTTTCTTCTTACTCCATTCTCCTGCTTCTTCCTTGTATTCCACAAATGTGGACCTCCTTCCAGTTCCTCAAGCTCATTGTCTTGTGTCCTGCTGCATAAAATTTGCATACGTTGTTCTATTAGCTGAAGTTCCTGCTCTTCTTTGTTCATTTCACCAATCACTTCCTTGATTCAGTCAAATCTTCATATACCTTTTCTTTAGTACCTATTGCAGTTGTTGTTGTTGTTGTTAGGTCCCCTCCAGTCAGTACAGTTTAATAGTGGCCCTATGAACAACAGAACGAACACTGTCCAGTCTTGTGCCAATCTCATAATCATTGTTACGTTTGAAAGCAATGCTGCTTCCACTGTGCCAATTCATTTTGTTAAGGGTCTTCCTCTTTTTCTCCGACCCTCCACTTTACTAAACGTGTTATCCTTTTCCAGGACTGGTCCCTCCTGATATTATGTCCAAAGTATGAGAAACAAAGTCTGGCCATTCTGGCTTCCAAGGAGCCATGCTAGCTGTACTTCTTCTAACACAGATTGACTTGTTCTTTTGACTGTTCATAGTATTTTTAATATTCTCCTCCCAAACCATAACTCAAATGCCTTCATTATTCTCTGTTCAACTTTCATATGCCTATGAAACTATTGAAAATATCATGGCTTGGGTCAGGATTTTGCTCTTCTTCTTAAGCAGTGCTTTGCTTATCCGGGTCTCTTTCCCTTCCATATAGAGTTCATGATCATTTTTCCATCTCTTCAAAGAATGTTGCAGAAATCTGGATTGGGAGTGTGCTATATCTGTAGATTGCTTTGGGTAGCATTAACATTTTCACAATAGTAAGTCTTGATATCCAGGAGCATCATATATCCTTCCATTTTTGTAAATCTACTCTGGTTTCTTGTAGTAGTGTTTTGTAATGTTCTTTGTATAGGTCTTTTGTTTCTCTGGTTAAATTTATTCCTAAATATTTCATCCATTGGGTGGCTATTGTAAATGGTATTGCTGTCTTAATTTCCTCTTCAGAGCTGTCTTTCTTAGTACAGAGGAATCCAACTTATTTTTGTATGTTGATCTTGTACCCTGCCACTTTGCTGAATCTTCCAATGAGTTCCAGTAGGTTTTTTTGATGAATCTTTGGGATTTTCTACATATAGGATCATATCATCAAAAATAGAGAGAGTTTTGACCTATACTTATGGATGTAGTAGCTCAAAATATCAATTGAGAGGGAAGGAGTCTTCACATCAAGTATTAATCCTATCCGCTCTGTATACAGGGTAGATAGGGACAGACAACTTAGACATTGGCTACCTAAAATGAGGGGGGTGATAAAGGCACAAAGTGA
>NW_006408760.1:3354775-3359316 GCF_000296735.1 Chrysochloris asiatica
TTGTATATATGCTCTTAATTATGTTGAGGAATTTCCCTTAATTCCTACTTTGTTGAGTCTTTTTATCAGAAATGGGTGTTGGATTTTGTCAAATGTCTTTTCTGCATCAATTGATTTCATCATGTGGTTTTTCTTCTTTTTTAAAAATTATGTTGATTGCTTTTCTAATATTGTACCATCCTTGCATCCCTGGTATGAACCCCACTTGGTCATGATATAGATATATATATTTTATATGTTGTTGAATTCTATTAGTTAGAATTTTGTTGAGAATTTTTGCATCTTTGTTCACGAGGGATATTGGTCTATAATTTTCTTTTTTAGTGATGTCCTTCCCTGGTTTTGGTATGAGGATTATTCATGCTTTGTAAAATGTATTAGGAAGTTTTCTATTCTTTTCAATATTCTGTAATAGTTTGAGTAGTATTGGTGTCAGCTCTTCTCTGAATGTTTGGTAAAATTCACCAATAAAGTCATGTGGACCTGGACTTTTTTGGTTGGGAGGGTTTTTTGTTTGTTTGTTTATTTACAGTATTTCTGTATTTATTAATGGCATACATAATGAAGCTTTTACAGTTAAAAAAAATTACATTCTATTTGGTCATTAATTTTTTTCCAGGCTTTAAAAAAAATTTTTTTTAAATTGTGAATTGAGTGATAGTTTACATGGGAGAACATTGGTTTTACACTCATTGTTTCATTGCAATAATTACAATCCTCCCCAAGCATCATCATTCAACAGTATTTGCTTATTTTCCCTCTGGTTTATTGTTGTTGTTGTTGTTTTTTGGAGGGGTGATGTACACAAAGACATTCAGGAATATATAATAATTTAAACATCCAAAGGGCACATTCTACAAGCCTGCCTCCTGGCCACCAGCACACAGCATTTCTCTTCCCATGAATTTAAAGTCCTTAGCTGCTCCTTCTCTCCATGTCATTATCTCTGCCTCCATCTCTGGTGTCACTTCTTCTCTGGATAGGGTCTCACACTCCACTCATGTTCTTCTCCCTTAATGGTCCTAGAGTTCTCTGTTCCTGGAATGTCAGATTAACAACTCTGGTTGGGAGTTTTTTTTGATGAGCTGATCAATTTTTTCCTTTGTTTAGGTCTGTTCAAGTTTTCTACTTCCCTCTGTGTAAGTTTAGGTAGGCTCTGTTTTTCTAAAAAAATATCAATTTCCTCTAGATTTTCAGATTTCTTGGAGTACAACTCTTCACAGTACTTTGTTACTATCCTTTTTATTTCCATTGATTCTGTTGTAACGTCACACATGTGGTTACTTATGCATGTTATTTGTGTCTTCTCCCTCTTTGCTTTTGTTAGATTTGCCAATGGTTTGTCAAATTTATTCATCTTTTCATAGGACCAACCTTTTGTTTTTTTCCGACAGTTTTTCTGTTTCATTTATTTCTGCTCTAATCTTTCTTATTTCATTTCATCTGGTGACTATAGATTGACTTTGCTGGTATTTTTCTAATTGTTGGAGATGTTATTGTATTGATTTCGGTTCTTTCTTCTTTTTGGATGTGTGCATTCATTTCAATAAATTGTCCTTTCAGCAATACATTGCAATAAATTGTCCTCTTTGCTGTGTTCCAATGGTTTGGGTATGTTGTGTTTTCATTTTCATTTGTTTCTAGGAATTGTTTTTATTTCACTTTTTATTTGTTGTTCTACCCAGTAGCTTTTAAGCAGGGTGTTTTTCGGTTTTCATATATATGATTTTATTTCCTTGATCTTCCTATTGTTGATTTCTAATTTTATAGCATTGTAATCTGAGAAGATGCTTTGTAGTATTTTGATGCTGTAAAATTTATGAAGATTTGCTTTGTGGCCTAACACATCGTTTGTTCTGGAGAATGTTCCATGTGCACTGGAAAGGAATGTGTATTGTGCTGTTGTTGGGTTGAATACTCCGTACAAATCTATGAAGTCAAGCTGGTTGATTGTGTTGTTCAGTTCTTCTGTGTCTCTGCTGGGCTTCTTTCTGGTTGTTTTGTCCTCTTTCAAAAGTGGTGCTTTTAAATATCTCAGTATTATTGTAGGGAGCCCTGGTGTGGCACTGTGGGTTAATGTGGTGGACTGCAAAGTCAGTTTGAACGTTCACAAGGTTGGTGGTTCAAGCTCACCAACTGCTCCTCAGATACACTATACAGGGTTGCTATAGGTCGGAACTGATTAGATGGCACTTAACAACAGCAACAACATTATTGTAGAGTTGTCTCTTTCTTAAATTCTACTAGGGTTTGTTTTATGTATTCACTTTTTATGCAAACACAACTATGAATGTGGTAGTGCACTTGTTGTTGTTAGGTGCCATCAAGTCAGTACTGACTCACAGCAACCTTATGCACAACAGAATGCAACACTACCTGACCCTGCACCAACCTCATAATTGCTGTTACACTTGAGCCCATTGCCACTGCCACTGTGCAAACCTATGTGTTGGGGGTTTTACTCTGTTTTGCTGACTCTCCACTTTACCAAGCATGATGTCCTTTCCAGAGACAGGTCCCTCCTGATAGTATGTCAGAATATGAGAGACAAAGTCTGGCCAGTCTGGCTTTTAAGGAGCATTCTGGCTGTACTTCTGCGTTGCAGCAGACGAACAAAACAATGAAAACTTTCTAGACATTATCAAGGCAATGAGTTGATGGTGCTGGGGACTCAGGACCATAGACTCAGGGGCAATTGGCATCCTGCTTGGGTGAGTAGTGTTTGGGATCTTGAAAGCTCATGAGCAGCCATCTAAGGTGCTGCTATTGGTTTCTCCATGTGTGGAAGAAAGAAGAGTGATAAGAATTGAAGAGGCTTGGAATCAATTAGTCCAATGGACTCATGGAACATGTGATCACCAGTCTCCATGACTGTGAGACCAGAAGAACTAGACAGTGCCTGGCTACCACTACCAACTGCCCTTAAATGGATCACATTAGAGGGTCCCATATTGGATTGGAGAAAATGTAGAACAAAACTCAAAATTATTTAATTCAAAAAAAAAAAAAAAAAAGACTGGGCTTACGGGTCAGAAAGAGCTAGGAGGAATCTGAAGCTATGGCCCTTTACCACTCTTCAGGTCTGGAAAGGAACTCACCCTCATGGCCCAATTTTCAGTCAAGCAATAGAATGGTATACAGTGGGGGGCAACAACACTAGCAAGGTACATATGCTCACCATGGAATGGTCAATCATTTATTATCAGAAGAGTAATATATACCTAAGGACAAAGTGAGAAGGAATGGGAATATGGGTGGAACGGAAATAGGAACCACCGGGAGGAAGCAGGATAAGTGTTGTTGCATGGAGGGGATTGTAATCATTGAGATGAGACAAAGTGTATGATTTGTTGAATGTAAAACTGATGATCTTGTCTGTAAACCTTCACTCAATTCACAATAAAAAGTTAAAGAAAGAAAGAAGGCTCTGCCTCAGTGTAGGGGGCACAACCCTGTACAGCATTCATATTTATTTGTACATGATACTTCTCTACCCCAGATGTAGGGACCCTGGAAAACCTGTTTTCTAACTCTGGCAGCCCCTTCCCACAGCACCCTGGCCCCATCCTTCTGAGGTCTAGGTTTCAATTCTGCAACCTACCTGTAGTCTTCTCATGTATCTTAGGTTAGTCAAAGTAGGTTTCCTATTTGCTGATTGGACTTCTGAAAGAGGCACAGAAAGAGAACCCTTGTGTGTGTGTGAGGGCGTATCCAGGTGTGTGCAGAGTTGTTTTCTCTGTCTGAGTTGGTGTGCCAGGTGCATTATGAGTTACATTTACTCTCCTTGTCAGTACCGGGAATAAACTAAACTCAGAGTGAAGCTTGAGTCTCTTAAATTAATTCTGGGAAGACCAGAGCCATCTGGCCCAGACACTTGATGTGTTGGCACCTGGTTTAATCAAGGAATGCAACTCAGTGAAGTTTGAGAAATTATTAGCATATTCATTAAGCCACACACCACGTGTCTGTCAGGTTATTGCAGTGGTAACTTATGTGTTGCTTTGATTCTGGAAGCTATGCCAGCAATATTTTAAATACCACCAGGGTCACCCATGGTAGACAGGTTTCAGCTGAGCTTCCAGACTAAGACAGACTAGGAAGAAGAAGAGGCAGACTACTTCTGAATGGTTAGCCACTGAAAACCTTATGAACAGCAATGAAACACTGTCAGATAGCACCAGAATATTGAATATTGAAACATGATGAACAGCACCAGAACATTGTCAGATATAGTGCCAGATTATGAGCTCCTCATGTTGGAAGCGCAAAATGCGAAAAGATTGAAATTGTCAGACTTCATTTTGTTTGGATCCACTATCAACTCTCATGGAAGCAGCAGTCAAGAACTCCGACGACATATTGCACGCATTAGGCAAATCTGCTGCACAAGACCTCTTTATCCTACAGCGACACACCAGGACTCAAAGCCATGATATTTCCAATTACCTCATATGCATGTCAAAGTTGGACAGTGAATAAGAAGACCTTAGAAGAATTGATGCATTTGAGTTATGGTGTTGGAGAAGAATACTGAAAGTACC
>NW_006408760.1:3359671-3360588 GCF_000296735.1 Chrysochloris asiatica
CTAACAACAACAACATTTTGCTACAAATATTAATCATCTCCTAGCTTTAGGCAGGAAAGTGCATGGTGTATCTAGGGGACCATTAAGAGATCGGTGTAGTAATTTAGTGTAAACCACATGGAGGGACAGAGAAGAACAAATTTGTTGAGATCGGCAAAGGTCGCTAAGATCTAGACTGCGGTGTCTAGACTTTCACCTTGGGCAAAGGCAGCTCTGAACAACTGTATGTGATCTCTGTTTTCAAAAACAAATTGTTGGCAGTGAGGAAGGCAGAGTGGAGACCAGTTAGGATAGGAGACTGTGAAATAGTTCAGGGGAACTCCATGATGTGTCTCCTCTAGAGAATCTCAACTCTCTTGACACATTCTTGTGCTGCAGCCATGTGGCAAAACCACCTCAGTCTTGTGCCAATCCCAGAACTGACTTCATTTCCACTCCCATCTATGTCTTCATGATCTCCGTTTCACCTGGGAGTTCAGTATTGTCCTGAAAGCCTTCCAAGTCTTTCTACACTCTCTTGCACTCAAATCATCTCTATTCTTCTTAGAGTTCTGATCCTGTCATCTCTCCCCAAACTGACCGAAAAAACATATGCTATCACATGAGAGCTCCCTCAGCTTCTGCTTTCAAACCTACCAATAAATGCCCACTCCTGCTCACATCCATCTCTCCATCCTTCCTTCTGAGGTCAGCCCCTTCCCACCACCCCAGTGGCATCTTTCTCTACCTTGCTTTATCTGTCTTCCTCTAAAATCTCCTTATTTCCAGCATTTAGACAGGATAAAGCCTCTCCTATCTGTGGCTCTGTGGAATAAAGCACCAGACCACAAAGTTGGTTTGAACCATAAGGTTGGGGGCTCAAACTCACCAGCCATTCCTTGGAAACCCTATACAGGGCAGCTATGAGTCAGAACGGA
>NW_006408760.1:3368922-3409669 GCF_000296735.1 Chrysochloris asiatica
GATATACAATAGAATGAATGTAAAACTAATGTTCTCCCATGTAAACTATCACATAATTCACAATAATACATTTAAGAAAAAAAAAAAAAAAAGCTCCGCATCACCTTCTCACCTTCTCCATAAGCCTCCCTGAGTCCAAGATTCCATCATCTCTCATCTCTTGACCCAGTCTACTATTTGGCCCCATTCAGTCTTCTTGTCACGACAGAAGCATCTTTCTAAAACTCAAGCCTGATGACTCTTGCTTAATGCTCTTCAATGTCTTGTCCCCCACCGCTGACCTCAAGACGAAGTGGGAATTCCTTAACCTAGCTCACAAAACTTCCCAACCTCAGGGGACACAGATGGAACACCTACTTTGTGTCAGGCACCAGCTGAGAACTTTTATGTTCACAGAGGTCTTGTAGGAGGCCAAGGAAAATAGTAATTAGGAGGACCCAGGAGACGGTAAGACGAGGTGGTCAGTGGAGATGAAAGTTCAGTTATGGGAAGTTAAGAAGGAAGTAGAGGCTGTTTGTACAAATGATACTAGCAGACAGTGTAACTATGAAGGGAAGACAACAAGGTACTGATCTGTGGGTAAGGCAAGATTAAAGTTTTGTAAGGGAGATAATGCCAGACATTTTTAGATGGAAGGTAAATAGATTCAAGAGATTCAAAAGGAGGTAGTTGTTGGAAAGGGTTATGGAGATGGTGACAGAAGATGGGGGCAGCATATCCTCATACACTGCTGGCAGCAGCATAAAGAACTTTTCTAAACTGAAATTTGGAAAGAACACAAACATGGAAAAATGGAATTAAAATATAATGGAATTGGAGTCTGGGGCAAGAAAGCAAAGCAAGCAGATGCATTGAAGAAATGGGAGACCAAGTAAAACAGATGAAGATGTAGCTCTGGAACCTTGGGCATCAGAAGATAGGACAGACAGGTGGAAGAGGAAGCTGAACAGGATCAGTGAACGACCAGAAAAGTGGGTGGACTGTGGGTTGGCATGGCGTAGTGCAGCCATGTGAACTTTTGCCAGCCGTTGTTGATACAGCAGCCTTGGGGCACAGGACAGGGCTGGAGGTTGGTAGCATAGGTGTGCAGTTCTCCCTTAGTCCCACAGCTTCTTGGTAGCTGGGGGTGTAGCCAATCCCCATCCTCAAGACATAATAACTGAAAAAATAGGAACCTGACAAAAACAGCAATTAGAAAGCAAGAAGATTAGAACTAAGATTTCAGAAATAGATAATACACTGAAAGGGCAAAGAAAGCAGACCTGAATCAATGGAAAGCCAAATCACTGAGCTTGAAAAAAATCTCTCACTATTCATCTGATAGAGGAACAATCAGAAAAAACGAACCAAAAAAAATCTGAAGAAAGCCTTAAATTTATGTGGGACACTAGCAAGAAGAGTCCTGGTATGGTGCTGTAGGATAATGCCCTGGACTACAGGTCAGTTCAATCCGCAAGGTCGGTGGTTCAAACTCACCACCTGCTCCTCGGAAACCCTATACAGAGTCACTATGAGTTAGAACCGACTCGACAGCATTTAACAACAACAAATCAAGAGGAATAACTCACATGTGACACAAATTTCAGAACAGGAAGAGACAAAAATAAACCCCCTTTGGAAAATATTATCCAACAGTTGTTGGAAGAGATAATACAAAAACGGCTGCGACCACACATGGACAGAGAACTTCAAGAGGTTCAAGCAGGTTTGAGAAGAAGACATGGGATGAGGAATGTCATTGCTACATCAGATGAATCCTGGTGAAAGCAGAGAATACCTGAAAGATATTTACCTGTGTTTTATTGAATACACAAATGCTTTCAATTGTGGGATCATGACAAACTGTATTGTGGAGAATGAGTATTCCAGAACACTTAATTGTGCTCATGAGGAGCCTGAACATAGACCAAGAGTCAGTTGTTAGAACAGAACTATGGAATTCCAAATGGTTTAAGTCAAACGCAACCAGGCAAATTTGATAACCACTTTAACTGTTTAGATATTGTCCTATGAAAAGCATCATTAAATGGGCTGTGGTGGGCCAGGCAGAAGAGCACATATGATATTTGCCATAGAAGAACTATGGTATCCAACAAGTGTCTTATATCCAACAAATTTCCTCATGACCTTTGTATGTTGTTTACTCATGTGTTTGTCAATTTCACATATTGACAATTTCACATATGGTTTGAAACGACATACTAAACACTCTATAACAACCAAATTCTTGTTATTGGGGAGTAAATGTTATATGGCCATAGGGAGTTGATAAATAAATATATTATTTGTTCCATTAAAAAAAAAAAATAGAGTTGTTGGGTGAAATTTTCCTTAACATCATGAAAGACCAGAACATCTCCATTCAAGAAGTTGAACTAACTCCAAACAAGATAGACCTCAAAAGAACACCAATACGTAATCAAAATTTTCAAAACCAAAGACAAGGAAAGAATCCTGAGAGTTGCTCAGGAAAAACAAACTTACCTAAAAAGGAGAACTAATAAATCTAGGCTCTGATTTCTCAGCAGAAACCATGCAGGTGAGAAGACAATGGAATGGCATATATAAAACTCTGAAAGAAACAAACTGACAACCAAGAATCATATATTCAGCAAACCTGTCCATTAAATATGATGGTAGGATTAGGTCATTTTCAGACAAACTGAAATTAAAAGAATTTGTAAAATCCAGACCAACCTTACAAAAATTACTAAAGGGAGTTCTTAGGGCAGAGAACCAACAATAGCAGACAAACCCTGAGACTAACATACAAAACAATATCACGTAGATTCAACCCCAATATATTGTTGTCGTTGTTAAGTGCCATTGAGTTAGTTCTGACTCATAGTGACCATGTATAGGGTTTCAGAGGAACAGCTGGTGGGTTTGAACTGCCAGCCTTGTGGTAGCAGTCCAGTTATCCTACAGTGCCACATCAGGACCCCAACCCAGATACACAGATATGCAAAGAGGGAATAATGTAATTATAGAACTTCCAGATGAAGACAAAGTCAAATCGATTTCAAAAATAAAAATAAACCTAACTATAATCCTAAAAACTAGATGAAGCCTTACTCCCTACCCCTAGCTCAACCCGTACCCTTAACACTAACCTTAGTCCTCACCATAACCCGGACAATAAACCAAGTCCTAGGCCTAGCCTAGGCCATGTCAGAGTCCCAACCCTAACTCTCACTCCTACACCTACCCACCCCACTCAACAACAACAACAAAATTTTTTCTACAAACTTTTTTAAGTTCCCTAGTACATATACAGGAGCCCTGGTGGCACAGTGTGTTAGGCATTGGATTGACCACAGGGTTAACAGTTCAAATCTACCAGTCACTCCATGGAAGAAAGGTGAGGTTTTCTACTCCCATAGATTTATAGTCTCGGAAACCTATACAGGGTCACTATGAGTCAGCTCTGACTTGATGGCACTTGATAACAAGAACAAGGGCTCCAGTTCATGCATGCACGGACTTTGTTTGAAATAAAACACGTTTAATCATGTCTCTGTGGTCTCTGGAATGGCTGCAGATAAGTATCTTAAAAAAACCCCATAAAAGTCCAATCAAAGCCATGGCTTCTGAGGGAACCTGCTGGGGCCAGTTAAATTTTAATTCAAGGTAGAGAGGTCAGCTCAGAAGGTTATGATGACTATTTTTTGGGATTTCAAAGAGACAATCCTGATAGATTTTCTTGAAGGGAACAAGAGAATCATGGGGGCTTATGAAGAAGTTTTTAAAAAATAAAAACTGCACTGGTGAGGAAAAGGCCAGGAAAATTGTGCCAAGGAATTTCCCCCCATAATTACCATGCACCTGCTCAATCTTTGAAGGCAGCAAGGGTTATCTTATGAGACTTTTATGTCAGACTTTTTTCGGTCCCCAAACTCAAGGGATATTTCAAAGGAACAGGATTTGAGGCCTTGAAGGATGACAAAACTGCCATTTTGACCTGTAAATCAAAAAGCACAGAATTACTTGGGGGAAAGGCTAGTGATGGAAGTACCATCTTCAGAAGTGTATAGACCTAGAGGGAAGACAGAAATGGCCAAACAATGCGTTAATATTACATGTAAGTAAAATTTTGCTGAAGATAATTTAAAAATGGTTGCAGCAGTACATCAACAGGGAGCTGCCAGAAATTCAAGAGCAAAGACATCAGTTTGAGGACTAAAGTGCACCTCACCCAAGTCATGGTATTTTCAATGATCTCATATGCATGTAAAAGTTGGACAACGAATAAGGAAGAATTGTAGATGCATCGATGCATTTGAATTATGAATGTGAAGAATTGATGCATTTGAATTATAGTGTTGGAGAAGAATATTGACTATGGATTGTCAGAAGAAAAACAAGAAGAGGGTCAGCAAAAAAGAGGAAGACCCCAACTAGATGGATTGACACAGTGGCAGTAATAATGGACTCAAACCTAACAATTTTGAAGATGGCACAGGAGCAGACCGTATTTTGTTCTGTCGTGCATAGGGTTGCTTTGAGTTGGAAGTGACTGAAGCAAGGTCAGTAGTTTGAATCTACCAGTGGTTCCGTGGGAGAAAGATGAGGCTTTCTGCCCTTGTAAATATTTATAGCCTCAGAAACCCTATTCAGGGTCGCTATGAGTCAGAAACAACATGGTGGCACACAACCACACGTATGTGTGTGTATGTTGTTGTTAAGTGCCGTCGAGTCAGTTTTGACTCATAGTGACCCTGTATAGTGTTTCCAAGGAGCTGCTAGTGAGTTTGACCACCGACCTTGTGGTTCAAACGGACCTTGCAGTAGAGTGCTTATCCTACCTACAGCATCACACCAGGACTCCATATATGTGTTTCCATTATATTTTGACTGTTTCACTTTTAAGTTTGTTTTCTTGAGAAAACAAGTGTAGATGTGCACATTTAGCTACAGGGCTCTTTATCAACCTGTTATTTATTTTTTAAAAAATTAATTTATATGATATATTCCTGAATGTTTTGTGTACATTCCCCCCTAAAAACAACAACAACCCCAAAACAAAACAAAACACCCCAGAGGGAATAGAAGCAAATACTGTTGAATAATGATGCATGGAGACTGTAATCGTTGCAATGAAATGATGGTGTAAAACCGATGTTTTCCCATGTAAACTATCACTCAATTCACAATAAAAACTTAAAAAAAAAAAAAAAAACTAATGTAAATGTCACAAGAGTTTGACAATTCATAGTATAGTCTATTCAGTGATGTGAAATCATTAAAAAGAATGTAGAAGAATGTATGAGACTGAATAACCCAGCACTCCCAATCTTATCCTATTTCTGTTAAAAAAAAAAAAAAGTTTTATATGTAAGGAGCGGTCCAGAAAGATATACACCAAAATACTAACAATAGATATTTCTGGGCAATGTGGTGTTACAGATTTTTTTTTTTTAATCTTTTTCTTCTTCCTAAATTCTCTGCACTTCTTAACATTTCATATCATGAATAGGAATTGTATTCATTAGGAAAAAATTTTCTCAAACAACACACACATGGTGACTCGGTTCATATGAAGTTTAAGAGCAGGAAGATTGTCTTAGATGGTGACCTCTGAGGGGATACTGACTGTAAAGAAATACAAGGGTACTTTCTGGGGAGACAAACAGGTTCTGATGTTGACTGTGTAAACCCACTGCCAGTGAAGCAATTCTGACTCATAACAACCTTAGAGGTTAGAGGAAAACTGCCCCCTGTGGTTCCCGAGGCTGTAAATCTTTATAGGTGCAAACTGCCTCATCTTTCTCCCACTCAGTGGTTGGCTGGTTCGTACCACCCCACCAACATTTTGGTTGACTGAACCCAAGCACACAATCTATTTACATGGTGCATTTGTTGTTGTTAAGTGCTGTTGAGTCAGTTCTGACTCACAGCGACCCTGTATAGGATTTCAAAAGAGTGGCTGGTGGGTTTGAATCATCAACCTTGTGGGTAGCAGTCCAATGCTTATCCTACATCACCACAACAGGATTCCTCCATGGTGCATACATAGGAAAAAATTAATCAAGATGTGCAAGCAAAATGTCTTTTTACAACTTCCTATATGTAAGTTCTCTTGACTAAAAGAAAATATATCCCAAGACAATGCAAGAGTGACATCACAGAACAATTTTGAGGTGAAAAAGGATGACAAAATTCTGCGACAAGATGAGCTTCCCTGTTGTTGGTGTTAAGTGCCTTTGAATCGGTTCTGACTCACAGAGACCCTGTATAGGGTTTCCAAGGAGAGGCTAGTGGGTTTGAACTGCCAACCTCGCAGTCCAGTGCTTATCATACAGTTTCCCTAGGAGGTAGGTTTTTGCACTGAGACTTGAGTGAGGAGGATGTGGGTGGATTGGTATTTGAGAAAGGGGGAAACCTTGGACCAGTCCCTGTGGGGCAGAAAGGCATAAGGAGTTTCCTAATTGAGGATGAAAGGAGTGGGCACCAATAGCCAGGACACATAAGTTTACTGTGAGGTGCACTGATTCTGCAGCTTATGAAGCAACAGAGATCAAACGGTTATGTTTAGTTGGGGAATTGTGGCAGTCAATACTTAAGCAGGGAGGGGAACTTCAGGTAGGGCCTGAGGAATGGAGAAAGACTTTTGAGTTGTTTAGGGGCAGTGGGAGTTGGAGAAAGGCTCTGGTGAGAGAGGGAATGCTTCTATCTGAGGTCTGGAGGGTGAAGCAGTTCCAAGTGAAGGCGCTGCTAAGGGGCAGTGGGAAGGACGCTAACATTTGCTGAGCATCCACCTAGCACTGCCGGGCACTTCACAGCCCCCAGCTCACCGAATGCACACCGCATCCTTGCAAGGATGTACTCCGGTGCTGTCTAGAGATGAGAAAGGAGGCTCAGAGGAGTTAATTTGCCCTAGAACATAGTCAGCAAGAAGCTGAGCAGTCTTAAATCAGATTTGACTCCAAAGTATCTTTCCACTACACTTGTCTGCTTTACTATCAACTCAGGAACCCAAAAACCAACCAAACCAGTTGTGGTCCGGTTAAGATTCTGACTTATGGTGACCCCATGTGTTGTAGAGTACAACTGCACGTCATAGTGTTTTTGTAACCTTCCAGTAGATTGTCAAGCCTTTCTTCTGAGGTGCAGCTTGTATGCTGTTGTTGGTTCTGACTCATAGCAATTCTGTATGAGGTTTCCGAGAGCAGCTGGTGGTTTTCAACTGCTGACCTTGCAGTTAGCAGTCCAGTGCTTATCCTACAGCACCACACCAAGGCCTGAGATGTTTCTAGGTGGGTTCAAAACACTACCCTTTTGGTTAGTAGGCTAGCACTTGGCAATCTGTGCCACCCAGAGGCCATCGTTTTTTGGGATTCCACATCCACATATGTGGGAGACATCTAAGTTACTGGTGATGAAAAGGCTAATGTCTGGGGAGGTGCCCTGTTGTTGTTGTTGTTAAGTGCCGTCGAGTCGGTTCCGACCCATAGCGACACTGTACAGGGTTTCCGAGGGTGTAAATCTTTACGGGAGTAGAAAGCCTCATCTTTCTCCCGCGGAGCAGCTGGTAGTTTCGAACCGCTGACCTTAAGGTTCGCAGCCCGATTCGTACCTAGGTGCCCTAGGGAATGGAAAGTGCAGTCCAAGCAGATAGCCATGCTTCAAGAGCAAGACAAGACAGGGAATGCAAGTGACAGAAAGTAACTATAGCTGCTGTATCCTGGTGCCATGACTTGTGGGAAAGTGAATGCTGTTTAAGGGGTTTTTGAAGTAATTGGTTTCAACTTGAGGGGAGAAAATTTGGGAAGTTGCAGCGCTCAAGTTCAAAGGGTGTTCGCTTCCTCCACACACATCTAGGGAGTTAGGAAAGGTGAGCGGTAGACAGGGCTGTGGGAAGTGGGTGAGGCTGAGTTCACAGGTATGAGGAAGGGACTCAGCTCCAGTAGGGTTCAAGTACATTATGAGTTCCAACTGTAAGGCCAGAGTTGGGAGTCAAAACAAAAAGGCACCATCAGGCAAGTATTGCCTAAATGCACCCTCATCCCTTTCCTTCTCCCTCCCCTGACCCACATGTAGGGTAAATCTTAAGCAATCAGGTGGACTAGAAACCATGCTTTGAAAACAGTAACAGAAGCTAGTATTTACCACTGTGTACCAGACACTCTGTAACAGTAATTGGTTTCATCTTCGGCACCAACTTGACGGCACGTAATAATGGAGAATGACAGAGATTCTAGCTTTAATGGTGGTGGTGGTGGTATGCCTTGGAGTTGATTGCGACTCATATCGACCCTGCATAGGGTTTCCGATGCTGTAAATCCTTACAGGAACAGAAAGCCTCATCTTTCTCCCATGGAAGAGCTGGTAGTTTTGAACTGCTGAACTTGAGGTTAGCAACCCAACTCATAATCACTGTTACCAGAGTTTCTTCTAGATTTAATAGCACCCTGTTATAAGGCAAAAAACTTGCAGACCCAAAATATCAAGGGGATCCTGTTGAGTTCTGGCTGCCACAGGCTTCGTAGTACTAGATTTCACATGCACACAGAGAAGGCCTTACAAATCTTCCTTGTTAGATAACAGCAGGCTCTGAAGGTAAGGACAGACAGTGGGGACGAGAAAGGCAGGCAGAGAACTTTCAGAAATGAAAACATGAGCAAACACCCTATGGGAGGAATGTCAACAGTCCAGATCTGTTAGATCTGAGACTCTCCTCTAGTCATTCCTTTATAAAGACAGAGGCCTTTCCTAGCAGAAGTGACAAATCCTGTAAGAAGTTGAGTTACTCTGGCAAGAAAATATTCTTTCAAAATACACTCCCATGGGGCTGGGAGTGCAAATATGTGATGACACCTATCTTGTTTCAGGTGCTTCATACACAAAACCAATTCTGAGGCAGACCGTTATCACCTTCATGTAGTAGGGGAAAGACTAAAGCTCAGGGGAAGCTAAAAACCTTCTATTCAGACTCACCAGCTCTATTACACAGCACTGCCTGAGTTGTCATTTTCCCCAGGAACACACTTTAGTTCCTTTGCTCTTCTTGATGTGAAGTCCCCGGGTGATATATAAGATTAACATACTCAGCTAAATGAAAGGTTGGAGATTCAAGTTCCCCCAGGGGTGCCTTAGAAGGCCTAGTGATCTACTTTTTAAAAAGCAGCCACTGAAAACGTATAGAGCTCTGACACACAGAGGGTTGCTGAGTTGGTATTGATTGGATGGCAGGAAACCAGCTAACTGGTCTCTTGATTCTCCTTGGTTTCTGGGCTATGCAATGCTTTCTCTTTCCCATTGTTTTCCACCTCTTTCTTTAAACATAAGAAAACTATCTACCCCATCTTTCCTAGACAGAAAAGATCCACAGCTTGATATATGTATTTTTTGTTATAAAACATTTAATGTTAACCTACAATACAATGTAAACTTTTATGAAAAAAATTTTAAGTACACTAGATTTCTTCCGTAAATGATCACAGAACTATTCAGGTGCAGTACAAGTTGGGTCACTGCATCCCTCGTGGATTTCCTGTTGCTGCATTCCTCCTCAATCCTAAAAACACCAGTTGTAAAGTGGAGCTCCTTGTTCAAGCACCAGGTAATTCTCACTTGATTTTGCATTCTGGAGGCGGAGATCGTCACTCCTTCCCAACATCAATTTCTGAACCGCTTTCCTTGGCCTTGGCACCATTAGCAATTTTATAATGACTGCTCAAGTTAGAAATCCCAGGTTCTTTTTAGTTTCTTTAAATCTCTTACCCAAATGTCATAGTAGAGGAAAGCAAGGAGAAATTTAAAAATTGACACAGGATATTGTAGAAAAAGACCAGAAGTGCCCCATTGAGGCTGCAAACATTCAACTGACTCCAACTGGGTATCTTGGCTTGGTCATTTCCCATGGTTGTACAGTGTAATCTACAGTTGGTCTGGGGAGTGCAGAACAAAACTGGAAACAACAGCTGAAATATCCCAGAAATGATTTGGGAACACAAGTGATGGCTCACGGATCCCTAGCCCCTCAGGTCCCCTTGCACTCCCAGAGGTCCCTGGGAGTCACATGCAGATCATACTGGCATTATGCAACAATGAAGCCCATCTCTCCCTAGGCAGCAGCACAAGTGGGCTCCAAGCCAAGCAGGAATGTTTCTAAACGGGCTGGGAAGGAGCCAGAGTTTCAGGTGAAGTCTCTTGAGACGGAAAGTGAATGGGTAGGCCATCCCAAGGACTGTACTGACATAAGCAGAGATTTTCCTTAATATTCTGACATCTGACCTCCTTCACTCAACAACTGTTATCAAAAGGCAAGAGGCATAAAGTGCACATTGTAAAATAAGATGCAGATCGATTACGGAAACAAAAAATACGACTTCCCCAAAGAGGTGTGGGCAAGATGCTGCTGGAGAGCACCAAAGCTTTAGAGAGAATAAGAAGGAAGGTCCTTTCCCTCCTGTGTGCTGCCAGGGAAACAGCCAGAACTCCCGGCAGGGAGGCTGACTGTGAGCTGAGTGGAAAAATTCCTCTTTGCATGGTTGTCAGCGGGAAGCAGACTTCACAGAGGGCTGAGTGGAGAAGAGTTTATCCTGTTAGTCACTCCAGATACATCTGACAATAGTCAGAGAGCAACTTCCTGCTCATCTAGCCTAAGGATGGCAGGAAGCAGAGAGTCAGAACAGGCATCCAAGAGCAGAACCCACTTCCTAGAGATGGTGAGCTGGACACCTGTGCCAAGGCCACTGGGGAATTCTCTGGCTCTCCAGGTGACATCCTAAAACCCCTCTCCCTGGCCAGTGGTCTTTCCCCTACAACTGAGGGCTGCAGAGAACATGAGCCATAGGATTGCTACTTTCCAGTGTGCTTAGAGTGACAGAAACCTCAGGAGTCTACAGTGTTACAACAGGTCTGCACCAGTCTAACTAGAGATCACTTTGGAATACTTGTCAGCTCACACTGGCATCTGCTAATACATGGCCAGACCCATGTACCCATGACCATAAACTCAACCACATACGAGACATCCAGCGTTTCAAAAACCCTATTACTTCAATACAGCAACAGAGGAGGATAAAAACTGCCTCCAGCAGGTGGCTCTATCAGAAACTGAAACGTGCCTTTCAACAGTTTACACAGCTGGGAGCCCTACCGTGGCTCCCTTCAAGGCCTTGGTTCTTTCTATACTTAAGGGAAAAAGAAAACAGAAAAACACACACACACACACACACACACACAGAGGCAGGGCACTCTCCCGTGGCTCTGCTGGCTCCACCACAGGTCCTGCTGGTCCTCTGGAAGGGCACCCAGCTTGGCAATTCAGGAGAGTTGAGGGCTGGGAGGAGCAGCATACACATGTCAAAAGAGGAATGGAGACTTGCTATCCGTCAGTTCGGACCCTGTAGTACCACCTTGTACAGATGTCAAGGAAAAGCTGCCGCCAGGTGACTAGGTGAGTAGACAAGGAACTCACAGCGCACAGGTGGGTCTGTCTGTACAGATGTTGCTTTTGTTGGGCTATGGGACCACATTTCCTGCAACTGCTCCAAGTTGGGTGCATAGGTGGCAAACAAGGACAGCAAGATTTGGACCAAAAAGAACTGTCTCTCTGGGAACTTGAGAGGGACAATGGCAGAAATAAGCCCAAACCAGCCCAGGCACCTTTATTACACTCTTGGGGGCCAACGAGCTGGGGCTTGAACTTGTGGGTTTAAGAATTGATTCTTTATCAAATAAAGTTAAGAAAGAAAGAAAGGGAAAAAAAACACAACAAAACACCTGTCAGCCTCTTTCCTTTGGTCATTATAAAGCAACCAATAAGAATTAAAAATTATTAAATCAATTGTGGGAAGTTCAGGGAACACTTTGTTTTGTCCCTTCTCTTCCTTTCTTCTCCAGAGGCCGAAGAAGCAGGTCCTCAGGAGATCTGCAGTAGCTGGTTCATGAAGGTTTTTCATTTTCAGTTTCCATAAATGCAAGAATGAATGAAAATTGGTGGGACTGGCCCCTTCCCCAGTCCTGACAGTGTATGAGTGGCAGGTGAAGAGTCTCCTTTTGGTAGCAGACGCGTGGTGCAGAGCAGGAGGGAAGGGAGCTTGCCGAGCGGGTCCGTTTGTTGCTAACCTCTCTCGCACACACACAGGCTGTGACTCTTGCAGGCAGCATGGTTTCTGATCCTTCCTTAGGATGCAGCAGTTTTTTTAAAAAAAATATTGTATTATAATAATAATAATAATAATATGAATTTCTCTCTCTTTTTTTTTGTTGTTGTCTTTTTGTTTGCTTTGTTTTTTCCATTTCTTTTAGGGGCTGGGGTGGGAGGAGAAAGGAAGAAAAAGTGTCATTCATCTGTTAGGTCCTGAACAAAGAGAACTTCTGTGTGGCTGAGTCCGGCCTCCTGCAGTGAAGGAGGGTTGGGCCACTCCTCTGAGGGGACACAGGGCAGCACTCGTCTGGGAAAGTTGGCTTCAATCTGAAACTTTTCAGGGCTTTCTTTCAAGGAGAATAAGAAATCGTGGATTACCTGCAGAGGTCATGGAGAAAAAGGGCAATGAGAAAAAGACACTGAGAAGTCAAAACGCCTCCAAGCTTTCCTCAGGGATGATTCTGGGATCTGAAGTAATCACATTATACTGGAATTCTACTTCTGGGTATTTCCACTTCACAAGGCAAATAATCGGGACAGCCATTTTAAGACAGATGTATTACACAGACATAGTGCTAGTTCTAACCTCAACTGGTTCAACTGTTCCTTCAACAACTTTTGATTATCATGCTAAAAACATTGCTTACTTAGAAATAATCATCGCCCTAGAATTTCTGAGGATGCATTTTTCCACAAACATTTTAAAGCCCTCTGGTATGTCTCAAAAACAAGGTCAACCCTCAAAATCAGGAAATGAACACAGACCCAATATTACCATCATATAATAAGATGCCACTCATGTTTTACCAGCTATCTTTCATCACACAAGAATCCGCTTTAGAATCAAATGTTGCATTTTTGTTGCCAACTCTCTTTAGTCCCATCTTAGACTGTAACAAATCCCCAATCTTTTGTTGACTTTCATGACCTTGACATTTTTATTTTGTAGAATGTCCTTCAATTTGTATATTCCAGTTAGGCATCTTTGGCAGGCATATTGTAGAAATTATTCATGTTCTGCCCACCATTCAAGTGAAATGAGCACACTGTCAATTTGTCCAATTACCTGTGATGTTTATTTTGATCACCTGAGTTTCTACCAGGCTTTTGAACTCTAAGTTATTCTTTTTTGCCTTTTGTAATTATTTTTTTATGGGAAATACTTTAAAACTATGAAGACATTTTGTTACTCAAACTTTCAATCCATTCATTTATTTATATCAATATGGATTCACAGTTCCCTATTTTATATGAGGGCTATGTTAGTTAAAATCATTAAAAATTTATTTGAACATTGCAGCTGTTCCAGATGGAGTCAGAATGAGCCTAATCAAGATGGTGCCTGTGTCTTTTTTGACATATCCCCATAATTGTGTGAGTATTTTCTTAAGTTTCCCTACCCAAGCACTGAATCCCACCTCTCAGCTGTCAGTTTGTTTTACTGTGGTGGCTTGAGTGTTGCTGTGATTCTGGAAGTTATGCTATGGGTTTTTGAATACCAGCAGGGCCACCCATGGTGGACAGGTTTCAGATGAAGACAGACTAGGAAGGAGCGGTGAACTACTTCTCAATATTTACTTACTGAAAACCTTATGAAGACATAGTGCTGGAATATGAGCCTCTCTGGTTGGAAGGCACGCAAAATGCGACTGAGGAAGAGCTGCCTCCTCAAAGGAGAACTGATTGTGATGATCAAATGGAGTAAAGCCCTTGGGACCTTCATTTGCTGATGGGGCACAACTCAAAATGAAGAGTAACAGCTGTAATCTGTTTGAGTTATAAATGAATTTGGAGTATGAATAATTGGAACATGGAATGTATTAAGTATGAACCTAGGAAAATTGGAAATTGTCAAAAATGAAATGGAACATATAAACAAATATCCAAGGAATTAGTGAACTGAAATGGATTAGTATTGGCCACTTTGAATCTGACAATCACATGGTTTACTATGCCGGGAATGACAACTGAAGAGGAATGGTGTCGCATTCCTCATCAAAAAGAACATATCAAGATCAATCATGAAATACAGTACTGTTTGTAATAGGCTCATATCCATACGCTTATAGGGAAGACCAGTTAATACCACTTTTACCCAAATGTACGCACTAACCATTAAAACCAGTGATGATGAAATTGAAGAATTCTACCAACTTCTTCAGTCTGAAATTGATCAAGCATGCAATCAAGATGTATTGGTCATTACTGGTGATTGGAAAGCAAAGGTTGTAAACAAAGAGGAAGAATCAGTAGTTGGAAAATATGGCCTTGGTGACAGAAATGATGCTGGAGAACGCATGATAGAATTCTGCAAAATCAATGATTTGTTCACATTTCAAATACCTTCTTTAGACAGCATAAGAGACCTCACCAGATGGAATACACAGAAATAAAATTGACTGTATCTGTGAAAAGAGATGGTGGAAAACCTCCATATCATCAACCAAAACAAGGCCAGGGGCAGACTGTGGAGCAGACGATCAACTGCTCATTTGCATATTCAGACTGAAGCAGAAGAAAATGAAAACAAGTACACAAGAGCCAAAATATGAACCTGAATATATCCCACCTGAATTTAGACATCATCTGAAGAAGACATTTGATGTTTTAGACACTTAAGACTGAATACCAGAACAGTTGTAGGATGACATCAAGGACATCATACAAGAAGAAAGCAAAAGGTCATTAAAAAGACAAGAAACAAGGAAAAGACCAAATGGATGTCAGAAGACACTCTGAACCTTGCTCTCCAGTGTAGAGATGCTAAAGCAAACAGGAGAAATGAGGAAGTACAAGAGCTGAACAGAAATTTCAAAGGTCAGCTCAAGAAGACAAATTCAAATATTATAACAAAATGTGCAAAGACCTAGAGTTGGAAAACCAAAAGGGAAGAACACACTCAGGATTTCTCAAGCTGAGGGAACAGAAGAAAAAATTCAAGCCTTGACCTATGGTATTGAAGGATTCTCTGATGATGCAGAAAGCATCAAAGGAAGATGTAAGGAATACACAGAATTCTGTACCAAAAAGAAATAGTCGATGTTCAACCACTTCAAGAGGTAGCACATGATCAAGAGCCAATGATAGTGAAGAAAGAAATCCAAGGTGCACTGAGGACATTGGCAAAGAACAAGGCACTGGGAAATGATGGAATACAAACTGATATTGTTCAGCAACTGATGCGGCACTGGAGGCACTCACTCACCTATGCCAAGAAATTTGTAAGACAACTATTTGGTCAACTGACTGGAAAAGATGTGTATTTGTGCCCATTCCAAAGAGAGGTGACCCAACAAAATGCGGAAAGCATCGGACAATATCATTGATATCCCATGTGTGTAAAGTTTTAGTAAAGGTAATACAAAAACGGCTGCAAGCATACATTGACAGAGAACTTCCAAGAGGTTCAAGCTGGATTCAGAAGAGGATATGGAATAAGGGATATCACTGCTGATGTCCGATGGATCTTGACTGAAAGTAGAGAATACCAGAAAGATGTTTACCTGTGTTTTACTGACTACACAAAGACTTTGTGTGGATCATGACAAGCTATGGACAACACTGCGAAGTATGAGTATTCCAGAACACTTAATTGTGCTCATGAGGAATCTGTACATGGACCAAGAGGCAGTTGTTCGAACAGAACCTGGGAACACTGAATGGTTTAAAATTCAGAAAGGTGTGCGACAGGGTTGTATTCTTTTACCATACTTATTCAACCTGTATGCTGAGCAAATAATTCGAGAAGCTGGGTTCTATGAAGAAAACATGGCATCAGCATTGGCGGAAGACTCACTAACAACCTGTGATATACAGATAATATAATCTTACTTGCTGAAAGTGAAGAGAATTTAAAATACTTACTGATGAAGATCAAAGACCACAGCCTTTGATATGGATTGTATCTCAGTGTAAAGAAAACAAAAATCCTCACTACTGGACCAACGAACCACATCCATGTAAATAGAGAAAAGACTGAAAGTTGTTGAAGACTTCATTTTGCTCAGATCAACCATCAACACTCGCAGAAGCAGCAGTCAAGAAATCAAACGACTTACTGCATTAAGTAAATCTGCTGCACAAGACCTTTTTAAAGTGTTCGTGAAGAGCAAAGATGTCAGTTTGAAAACAAAGGTGCACTTGACCCAAGTCATGGTATTTTCAATATCCTCATATTGAAAATAGAGGGAATAGGGAACAGTGAATAGGGAAGACCATAGAAGAATGATGCATTTGAGTTGGAGGAAAATATAAAAAATATCATGGACTGCCAAAAGAGTAAACAAATCTGTGTTGGAAGAAGTACAACCAGAATGATCCTTGGAAGCCAGAAAGGCCAAACTTCGTCTCTCATACTTCAGACATATTATCAGGAGGGACCAGCCACTGGAGAAGGATATCATGTTTTATAAAGTAGATGGTCGGAAAAGAAGAGGAAGACCCCCAACAAGATGGATTGGCAGAATGATAGCAGTGATAGGCTCAGGCATAGAAACAATTGTGAGGATAGCCTAGGACTGGGCAGTGTTTCGTTCTGTTGTGCACAGGGTTGCTACGAGTCGGTGCTGACTCAATGGCACCTAACAACAATCAACAACAAGCCCTGAATTAACTACCTCTCTAAGGTGCCCCCTGGACCTTCTTAGTTGGGAATAGCATCTAGAAGTCAAGATCTAGGTGCTGGGTATGCTCACTGTTACTGAGGTGTTGTGGGTTCCAGGCACTCTGTGAATAAAGGTAGGGAATATGTGTATTTACGTGTGTGCATGCACATAACACACATCTAAATTTCAATACACATCTATGTTGAAAACCACAGTTTATTCCCCTCCCCACATGTACCCCACCCTGCTCTGGGAGACATGGTGGCAACTCTAGGACATGCACTGGACTGCTAACCAGTCAGTAGCTCAAATCCTCCAAGCTCTCGCTGAGAAAGGTGAGGCTTTGTGCTCCTGTAAACATTTGCAGCCTTGTCAACCCTTTATAGGGTTGCTATGGGTTGGAATTGACTCAGTGGCAGTTGGTTTTGTTTTGTTCACCCTGCTCTGACTTGGACATCAAGTAATATTGGGTCATTTGGATTATGACTTCTGTACACATGTTGGAACCCTCCTTAACGTGATCGAGATTTGACACCCTTCACCTAGACTGCCACTCGATGGAATATCCTTCTCACCAGGCTCTGGTTCCCACAAGGCATAGAGATTTCACTGTTTAGATTTAAAATGGGAACGAGACACCTATGGCTAAGCCAGCCCAGGTCTCCCTGCCTCTGACTTGTGCCACATGTGAAGAGCAGAGCACTGGATATGTCGTATGGCCTCTCTATCAAGCATTCTGTGTCTAAAAAGTCCAAGGGATTTGTTGTAAAGGGAACGGCTCATCACTTTGTAATCAAGGCGCTATGGGTTAATGTGCTTGATTGCAAGGTTGGTTGTTCAAGCTTAGCAGCCGCTCCTCAAAAACCCTATAGAGGGTCACTATGAGTCGGAACTGACTCGATGGCACTAAACAACACCACAAGTTTTATGGGAAGCTACTTGTATTTTCTTTTTGGCTCATCTTTCAGAATGATGGATTCTCCAGCTCTGTGTGAAGCCTCAAACTTGCCTCTTTAGAGATCTTAAGGGGCTACAATTCCAGAATTTAGGGAGTAAATCCATGATTTTATAAACTTCTCATAATTCAGTCTTCCATCAGCCTCAGTTCCTGACTCTGCAGTGTCTACAATGTTCTGTTTCCTTTTCTTGAGATGCTTTATTTTGATTTGTACAAAATATTCTTGGTACAAACCCAAAATGTATTTTATATAAGGATGAAATAATACTTTGTTTCCTTTTCAATCAGTCACTGCTACAGAATATCCAACATTCAAAGCTGGCATGTTATTGTTTGCCTCTGACAACAGGCTGCTATCTTCAGCTAGCAGATTAAGTCATCTTGAGATGTTCCTTTTGGTTTATAATAGATAGAAAAGTGAGTATTATTTGGGTCTTCTCTCATATGCATTCATTCAAAAGAAAGCCAGCTGACACATTTCTGCCCATTCATAAAACCTGGAGGTTTTCCTACAGTTTATCCTTTGTTAGAGCTGATTTGGTTGGTTGGTTATGTGCCGTGGAGTCAGTTCCAACTCATAGTGACCCTGTACAGGGTTTCCAAAGCTGTAAATCTTTATGGGAGCAGAAAATCTCATCTTTCTCCACTGGAACAGTAGGTAGTTTCAAACTGCTGACTTTGAAGTTAGCAGCATTACTCTTAATGCTACCAGAGCTCCTTAAGAGCTGCCTTGCATCTACAAATGCAATGCTTCATTGTACATTCACCCTTTAAGCTAAATTACAGAGGGGATAGTGCACAGAAGATAATGACATGAAATCTACAAGAATACTATAAGAACTGTACATAGTTTGGTTACGCTGGGATCTCTGTGAGTACTAAAGGGCAGCTCTGCCACCACACTTTTTCCCAATCTCTGAGCCTAGTATTATTTACAACCAAACATTTCTCAGTATCAGGTTGTTTTTTTTTCAGTAGTTTTTTTTTGTGTGTGAGGAAGCTACTTAAAAGCCTTAAAGGACTCAACAGTTAATAAATGGCTTCTTTTTAACCACAAAACCACTCTCTTTCACAATTCTACTAGATTTCTCCTCAAAAATTCTCAAGACTAAATACTGGTTAGCTTTTCATGTACATTTTTTCCTAGGAATGCTTTGGAGGTAGAAGTTCCTTAAAGCTCAGGTGCATGTGGCTATCCCTCTAAAACAGTGATAGTGAGATAATTAAAGAAATATGGCTGTGAGCTAGGCTCTACATGCAAACTAGTGGTTAGAAAACACACCTCGTTTCCTAACTGGTCTATGAAAGCGGACAACCTACTACACGACAAGTGCTGTGTAAGACACAATCTAGTTATCCAAATTAAAAGAGAGGGAGAGAGAAGTCCTTAGCTTGAGATATGAGTAGCTCTCTATTATAAAAAATGCACAAATGAGCAATAAACAAATGAAGTGAGAGAGCGATTTCATCACTAGGATATCAAAGAAGTTTTTACTCTGTCCTAGTTTTGAGTCTCACATTCCCGCCTGGCCAGAACATGTATTACTCATTCGTGTAACTCCTAAGGTGCTACAATGTGCCTCACAGCCACTGATCTTCAGTTTAAAGTTACTGAGGACAGATTATCTGTCCATTTTACAAATGGGAAAGGTTTTTAACTTGTCTAATGTCTCCAGTGGGGGTCCTGGGGTGGCGCAGTAGGATAAGCACTGAAGCGCAAATCGTGAGCTTGGCAGTTCACACAGACAAACCACTCTGTGGGACAGAGATAAAGCTTTCAGCTCCTGCAAAGATTTCCAGACTTGGCAATTTTATACAGGGTCACTCGGAGTCGGGATCGACTCAATGGCAGTGGGTTTAGATCTTTTTGGTTAATGTCTCCAGTTAAGTAAGAAGACTCAAAAGAATGAAACTTTCTTTTCATGTCTGAAAAGAAAGTCATCACACATGACAACAGTGCTTCCTCATTTCTATTATGTGATTTACTCTTGAGTATCTGAAGTCCTGGTGTGGCATGGTGGGCTAATGTGTCAGACTGCAAAGTCATTTGAACTGCAAGGTTGGTGGTTCAACTTCACCAGCCGCTCCTTGGAAACCCTATACAGGGTCGCTATGGGTAGGAACTGACTCGACTCGACGGCACTTAACAATAACAATCTTGAGTCACCAGGGAAATGGCAGGATCTACTGTAGCATAGTGGCTACCAATTGGGCTGTTAACCTCAAGTCTAGCAGTTCAAACTACCAGCTGTTCTGTGGGAGAAAGAGGAGGTTTTCTGCTCCCATGAAGATTTATAGCCTCAGAAACCCAGTACAGGGTCCGTATGAGTTGGAACCGACGCCATGGCACAGCACCACCACCACCGCTATAGTTGTGAATTTGGGAAGGCAGCATACCAATTCGCAATATGGTATGAGGACACTAAGGTTTTAACGAATTCTACAAACTCATTAAGAAAACACATCGAATAGGCTTGAAAGAATTAAAGTTTGATGCCCATTCTGTAAGACTCTTAAGAATCTGCTTTTAACTACTTCCCATTCCTTTCAAGAGGAAGTGGAAGACTATGGAAAAACAAATACTGTTTACCTGTGGATTCCAAGGACTCCCTGGGTGGCGCCAACAGTTAAGCGCTAAAGAACTAAATGAAAAGTTGGTGGCTCGAATCCATACCGAGGGGCTTGGAAGAAAGGCCTGGTGAACACACCCGGTTGCCACAAGCCAGAATTGACACAATGACAACTAGTATTTTTCTCTTAAAATGGATACCAAGTATGTAAAATAGCTTCAAAAAGTGATCATGGATAGAGAGGGACAGTGACAACTGCATGCTAACTGCATGGGCTCTTATATTCCGGCGTGTTTTTCAGGTGCTTCTAGGTCACTGGAAGCAGTTTGCTCTACAGAGCAAGGGGTTCTGAAGCCAGTGCAAGAAAAGCAGCATGGAGGAGCCTCTCATCCTCAAACACACAAGTCTTTTGTGCAGAGTTCAAACATTATGATGGATGACAGAAAACCTTAAAAATAGCTTTGAGGTGGCAGCTGGAATGGAAGGCCCCTTCACTACATTCCTGTTGATGTCCACTGATGCCATACCCATCTGTCTGTTTTTGTTCCTCCCTTTTCATCAGAGCACCAGGAATACCCACAATACTCCTGACAGTCTATACAAGTCTCCAAAATCCACAGCCCAGACTCTACACACAGTTCACACAATTTAGGTGGTCCTTACTGTTAGAGACTGTGAAAAGTGGAATCGTCTCTCTACTCGAGAATCATTGGGCAATTTGAAAATGATCTTGACACTTTCAGGGTCATCAGGGGAAGGTTCAGGGGGTAGGCACTCCAACTTCTTTTCTTTTTCCTCCTGTAAATTCTGTAGAGATACAAAGCAAAGATGAGACTATGGCTCTAGCAGGGAAATAGGAAACAAGAAATACAAAGACCAAATAGGTTTGTCATGCAGTCAGAATAAAAAGCAATGGCTAATCACCATATAACAAAAACAAAAACCTCTTGGCAAGAGTCAGAAACAACCTGGCTCAAAAGTATTACTACATTACATGTATTATTTATTGACTACGTTTAGGTATTTAACTATTTGAGAAAAAAGGTAATGGTTAAAATATACAATCGTCAAGTAGTCAATAGATAAAAAAAAGTAAGAATGAAATGCCAAAATCGCCAATACTAGTACTAAGAATGAATATTTTTAAGCTATTGTGAATTAACAGCATTTTGACCTGCTAATGTTTTATTTATTTAGCGTAGTGGTTATGAATCGGGCTGCGAGCTGCAAGGTCAGCAGTTCGAAACTACCAGCTGTTCTGCGGGAGAAAGATGAGGCGTTCTGCTCCCGTAAAGATTTCCAGCCTCGGAAACCCTGTGTAGGGTTGCTATGAGTCGGAACCGACTCAACAGCACATAACAACAACAATGTTTTATTATACTTAATTTTCACAGAACAGAGCCATTCTACCCGATCTTTCCTCAATTTTATTTTTTTTCTAAATAATTTGGTCTTTTTGTAAATAATTAAAATATAAGATATTTTAAATGGCCCATATTCCTGTCAGTTTATCTAGTATTTGTTTTTCTTTCACACTTATGAAAAGACTGAGGTGGCAAAATACCCACATGCTGGGGATCCCCAGGTGTCAAGACAAGGTCCATTACCTGTCGCCGTCTCTCCTCGGCCAACTTTTGCTGCTGCACCTCCTCTTCCTTCCGCCGTCTGCGTTCACGCTCCTCACGTTTCTTTCTTTCTTTCTCTTGGTCAGCCCTCAGAGAGGCCAGGTATGCCTCATCTTGCTGCTGCCTCAGCACCTGGGTCTGGTTTCTTTCTTCCCTGTGGACAGATTAAAACCATAGAAGGAAAACAGTCATTTTACAAAGTCCACCCTTTTTTATACTGAAATTGGGGTGCAGGGGAGGAGGGAGGCGTTATTTAAAAAATAATAATCCTGGAAGATGACTATTTTTACCCTACCAAAAGATTTTAAAAGCCAAATATGGCAGATTGATATCCCCCCACAAATTAAAACAAAAATCTCACAGCATTATTGTTAGCAAAAGATCAGTAAGATACTTTTCTGGTAAATATCCTTTTGATGATTGCATCTGGCACTATTGTCTTCATAAAATTTAAAAACCACACACAAATGCACATTATAAGATCTAAAATACGTGCCCACATATATTATTCAGTGTTGCACTAATCAAAGCTAAAACTTTTTAAACATTTTTGTGAATTTACTGTTATCGCCCTTTATTGCTAAAAGACAAACGTCTTTTAGCAGGAACAACTACTCTAGTCACTCAGACTGCTTCAATAGATAAATATTTCTTAGTATTTAGAATTTTGTAGTTTTTCTTTGTAAAGTTTACATGCAGTAAAAAGCACAGGTCTTAAATGTATAAATCAATGAATTTTTTAAAGTTTCTTCAGTAAACACTGCTCACCATAACTACTACTCCTCCAATCAAGACATACAACAGTCCCACCACCCCACAAAGTTTCCTTTCCTGCACATTTTTACACGGCCAAAATCATATTATTCTTAGTTTGTATCCTGTATTTTTGTAACATACAACAAGCATTTTCCCATGTCATTAAAAACTTACCACAAAATTTATGTTTGGATAACTTTCTTAAGGATATTTTAGTAGTCATTATATCTCAAAAGTCTTATTATACATATTTGTATTGTCTGACCCAGAAACTGCACTTTCAGGAATTTAAATTTTAGTCTAAGGAAATCATCACAAATTGTTAAAAAAAAGAAAAAAGATTTCCAGTGATTTTTTTTTTTTATAGCAGTAAAAAACTGAAATCAATTTAAAAGGTTCAACAGGAGAGGCAGGCTGGCTAAATTAACATATTTTAGATAACAGAATGCTATATGACAAAAACAACAAGGCAATATAATATTTAATAAGGAGGGAAAATGTTTTATTATTATTATTATTGCATGAAGTTAGGTGTCATCAAGTCAGTTCTGACTTCATCGAAACCCTGGACAGAGTTTCTGAGGAATGGCTGGTGGGTTTGAACTGCCGACCTCATGGTTAGCAGTCTAGTGTTTATCCCAAGAACACACCAAGATCCCTTGTTGCATGAAACGACTTATAGAAAGCATTATCCCAATTTTGCCAAAAAAGTATACATGTGCATGCATCTATGAAATATTAAATAAATTAAAAAAAAAAGACAATGAAAAAAGTTGTTAGGATCATGGATGAATTTTATTTTTTCTTTTTCTAAAATTCATGTACAGTATTACTGGAGGGAATTACTATCACTCTACATTTTTTTATCTTTAAGTTCTTTTGTACTCTATTTTGAATCATACCCCTAAAAAAAAATTAACTGATGTGAAATTATTTACATCAGTATTTTAATACTAAATGGACAAGCCTTTTTTAAGCTGCCTATGACAGAAAAAGACGTCAGTATCTGTAGAGCTAAGTCAGCCACCAAATCTACAGCTGGTCTCTCAGTTCAAATACGGAACTAACGTGTACCTTTCTAGGCGTTCTGACACCAGGTAAGTCTGGTTTGCGTCCATGATAAATGTCAGTTGGTTAATGAGGTCATCAGGTTGAATGAGGCCTTCTAAGCGTCCCACCACAGTCATTCTCCGATCCTTTAGCATAATCATGGCCAGGAATGGATATGTGTTCTCTCGCAAAGCCTGGGATACTGACAGAAAGAAGAGCCAACAGGATCAAGGGCAGGACTTGGGGATAAAACAGATGAACGCTTAACCTCTCCACAGCGAGTAAGAGAGAACTGCTTTAATCCCAGTGGGGAAAGAAGGAGGGGGTCATTTATTCCCCGCCTTTCTCTTTTCCTCCTAATTTTGTAATCATTTTTGTGTCTCTATCCCCAGGGGACTGAATGGAATTAGGATGGGCTTTCCTGATGGGGTGCAATGATGATGCTGGGGAAAGCTGCAAAATTCTAAGATAATGTCTACTTGATAGTAGGAAAACGATCTATTAAGAATCTGACTATTGCTTAGCATACTGTTCCCTTAAGGGGGCAAGTCTCAGCCAGATGCCGTTGGTGCGCAGCTCCACCCTCCTTTCCTTTTCTTCCCCTTGCCTAATCCTTTCCTTTACCTTTTTCTCATGTCTTTCCTCACTTCCCAAAATTCTTAGCTACTCTGCTCCAATGGAATTTAGAAAGTTGGTCTATAAATAACCAACATTTTATCATAGAATAGTTTTTTACCTGTTTTTCTTACGATTATAAAGGAGATTTTTTTTTTTAAAGCTTCTATGAAAAATACCCCTGATCTTCTCTCTGCCCCACCCAAAGTTTTATTAGAATGACAAAATATGTGCTGCAGGATCTGATTAATCAGATGTTTATTTAAAATATATATATATATAACAAAGATTCACATTACAGGATGTAGGGAAAACGTGCTTATCATGGACTCCTACTGGGACCTAGCTGAGTGCCTGGCATGCTAGGATACACTCAAAGCCTGATAAACAGTAGCTGCAAAGTGACTACACTTGTCTTTACTGGATGCACCTTTATATATCAATTTCTAAAAATATCAAATAAGAGTTAATGTCAGCTAAGATCTGAACTTTTTCAAATCCGTATCAGCACTCAAGGCACTCCAACAAATAACTCATTGTGCAAGAATCTGTCAGAATTGCTGATGGAGAGAATAAACTCTCCAATAAAAAGCCCATTAAGATAGAAGACAATCTGCAGGCCAGGACTGAGTGTTTTAAAAATACAATAAACTCTGGCAACGGTTAACTGTAAAGAATGGGCTCTAGGCATAAAGCTGAAAAAAACAAAGAATGGGTTTTGGACTCAGACACACCTGTGCTCATTTCAAAACTTTCTGTGGTCTTGGGCAAATGACTTACATGATCTGAGCCTGCTTCCTAATCCATCAAGTGGAGCTAATACAATCCCTATCTCTCAAGACTGTTGAAGATTAAATAAGATAATGTATAAATAACAACTAGCATTTTATCTACCACTAAAAAGAATTGCAATGTATAGCATATCTTTCCAGACCATTGCAAAGATACCCAACAATCTCAATAGGACAAAAAGAAACCCAACTTACCCCTGTAGCCCTCAGGTTTATTTGTGGAGCATGCCCAGAAGAGCATCCTGGTGTTAATAAGTGCAATAACTTCAGGTGCACAGAGTGTGTTGCTGTGGAGAGGGATGAAAAGGACATTAAGAGTGATTTGTTAGTTACAAACTATCATCACATAAGATCCAAAGAGAGAGAGTTCAATTCCACTTACCGACAGAACTCATCAGAGTCCTGGTGATCATCACCATGAAGGTAAACCAAAAGAAAGCGAAGCTCCCGCTTGGCATCATTAAGCGCCTGTGAGAAACAAAGATAATTAATTATGATGACTGTGCCTTAAGCTTTTAATTAGGGTGAGTTTCTAATGGCTACAGCTATGTGTTTAGGAACAACAACAACAAAAAAAAAAAACACAGGAAAATGGTCAGCAAGCAATCAGAACACTCCTACTTTGCACCCTTAGCATTTTTTCCCCTACAGACAGTACATGCTAACAAGCTTTAATGAAAAAGTTTTAGTGTTGTTACAGGATTTAAAATACATCGGACACATGAGGATAGATAGGCTGACGCAGAAGTCCCCAACAAATTGCAGAAAAGCCAACTATTCCCACAGTCTAAAGGAAGAAAAACAAAACAGGAGTATCTGACTACAGGAAAATGGAGGTAAGAATTCTGCTACAGTTACATCCATGTAAATTAAAAATAACTGGGAAGGTGAGCCTGATGCCAGGTCACATATCAATCAGGTGGGGATGAGGGACTATAGGACCCAAAGGCATTCTAAAGAGCACAGGTTTTTAAAAGATCTTCAAAGACAAGGCTAGTGTCTAAGAGTCTTGTGTATGCTTTTGTATTTGCACAATCCTGAGCACATTATCCTTCCAGGAAGATTTCCTGAATGACCAATGGTGGTCTACCCTCAGAACACAGTCAAGACAGCACATGAGAGCTCTCCATCTATTTACTGCTGTATTTCTATCAATGAGCTTAGTGCCTGGCACACGCTGTTGTTGAGTGCTGTCGAGTCGGTTCTGACTCACAGTGATCCTGCACAGAGTTTCAGAAGAGCAGCTGGTAAGTTTGAACCACCCACCTTATGGTCCAGTGCTTTATCCCATAGTGCCACATATTTCTCGCAATGAGCACAGTGGCTGGCATATAGTAGGTGTTTAATGTTTGTTGACAAATGCTCTGATGGTGCAGTGGTCTGTGGTCAGCTACTTACTGCATGAGAGAAAAAAATGAGGCTACCTGCTCCTGTAAAGACTTATAGTCTCAGAAACCCAAAGGAGCAGTTCTACCCAGTGCTATAGGACTGCTGTGTTGGAATGCACTGGATGGCAGGGTTGGTTTCAGGTTAATGACAGTGAGTGGGGTGGAAGCAGCCAGTGGGGAGACTATGGGTAAAAAGAGCTATGGGAGAATCAAAGCAGGAAGCCTCGGTAAATATTGCTCCCTTTTCTCCAGGAACTCTGAGGAGGCTGCAGTATGGAAGGAACCACACTTTGCCTATGCCCACAGAGGTATTTCTACATTTTTCTCAAGCAAACTAGAGAGAAGTCTAACATGACTCTAATTGTACCCCCAAGAAGTAGTAATAAAATCAAAGGTCTGTTGTAGCTTGGGTTGAGTGAAATGTGTCTCCTTGGACTCAACATATGTCTATGTCCTCATTCAATTCTGTGAGGGAAAAATAGAATTTGGCCTTGCCCTCAAGGGCTTACAGCTCTGGAAAAGCAGTTAAGACATAAACATAAATAACGATAATATAAGGAAGAATGTGAAATTGCTATTTGTAAAAAAAGAAAAAGCTATGGGAGAACAACAGGAAAATTACTGTTTTAGATTGTGAGGTAGGGTAGCAGAGGGCATAACACTCAAGCTAAAGCAGGGGAGTGCTATGAGTTGGTTGAAATATGGGCAAGATTCCAATTTGCAAAAATGTGTGAAGGCATTCCAGGTGGAGGGAACAGCAAAAACAAAGGCACAGAGTTGGGACAGTACAGAGTATGCCAGGGAATGGTTTAGCTGGAACCTAGGGTATAAGAAACAAGTCATTCAAGTAAAGGTATCTAAGGGAGGTTGGGATTCGATCAAGGAGGGCCCAGCTACAAGGTTGGTCTTTTTTGCTCCTGTTGTAGGTAGTGAAGAGTTACTTAAGAGTTTTAAGTAAACATTCGACATGATCAGTGCTGTGTTATGCTGTCTTCTGAGGATAGAATCATTACCAATAAACTGGCATCTATATGGTTCATGGCACTGACCTGGCTGTACGTTCCCTGGTAGAAGACAGGGTGTGCCCGCCCATATTTCTCTTCAAAAGAGTGCATAAAGGAAACAATGTCCCCAACAGGGTCTGTGACCCGACTGCGAGGGTCAGGCCGTATAAAACGAAGAGCAAACCTGGGGAGGAAGGAATAAATATCACATGAATCGGGCTTACTATGGTGTACACAGAGTGGGCCAGTGATTTCTATAACAGGGCCAAAATCATGGCAGCACAAGGTGAATGGTGTGTGAGTAGACCACAAACCTAAGGGTAGAGTCTGACTCAAAAGCTGCAAAGCAGCATAGCAGCAAGTGTCACTCGACTGCTTGTTCAAGAAACTACTAGGATCACAAAGGCCAACACTGCCCTCAATACATCTGGAGTGCTTTTTGCAGAAAAATGTAGCACTTAAAAAACCAGAAAAGACAGTATTCAAAGAGCTCATGGGTGAGTCTATGTCTCCAGGGTCTCCTGAATGACAAGAATACAGATAGCCACTAAGTCACATGTGATTATGTAATTTAAATTCATTAAAATTCAGTTCTCAGTCACACTAGTCACAGTGCTCAATAGTCATATGGTTAGTGGCTTCCATAATAGACAGTATGGATATAGAATATTCCCTTCATTTCAGAAACTTCTAGTGAACAACACTATGGACAATAAAGATCAGTCTCTTCCTGGTTATACTATTTGCCTCTCCCTTTCTATATTCCTTGGATTTTGGAATTGTTTGTTCATATTCCCAAGCTATTCAAATTATGGACAGGAACTTCAAGCCTGAACTTGTATTTTAGGGCAAATAAGTTTTGCTTCATGATTGATGGTTCACGGCACCAGAGAGGACTTTATAACCAGAGAGGTCTGTCAGATATGGAGTACTGGCAGCTACTGTAAGGTTAAGGATGCACACTTTTCTAAAAGTTGATCCATCATATTCATGTAGTTGTCATGTCGCCCCATTTTTCATCCTTTGGGATTCAATAGGAGGCAGTGGGACAGAGGCCTGCTAAGTCAGTGTGCTACATAACACTGAACAAACAGCTTGATGACACAGCTGTACTAAAACTAGTAACACATGCCATGTATGCTTTTCTAAGGAAAGCAAACAAATTCATTTATTTGAGGAATTTTCAGCAAAGAATAGGTGACTGAAGTATGCTATTTTCTTTACCAGATTTTGAGTCAATTCCTTATCCTCTCAACATGTTTCCCATGTGTATACAACTTTACTTGGAACTTTTCCTGAGTAATCAAATCAAATTTATTGACATAAACATTCCAGGGCAAATTGAAACCTTAAAATATAAAGTTGTTTAAGTGGGGGAGTAGCTAGATTCTTTTTCAAAAGATTGCTATTTTGATTATATAAGCAGGTTCTAATGAATTCCCCTGAAATTAAGTATTTTAGGATGATCGTATTATTCTTTAGTCTTCAAATCATGATGAACGGATAGAAGTTTTTAACTTCGTTTCTCATTACAAAAGAGTCCCATGGACTAGATACTTTGGGACAATCAGCTTTTCTAAAAAAACAAAAACAAAACAAAAAACAGAGATGTCAATTCTGTCTTCTGTATGATTTAAAAGGTTCAAGTACCCAGTCTTGAGTAAACAGGGATGGAAAGAATCCTAATTAGTTAGTGGGTGACCATTAAGAACTGGCCATTAAGCAGGCAGCCTCATAAAACACCAGAAGGTCAAGGTTAAAGGTTCTGATCTGGCCCTTGTACCCTAGCAGCTGCTGGGCCCTCACTTCCAGCCTCTGCTCCCTTACATTTGGAGGGTGGCACATGTTGCCCTCTATGCAAGTACTCAGTACATATTCCAGTTCTGTCTGCTGGTCTGGATGGGCCATAAACATTTTTGTTCCCCTGAAAGATTAGGCATGGATTCAACTACTTACTATTCAAGCTTTAGACCAGATACCTCAAGCCTGATAGGGCAGCTGGTCAGAATCCACTCAACATTTTCTAGCTCCCAATGATAAACTCTTTGAATGGTACATGAAAGAAGCTAGAAGAAATATGAATGTTATGAAGCAAGTGGGTACATGTATGGAAGGGTTCCAGCATCGGCCACTTATGGGTTGCCAGGGCAGTGTGAGATGTACTGAAGGGGGTTAGCTAGAGAGGTGACACTGGTGTGGGAGCATCTAGGGAGAAGTGGGCAATCTCAGAGCAAGAAGACTGGCTGGAATTATGAGAAGTGAGATGGAGAAGTGACTTGGGGTTGCAGGAAGTATGACATTAGGAGGTAATGGTGGTTAGAAAGGAAAGGGTATGAATATTAATTAGGGATAGTGATCAATGTAGACAGACTGACTCTTGAAAATGATAGGCAAGACTAATTAAAAACAATTCTATTTCATCACATTTGTCATTATATTTGAATAATTTAAAGTCTTCTCATACTATGTTAAAAGACTGCTCAGGAAATATATTCAATCTAATGACAATCTGGCAAGTCCAAAATGATAAGCATTATTCTGATATGAGCTCAAGTTCCAAAGTCTACTCTGTTGCTTCTTACACATAAATATAAAGGTACATACCTAAATATATCAAGTATCGTGTAATAGGTAAACCGGAATGGAAGCATTATCAAGTAATAACCCCATCCAAGCAGCCCCTGAAATTCCAAAAACAAAGTTAAATACTTTTCTCTCAATCCCTAACACTTAACAAAATGGCTAGCTCAGGCTTGTATATTCTTTGTTGTCCTTTCACATTATTTCTTCCTCTACAATATGGTGCCCTCTCTCTGGCCACCTCAACCTTAAACTTACCAATGGCCCTTATCTCATTTTAGCTAATATTATCAAATTTTTATTTTTACATATTTTATTTTTTATTAAATCTGCTTTAATACTTTCTCTGGCGCTACTTATTCTTTCAATATTTATACATCAAAATATGATATATAGAAATAGCAAGAAAGGTAAGAACTATTAGTACTTTGGACATGTATGTATATAAAAGATAAACAGGCATATTAATCACAATGATGTATATCCATATAGCTGTTATCCCAAGTAATACTGTTAACTGTATTATAAATGATCAATCTGTGCTCTTCTATCCAGAATATCAAAAACTATAATTTATAAACTCCATTTTCTAAATAACTGGCAAATATTTCACAAAAAGGTCCAGGGATGGGGTAAATTCTAACTGGTGTGAAATCAATGGGAGTGCTTTCTTTGGGGTCACAAATGCAAACATAGTAATGAGTATTGTTGTTGTTAAGTGCCGTCAAGTCTACCAGAGCTCCTTTTATAGTAATGAGTATAACCCCTATGTAAAAAAGAGAAACCCCAAGAAGTTCTCTGAAGTTCATTATTTGACTTCCCTGGTAGACTAATAGCAATCTGAGGGGATGACTGGCTCTCAATTCATCTCTATATCCCCAGCAACAAAACACAAGGCATGCTGGTACACTCTTCAATGTCTGTTGAATTTTACCAAACAGCCTTTTTGCTACTAGTCCTAAAACTAATTTCAAAGACGTGGCTAAGGCTGCCCACAATTACTCCAAGTACTTCTCTGAAGTAGCTTAATATTAAGTAAACTGAAATAACAAACAAATCGGTAAACAGATTCTAACTGATAAGAGGGAGATTAATTATGTAGCAAACATTTTTAGCGAAGTAAATAAACCTATTGTGTACTCACAGAAAAAAATGAATGGTTTCTGTATCAATTTATTAAATAATCAAGGACATGTGTACACCCACTAAGTTTACCAAGGAATCTGGTGTAGCTAACAGGTTTACATTTTGAGTATTTTTTTTCATTTCTATCATTCACTGATAAACACAGCCAAATAAATAAACCTAAAACACAAAAACGGAAGAAATTTTGCTAAATAACTTGCCCTTGGTTGTGGTCTTGAGACAACATAGCTGTAGATCCTGTGGTCTGCTGTATTAACCTGCAGAGGTCGGGAAGGAGGCGGGTTGAAAACACTTGGTACACCCTCTTGCTCATTCAATCTGTCTTGTACAGCAGCCTGAGATGCAGGAAACAAATAGCAAAACAAATAGTGTTTCAGCAAAACTCAAAGCAACCCAGAAGGAATGAACTAACTATTGCTTGGTGTTTCAAACCAGAATAAAACATTAATACACCAAAAGGTCAAGGAGGTCTGCTAGCGTAGTGGTTACGAATCGGGCTGCAAGCCGCAAGGCCAGCAGTTTGAAACTACCAGCTGCTCCGCGGGAGAAAGATGAGACTTTCTGCTCCCGTTAAGATTTACAGCCTTGGAAACCCTGTTCAGGGTCGCTATGAGTCGGAACTGACTCCACGGCACATAACCACCACCACCACCACCAAAAGGTCACCTATCATTTGTTGTTGTTTTTACGGGCCATCGAGTCCATACTAACTCATAGAGATCCTATGCACAACAGAACGAAACACTGCCCGGTCCTGCGCCAATCACACAATCGTTGCTATGTCTGAGCCCGTTGCTGCTGGCACTGTGCCAGTCTATCTCACTGGGGGTCTTCCTCTTTTCCTCTGACCCTTCACTTTAACAAGCATGATATCCTTATCCAGATAATCTCCTACTAATAATATGCCCAAAGCATGAGAGATGAAGTCTGACCATTCTGGCTTCTAAGGAGCATTCTGGCTGTACATCTTTCCAACATAGATCTGTTTGTTCTTTTGGTAGTCCATGATACTTTCAATATTCTCCCCCAACACCAAAATTCAAATGTATTAATTCTTCTACGGTCTTCCTCATTCACTGTCCAACTTTCACATGCATATGAGGCTACTGAAAATACCATGGCTTGGATCAAGCACACCTTAATCCTCAAACTGACATCTTTGCTCTTCAACGCTTCAAAGAGGTCTTGTGCAGATTTGCCTATTGCAAATCTTTTAAATCAACACAACTTCAATAAGCACATCTGCTGTAGAGAGAGGCACTGTGCAGGGGCAGATGCAGGAACTGCCTGGATTACATTTATGTTATCAAGCACACTACTATTATAAAATGGCACTGTGATTTAGGGAGGCTGGTGTAAGGTGTCTCACTGTAGGCCCATGAAAGCTACTTACTTACAATACAATGTAGACTGTGCCCCTGCAGTTGTGCAAGGGGACAGTCCTGATGGGGTAGTGTTTGATGGAGGGCTTTAGAGTAATTCATGTGAATTCAAGCTCAGAAAGTCTTTTGGTGTGTAAGTCTCAATTTCCAACACATTCACGAAGGTCTGTTTTCTTAGGAAGGTCTCTCAGAAGACAACGGGAAAATATAAGTGGCTTATGTACCCTGGGCTTACAGATACACAAGCTGAACGGGTATGGAAGGGAGAGTGGGAATACACCCACAGATATGGGAAAACAACCCACAAACATCTGGATGATGTGGTTTTGTCTTATCTTTGTCCTAAATCTTAATAAAGGGATCTCTATAAAATGGGGATGGGGATGTGGTGGTGGTGAACAAAGTAGGGAGGAAAAGAGGCTTACAAACAGAAAATTATTTTGTAAATCTAAAGTGGGAAATACAGCGCTCATGATACTTCACCCATATAGGCTTTAAACAGCTCCTGATAACTACAGTACAGTACAATACCAGGTCCAATCTATTTCTGCAATCTTATTTAAAAATAGAGAATATATTCACACAGTACAAATGTAGGAAAAGTCTTCCTCCTCCTATTTTCAGCTACCCAGTTCTTTCTCTGGGAGGCAAACCACTAGTATCTCCAGGTTACTGTAAAACCTTCTAGAGATATCACATGCATTCACAAGCATATCTATATGACTATCATCTCATTTCCCCACATACTTCTATGGTGTTGCAAACAGTATGTGCTTAACTACAAACCTAAAGGTTGGTGGTTCAAACCTATCTACTGGCATTGTGGATAAAAAGTCTGATGATCTGCTTCTATAAGAAAACCTTTTGGAGCAGTCCTGTTCCGTAGCACATGGGTTTGTCATAAATTAGAATAAACCTCGTGGATTTGGTTTGGTTTCTGAACTCTACGAACTTAAGTAGGTGATCACTTAAGTTATTTTCAATCTTGTTACTAAAAAAAGAAGAAAATGCTGCAATAAACAATCACATGCATCCCAACCAATCTTTCTGGTGAAATACATCACCTGTAATTACCTCTGTGGCATTGTAGGATAAGCACTGGACCACAAGGTTGGTTTGAACAGTTGGTGGTTCAAATTTACCAGCTGCTCCTCAGAAACCCTATATACAGGGTCACTATGAGTGGGAACTGACTCAACAGCATTTAACAACAACAAATTATCTCTCTTACTAGAAATATAAGAAAGTTTGATTATATCTAGAATTGGTGAGGGTGAAGAAAATTAGACATTCTCATATATCATTGTTGGTAGTTTGACCTGAGCAACCTTTTGGGAATGCTGTTTGATAAAAGCTATCTAAATTTTAAATTAATATATCTCATGTCACAATACATCTTTTAAACACCTTTCAGCCACTTCTAGAAATTAACTGTTGAGAAAGACCAACAAGTATTCTGAGACGCATGAAAAGGTTTGTTCTCAGCAGCAATGCTTATAAAAACCAACACTTAAAACGGATCCAACTAAGCAGGGATGGGTGAGGTGAGATAGTGAACAGGTGTGAGTGGCAGAGATGACACAGACAATCTGGATAACTATATCATGAGACTATCAGACAATTCAATGCAGACACGTATATTTGAAAAACTTGTTTCCCATTACTTTTCTGAGTTTGGTGGTACTATCAATGAATGATACAGAATGAAACGTCAATATTGAGAAGAGCTACATTCATTTAATGAACCTGTATTTTCCAAATAACCAATGCATAAAGTTACAAAGCTGTGCATTTGTAAAAGATCCTTTCAAAGAATGTACTAGACAGACCAATAAATTTTAATTTAACAAAAGATGCAAAGTTCAACGAAAAGTTCATATTCTATGTTGTAACTACGTTTTTTCTTTTTCCCCTTTACTATGTGCACTTTTACTGAGCTGGGCAAAGTCAGTGTAGAGTGAAGCTTCTGGCTGCCACCGCAACTCAACCAACCCAGGGAGACCAAAAGCTTTCATACTTCTAAAGTCAGGGGTCAAAAAAGGAGGGGTGCTACAATGACTGACCATTCAAAACAAAACAAAAAGAACAACTATTTAAGGCCTAAGATTTAAAAAAAAATTAGATTACATAATTTACACAAAAGCAATGCTATGGCTTCCCCCCAGTGAGGACTTAGAGGAGGTGGGGGAGGACTGGGTCCTTCCTCCATAGAGAAGCAAGGGGGGGGAGGGGGGGAGGCTTTTTAAAAGGCAGGAGCTTCCTGTCACATGGCATTACACATTATTTCGAATGACTAATTAAACAACAACAAAAAAAGCAATGTACAATTATATAATCAAAATCCTCGACTACATTGTAGAACTTTGGGGGTGATCACTCTAGCTGCTGTTAACCCTCAGCATTCTAGTTTCTAAATCCTGAGTCAAGTGCCAAAAAACAGAACGACACACCCCCCCCCAAAATAAAACTCCAAACAAAATTAATAAAGCTATGCTAATTTCATCTTTTATTGTTTCTGTGAACGTTAGGTTTTTGTCAAGAAAAGGGTGCAATGCAACTAAGGACAGTCCGCCTAGAAGCATTTTCCATGAACGATGTTGGGGCTCAGCATACTCTTGCTTGCTGATCTACATCTGCTGGAAGGTGGGTAGTTAAGGCCAGGATGAAGCCACTGATCCACACAGAGTACAAGCATTCAGGAGGAGCAACAATCTTGATCTTCATGTTGCTGAGCGCCAGCACTGTATTGACATACAGGTCCTTCCGGATGTTCACAATACACTTCAGGATGGAATTAAAGGTAGTTTCATGGATGCCGCAGGATTTCATTCCCAGAAAAGAGGGCTGGAAGAGGGCCTCAGGGCAGTGGAATCTCTGGTTGTCGATAGTGATGACCTGCCCATTGGGCAGTTTGCAGCTCTTCTCCAGGGAACAGCTGGAGGCTGTGAGGGCCATGTCCTGCTCAAAGTCCAGGACAACATAGCAGAGCTTCTCCTTAAGGTCACACATGATTTCCTGCTCAGCTGTGGTGGTGAAGCTGTAAGCCTCTCTCCATAAGGATCGTCATGAGGTAGTCTGTCAGGTCCCGGCCTGCCAGGTCCAGATGCAGGATGGTGTGGGAGAGGGCATAGCCCTTGTAGATGGGTACAGTGTGGGTGACCCCATCACCAGAATCCATCACAAGCCAGTGGTGCCCCGCCTGGATGGAGACATACATGACAGGGGTGTTGAAGGTCTCAAGCATGACCTAGGTCATCTTCTCATGGTTAGCTTTAGGGTCCAGGGGGGCCTCATCAGCAGTACAGGATGTTCCTCAGGAGCAACACGCAGCTCGTTGTAGAAGGTATGGTGCCATATCTTCCCCATGTTGTCCCAGTTGGTAACGATGCAGTGCTCAGTGGGTACTTGAGGGTCAGGATGCCTCTCTTGCTTTGTGCCTCATCTCCCACATAGGAGTCCTGATTCAGGTTCATGCCCACCATCATACCTTAATATTGGGGCACCTTGCGATGGAAGGGAAGATAGCCCAGGGGAGTGATGTCACCCACGAAGCTGGCCTTACCCATGCCAGAGTCACTGTAGACCACGAACCCAGCAATATCATCATCATCCACGGTGAGCTTGGGGGTGGTGACTGTGAACCAGCGGCAGTGACTGTGCAGCAGTGAGAGACTGGTACTTGCGGCATAGATGTGGTCTCAACTGTGCAACTACCTTTTAAGAAACTAAAAATATTTGTCTGCTCTTAGTGCAGTCTCAAATCAGAATACTCAGTTATCTGAAAAGGCTATTGAAATACTGCTACAATTTCCCATTATATCGTTGTAAAGTTCCTTCACCCATTTCAACTTCAACTACATATCATAAAAGATTGACTGCAGAAGCACACATGAAAGTCTAGTTGTTTTCTATTGAGAACATTAGAGATTTGCAAAACATAGCTATCTTCAAAATGTGAATATATGAGTATTATTTTTAAAAATACATTAATAAACTTAGAGCATTCTCTGTTTTAACTTTTAATATGGGAACAAATATTGATAGATACAACACACAGAAACAAAAGTTCTTTGGAGGTTCTCAGCATTTCTTAAGAGTGTAAGAGTCCTAAGACTAAAAGTTTTTAGAACTCTGGACCATTATATGCGAATCCATTAGGACAGTATGGGGGGAAATATACAAAGGTTGAGTAAAAAATCATTCATATTCCAGTTATACTAAAACTCCTGTCCACGTCCATGACTGATGACATTGAGAATGCATGTGAAATTATTTGGCAAATCAGCCATAGCTCTGCCCATGAAATCCGTAAGACTTGGGTTTCAAAAAGTTTGTGTGAGATTGGTACCAAAACAACTAACAGAAGAGCAAAATCAGAAGTGTTTGAACATCTGCAAATAAAATTTGGACTGCTACTTGAAGGAAGGTAAAAATTTCTTTCAAAAAATTGTTACTGGTTAAGTGACATAGATTCATCACTATGAGTCTGACAGTACACAGCAGAATATGGAATGGAAACATCCTCAAGGGCCGGCCAATGAAAAGTTAAAAAGTTAACTATCAGCTATAAAACTGATGCTTACAGTTTTCTGGGATTCTCAAGGGCCAGTATTGGAACACAATCAGGAAAAAGGTTTAACAATCAACAGTGCTCATTACACAGAGATGCACACTGAAGAGCTGAAGCCTAAACTTCAGATTAAATGCAGAGGACTGCTATCCAAGGGCATTGTGTTCTTGCATGACAATGCACGTCCTCACACACTGTCAACACTGCAAAAACTTCATTTTGAGATGTTAAAGCATCTTCCCTATTGTCCTGACTTTGCTCCACAGGACTTTCACCTGTTTGGCCCTTTGAGGACCAAGCATCACCTCTGATGAATTGAAGACAGCAGTGCATTCGTGGCTCACAGCTCAGCCTAGAACATTTTAAAATAAGGAAATACAAAGGAGACCAGGGAGCACAAAAGTTGTGCAGTCAGCAGCTAAACTGAAGGTCAGTGGTCCAAACCCACCATGTGGCTCTGGGGGAGAAAAGACCTGGTAATCTACAGGGTCATTGAGTCAGAACCAACTCGATGGCACTAAAACAACAACAATAAATCTGCTCCCAATAAAGACCAGTTGTGGTGTTAGGGGTCATTGAGTCAGTTCCAGCGTATACCAACCCTATGTACAACTAAAAGAAACACTGCCGAGTGGTGTGTCATCCTCACAATCACTGCTATGCTTGAGCCCATTGTTGCAGCCACTGTTGAGGGTCTTCCTCTACTGAGGAAGATGTCCTCTCGAGGGATTGGTCCCTCCTGATAACATATCTTAAATACATGAGACGAAGTCTTGCTACTTTCACTTTTTCACAGAGTACTATGCTAAATTTCTTAAAAAAAAAAAAAAATTAAACATATAATTACAAGTGTTTCAGACTTAATTTTTAAGATCACGGAATCCTGTATACAAAACTATCTTAATAAACTACTTACCTCAAACAATTCTTTATCAATAAATTTGTTTTACATGAAAATGGCTGCTTAAGAGCATTAGAGGGAAAACGAAAAATATTTAACAATCATATTCCTCAAGTATTAGGAGAGAGACACAAAGCAAAAGATACTAACTTACATAGCATTTTGTAATTATCTCTTATACCAGTGGTCCTTAATATTTTCCCAGAATACTGTGCATAAACCACAACATTTTATACATAATTGTACAAATTTAGTCCTCCTGAAGCCTATGCACGGACTACATTTTCAAAAGTGGCAATAATTTCTGGAAACGGACTTATTTCTTATTGAAAATCCCAGAAACACCACCTTTTCATAATCTTCAACTAATTTTGTGAGTAATCAAAGTTACCAGTTAAAAATCACCTAGAATATTAATGTGGATAACTAGGCCATTCTTCTATTGTCCTATTGTGTTTTAGTCTGGAAGCTCTGCTGACTCCTGTGCACCATGTGTGATCCTGCTGGTATTTGAAATACCAATGGCAAACTTCTAGCATCAGAGAAACACACAAGTCATCACAGTACAACAGACAAATGGTGGATTGTTACTATTATTATTTGTTGTTTTTGCTAAGTGTCATCGAGTCAGTTTCGACTTATAGCAACCCTGTATAGGGTTTCCAAGGAGCAGCTTCTTCTTGTTGTTGTTAGGTGCCATTGAGTTGAGTACAGACCCATAGTGACCTCATGCACAGCAGAACAAAAGGAGCAGTTAGTGGGTTTGAATTGTTGACCTTGTGGTTAGTAGTCCAGTGATTATCCTACAGTGCCACACCAGGACTCCATTATTATTACTACTAACGTATTATTGGAGTCCGGGTGTGACGCCATAGGATAAGTACTCAACCTCAGGTCTGTTTGAACTGCAAGGGCAGTAGTTCAAACTCAGCTGCTCCTCCAAAACCCTATATAGGGTCACTATGAGTCACAACCGACTTGATGGCAGTTAACAACAACAATGCATTATTATGTTAAAGATATTTTAGTGTCTCTGGCAGTGTTTCTTCACTAAACAGAAGGTCAGTGGTCCACAATATACTAAGAAAAACATATGACTAACTGTGTTAGAAATGAACCATTCCTAAATGTTTTGACTTATGTACAAATTAGACTTAAAACAGACTTTGTAATAGAATTTGTTAATACAAGAACTGTGCGTATTGCAAACTGAAACAATCGATTTATTGTCTTCCCTAAATTGGAATTAAGTTCCACTAGTTGTTGTTGTTAAGTGCCATTGAGTTGGTCCCGACCCATAGCAACCCTGTATAGGGTGGGTTTCCAAGGAGCAGCTGGTGAGCTAAAACTGCCGACCTTGCAGTTCAAACGACTTTGCAGTCCAGAACATTAACCCACAGCACCACACCAGGACTCGTTTCATTAGAGAAGGGGCTTAGTCTTGTTCACTGGTGTATTTGTCCAGGCTTAAAACTAATAGCTCAAAAATATTTGAATAATTTAAAAAATATCATCTGTGAGAATATATTTTCAGAAATCCAGGAGCCCCAGGGTGGCTGAAACAGTTAAGCCCGTGACTACTCGTGGAAAGAGTGGTGGTTTGAAGTGCCTTAGAAGGCAGGTTTGGCAATCTTAAAATTTTAAAAATCCTAAGGGATCCTAGTGTGGTGCTGCTATAGGATTAGCACTGGACTCATAACCACAAGGTTGATGGTTCCAACCCATCAGTGGTTTCTCTGTAGTCATGTATGAGTTAGGACTTGACAGCACTTAACAAATTGAACTGAAATCCAAGTAACATGTTACAATGAAGTAAAAAGCTTATTTTCAGAATCCAAGAGTCACTATTAGGAAACACATAAATAAGGGGGCTTCAAAATTCAAAATGGAATTTTCTAAAGTTCCCTTATAAGGTCAATGTACACAAACAGAGATGAAACAGGTACATGAATAAAACTCAACATCTACTCTTAATATAAACTACTGTTCTACCGTTAAGTACCATTGAGCTGGTTCTGACTCATCTCATAGCAACCCTGTGTACAACTAAATGAAACACTGTCCAGTCCTGCATCATCCTCACAATTGCTGTTAGGCTTGAGCCCATTGCTGCTGCCACTGTGCTAATCCATCTCAATGGGGGGGAGGGGAGGTCTCTCTCTTTTTTGCTATCTCTCCACTTTATCAAGCATGATGTCCTTTTCCAGGGACTGGTCTCTCCTGATAGTATGTCTAAAGTATGAGAAACGAAGTCTGACCATCTGGCTTTTAAGGAGCATCCTGGGTGTACTTCTTCCAACACAGCTTTGTTTGTTCTTCTGTTAGTCCATGGTACCTTTAATATTCTTCTCCAACACCGTAACTCAAATGCATCAATTATTCTGTGGTCTTCCTTATTCACTGTCCAACATTTGCATGCATAAGAGGCTACTGAAAATACCATGATTTGGGTCAGGTACACCTAAGTCCTCAAGCTGATGTCAATGCTCTTGAACATTTTAAATAGGTCTTGCGTTGCAGATTCGACTAATGCAATACGTCATTTGAAATCCTGGCTTCTGCTTCCTTGAGTGTTGATGGTGGATCCAAGCAAAATGAAGTCTGACAACTTCAATCTTTTCTCCATTTATCATGTTATCTATGTGAGGATTTTTGTTTTCTTTGCATTGAGGTGCACACCATATTGAAGGCTGTGGACTTTGATCTTCAT
>NW_006408760.1:3414414-3416046 GCF_000296735.1 Chrysochloris asiatica
TCCTGTGCCCATTTTTTAATTGGGTTATTTGTCTTTTTCTTATAGAAGTGTTGTAGTTTCCTATATATTTTAGAAATGAGTCCCTTGTCTGATGTGTAGTTGCCAAAGATTTTTTCCCATTCTGTGGGTTCCCTTTTTACTCTTCTGGTGAAGTCTTTTGATGCACAAAAGTGTTTAATTTTTAGTATGTCCCACTCATCTATTTTGTCCACTTTTGTTTATGTTTTCAAAATGTCTGGCAGTCCGTGTATTCCCTGAATTAGTGCTGAGGGCTTAACTTTGCATCATCCAGGGACTCCTTATATGTATGGTGGCTTTTGCTTTGAGTTGGATCACTAAAATATAATGTCTAAGAGAAGTGTGACTTTTTACTGGTTTTGTTAATTGCTATATTCACAGTGTCTAAAGCTCTCAGTTCAACTCTATTAACTATTCTTTTTTTAAAATTACTTACAGTTTCTATTTTTGGATTACTAAACTCCATATGGAGTCCTGGTGTGGCTGGAGGATAAGCACTGGGCCACCGATTGGTTTGAACTGCAAGGTCAGCAGTTTAAATCCACCCACTGCTCTTTGGAAACCCTTTACAGGGTTACTGTGAGTCAGAACTGTCTTGATGGCACTAAACAACAACAAACTCCATATAAACTATGGAGTCCTGGTATGGCGCTGTAGGATAAGCACCAGACTGGTGACCAGAAGGTTACTGGTTCAAACCCACTAGCCACTCCTTGGAAGCAGGGTGGAACTGATGGCACATAACAACAATAATATGAACTATTAGTAATCCAAAAACGGAGTTCTGGTGTGGCTCTGTGGGCTATTGCGTCATGACTGCGAAGTCATTTGAACTGCAAGGTTGGTGGGGTTCAAGCTCACCAGCTGCTCCTTGGAAACCCTATACAGGGTCGCTATGGGTCGGAATCAACTCAATAGCACTTAACAGCAACAACAATCCAAAAAAATAGAACAGTTAACAGATTTTTATTGAGTGCTTTAGATGCTGGGAATACAACAGTTAACAAAACCAGAAAAACATCACTGTTCTCCTGGAGCTTATATTTCAGTGATCTAGTTCAAAGCAACAGTTAATATCAAACTTGGTAATAAAATACCACAGGAATTAAAGTGAGGGCAATATGCTTACTATTACTATATGGCATTGTTCTGAAGTTCTAGCGAATTCCATGATCAAGTAAAAGAAACAAAATAAATGTAAAAACTATACATATATATATATATATAACCATCATGATTTGCAGAAGATTTGACACCTAAAAGTCCAACAGTTTGAACTACAAGATCAGGAGTTCAAACTCATCATTTGTTCTTTGCAAATCCTATACAGGGTTGCTGTGAGTCAGAACTGACAGGATTTGCAAAGAACAAATGATGAGTTTGAATTCCTGACCTTGTAGTTCAAACTGACCATGCGGTCCTGCACTTATTCTACAGTACCACACCAGGACTCCTCGCATTAAGGTATTTGGTTACAAATGAAATATGTAAAACCCATAGTTTTTCCAAACAGCTATTATGAAATAATAAAAGGGGGAAGGGGAAGTCAGCCACTTGGAGGGATTTTGCCCCTTAATCTTTTCTTAATCTTGTCAAGAAAACAAAAATCCTCAC
>NW_006408760.1:3416571-3417872 GCF_000296735.1 Chrysochloris asiatica
AGTGAGGTTGGCCCAGGATCGGACATTGTTTCATTCTGCTGTGCATGGGGTCGCTATGAGTCGGTTCCGACTTGATGGCACCTGACAACAACAACAATCTTTTCTACAACTTTATAAACTTCTATTACATTCTCTGCCTTAATGACACTTTTTGTTTTAAAAGTGAAGCAGATAATTTTGGGGGGAAAATCTATTGAAGAAAATGATTATTTTATGAAAAGATACATGACTTTTTTTATTCATCAGGCCAGGGAGAAAAAAATAAGCTCGTATACCTCTATGTTCCAGTTATGCTGTTCCAAGGTATGGCGACATTGATCCATAGATTCTATGCCAGTTAGATCCTGAAAACAAGAATAAAAACAAATTTTATTTAGGGCAATCCCAAAAGTACTTTTTAAAAAAGTTTTTATTGTGAGTTGAGTGAAAGTTTACAGGGCATATCATCAGTTTTACATTCAACAAACTGTATACCTCATTTCATTAAAATGATTATAATCCCCTCCATGTACCATCAGTTACCGTATTTCTCTCTATTCACTTTAGTTGTTTTTCTTTTTTTAAAATTAACACTTAGGCATATATGATAATTTACACCACCAAAGGGCACATTCTGCAAGTCTGCCTCCTGGTAGCCAGCTCTCAGTCTCTCTCTTTCCATGAATCCAGAGTCCCCATCTCTGCCTCCATCTCTGGTGTTGCTGCTTCTCTGGATAAGGTCCCGCATTCCACTTGTGCTTTTCTCTCTTGATGGTCCTAGGGTCCTCTGTTTCTGGACTGTAAGATTAACTACTCACCTGTTTTTGTTACAAAACTTCTACCTTTACAACTATGACAGTTACCATTAGTCATGATAACAATTACTCACTATTGAATCATAAGAATCTTATGTCTATCTCTTTTTATCAGACCCTTCTAGACAAGATGAAAACTATTCAGTGGGGACTCTATCTTCGCCCACACACTCTTAAACTCCCTCTTGAAACATTGTAAGCCAGTCACTTCATGCCTTTATCACCCCCTCATTTTAGGTAGCCAATGTCTAGGTTGACCATCCCTATCTACCCTGCATACAGAGGATTGATATTTGATGTGAAGATTCCTTTGCTCTCTTTTGGGATTTAGAGTTATTACCTCCATGAGCATAGGTCAAGTTCATCAAATTGTAGCAATTTACCATCATTTCCTTTATCAAAAATTGTGGGTTTAAAAAAATAATCTTCCTCTAGTTGAGTTCTGATTCTCAAGATATCGAGGCTAGGTCAAATGGGTACTATCAGCAAGTATGGATGTTCTTGTGC
>NW_006408760.1:3418277-3438554 GCF_000296735.1 Chrysochloris asiatica
ACAACAACGCAATATTTATGAATACTGCTAGGAAAAGATTTAAGTGGTGAGGTAGATGATAAAGTATGGTAAACGTCACTGATCCACAATTTACACAGTTGTACACATATAATTCACACAGAAAAAGTAAAAATCGTTTTACTTTAAAAATTTCAAGACTTTCGATTAAGATAACTATTACTAAAATCAATATTCTCCTCACCAATTTAAGTTAAAAAATTAAAGATTTCTTTAGCACACTTCAACTTCAAGGCCCAGCAAAATATTCTTTAATGCTACGGAAGTATTCTGTTTGCAATACAAAGATGTAATGCAGATTTCCTGTAATGCCTATCATTAACTGTTATTTTACCTACTGGTAACCTATTAGAGTCCTGGTGTGGTGCTGTGGGTTAATGTGCTGGACCGCAAAGTTGGTTTGAACTGCAAAGTTGGCAGTTCAAGCTCACCAGCTGCTCCTTGGAAACCCTATACAGGGTCGCTATGGGTCAGAACTGACTTGATGGTACTTAACAACAACCACCTTATAATATGAACTGTATAATAACATTTTATTTGAAAGCACCTGCAATACAGGCAGTTGTCTAAATTATTTCCCTCACTTCCTGCTCCCTGAGTTCTAGGTTTCACTTTGTCTCTTCCTCTGGCTCCTCTTCCATCCTGTGGGCTTGGCTTTGTTTCTCTCCAACTCCCTCTTTGGCAATCATAGTTAATCCCCAAATTTCAACTTTCTTTTCTTTAAAGATGATTCCTAATTTAATCCATGGAACCTCAATCTCTTTGGAAGTACAACACATTTACACTACCCTATTCAACATTTTAAGGAGCTCTGGTAGCGTAGTGGTTACGAATCGGGCTGCGAACCACAAAGTCATCTGCTCGAAACTACCAGCCGTCCGCGGGAGAAAGATGAGGCTTTCTGTTCCCGTAAGGATTTACAGCCTCAGAAACCCTGCTCAGGGTCGCTATGGGTCGGAACCGACTCAATAGCACTTAACAACAACAACATTCAACATTTTACGCAGGTGTGCCACCAACCCCAAAACACCCGAACCCCCCGCTGAGGAGTCAATGCTCATAGCCACAAGTGCCACCGTTACTTACAATTCATCATTTAAAATCACTGCAGCTATCTTTCTAACACCACCATTCTCTAAAATACCCAGGCAAACATGAAATCTCAGCCTCATTTTTGAGTAATCAATCCCGGCAACGGCTAGAGTTCATTAGCAATCAATTCATTGTCTCCCTTAAATTGGTAACTGCATTTCCATTTCCACAACTGAATCTGTATTCAAGTGAATTGCCAATATAATCTTTCTCCCTCATTGTGACCCTTCTTACCATTTATTTTATTCCATGTTTTAGTTACTCCTCTGCTCAAGACCCTTCAAATTAACAGGAAAACAAACTTCAAAATCTGTAACCTGGTGTTAAATTATTTCTATAAGGTAGCCCTAAACTATCTTTCTAACATTATTTTTTCACAATTTCCCTTCAGGTAATCAATATTCAACAAATTAACCATTCATGTGTATCTATCATGCCCCAAATCTCTACACAACTAAATTCCAGCCTTCATTTAAGGTCCAATGTAAAAAACAAATCCATCAATGGACCCATCCTTTCATTTGACAAACATGCCAAGTCTATGCATTACTATGTCCAAGGGATATAAAGATGTGTAAAATATTATCCTCGAGTCCTGGTGTGGCATTGTAGGATAATGCACTGGACCGCAAGGTGGGTTTTGAACCACAAGGTCAGCAGTTCAAGCTCAACAGCCGCTCCTCTGAAACCCTATAATATAGGGTTGCTATGAGTCAGAACTAACTTGACAGCACTCAACAACAACTCTCAAGAAAGTTCTCAACAATCAGCATCAGGAGTCAACAAGGAAACAGTGGTACTGCGCTGATGAGTCAGAAGACAGAGGTTTTTGCTTTAATTCTGAACCCTGTGACCATGAAAAGGAACATTTTAACTCCAGAATTTTGTTTCCTTTTTGAACATAAAGGATTTAATTTGGACTAGATAAGCAACCTTCATTCCATTTAAAAACAAATCCTTTCCAGAGCTTAAAAATACAAAAGCTAAAGAGTGGTTGGACTTTTGAGGTATGAAATTGATTAAAAAAAAAAAAATTACATATATATATGCTTGTTGTTGTTGTTAAGTGCCATTGAATCAGTTTCAACCCATAGTGACCCTGTATAGGGTGGGTTTCCAAGGAGCCAGTTGGTGAGCTTGAACCGCCGACATGCAGTTTAAACAGCTTTGCAGTATGGCGCTTTAGCTCACAGCTCCACACCAGGACTTCATATATATATAAGCTTTGTTGTTGTTGTTGTTAGGTGCCATAGAGTTGGTACTGACCCATAGTGACCTTGTTGTTGTTGTTGTTAAGTGCTGTTGAGTCGGTTCCGACCCATTGACGCTGGGCAGGGTTTCTGAGGCTGTAAATCTTTACGGGAGCAGAAAGCCTCATCTTTCTCCCGCGGAGCGGCTGGTAGTTTCGAACCGCTGACCTTAAGGTTCGCAGCCCGATTCATAACCACTACGGTACCATAGTGACCTTGTTGTTGTTGTTGTTGTTAAGTGCCGTCGAGTCGGTTCCGACCCATAGCGACCCTGTACAGGGTTTCCGAGGCTGTAAATCTTTACGGGAGCAGAATGCCTCATCTTTCTCCTGCAGAGCGACTGGTAGTTTCGAACTGCTGGCCTTAAGGTTCGCAGCCCAATTCGTAACCAATAGTGACCTTAACTAATTTAAAATTTTCAAGTATTTAAAATTACAAAAAAAAATTAAAAAATACTGATCGATAAAAGGGGCTTAAAAAAATTCAATCTTTTAAACCAATTTTTCCACAAACTTTTTGAAGCCCCTCATATATATAGATTCGAATTAGAGTTTCTTTTACCCACCCATTCCATTTCTTCCAGGCAACTCCATTGTTTTTTTGTTGTTGTTGCTGTTGTTTTTCTTTTTAAACTTATCATACAGTAAAATTTTCTTTTCTTTTTTTTGGGTATACAGTTCTATGGATTTTAACACATGAATATGTGCATGTAACTATGACCACAATCAGAATACAGAATAGTTATATTAACCTCCAGAAAACTCCTTTGAGCGATTCCTTTATAGTCACATTGAGTTCTTTAAATAACCATAATAAGCTTTTATTATAGTAGTACTGTTGTTGTCATTAAGTACCGCTGAATCAATTCTGACTCATAGTGATCCTGTATAGGACTTCCAAGGAGCAGTTGGTGGGTTTGAACCGCTAACCTTTAAGTCAACAGTCCAGTGCGACTGCTAAGAATTTAAATTTTCAGTCTACCACCCAGATTACCAATGTGAGGTCTCAGCACATAACCTTCTGGATGCCTCTCTGGGCATGTGTATACTTTTTAAACCTAAAATGAGATCATCCTGTAATACTAGTCCATAACCTGTAGTTTTCAGTCAATGAACATACTTTTTCATTTCAGTAATTCTCCATCATTTCCAATACTCAGCTATAACCAAATTTCCTTCCAAAAATAGTAAATATTTTAGGCTTTATAGACCATACAATTTCTTATAACTACTACAACTATAATGTGAAACAGTCTTAAGCAATACATAAATGAATGACTATGGCTGTGTTCCAATATAACTTTAAAGACATGAAAACGTGAATTTTATTATTTTCATGCACTATTATGTTTGTTTTGTTTTGATGTGGAAAGAAAAGCAAAGTTCTTCCTCTACAGCATATAGAGAGGGAGCTCACACACGTTAAGTAAGCATATGCATAGCTCTGCCAACACACTGAATTCAAACTTCTAGAGAAAAATAAAATGTCTATTCTTTAAAGCCAGTCACTTTGTGGTATTCTTGTTATGGCACCTCTAGGAAAACAAGATATGCTCACTCCAATACTTGAATAAGATAGTTAGAAAGACTGAAGAATGGTGGTGGTGGTGGTGGTGGTTATGTGCTGTGGAGTCGGTTCTGACTCATGGCGACCCTGTACAGGATTTCCGAGGCTGTAACTCTGTATGGGAGCAGAATGCCTCCTCTTTCTCCCGCGGAACAAGCTGGTAGTTTTGAACTGCTGACCTGCAGTTCACAGGCCGATTCGTAACCGCTATGCTACCAGAGTCTGAAAAACTACTCCCTTGAACTTAACAACAAAACAAATGTAAGTCACCAAGGAGTCTTGGATAATACTCTGGACTGCAAAGTCAGTTTGAACCGCAAGGTCGGCAGTTCAAGCTCACCAGTTGCTCCTCGGAAACCCTATACACAGTCATCATGGTCGGAACCGACTCAACGGCACTTAATAACAAGGAGCCCTGGTGGTGCGGTGGTTAAGTACCATGCTGCTAAAAGAAAGGTCAGCAGTTAGAGCTCATGAAGAGTTCTGTGGGACAAAGATATGACAGCCTGTTTCTGTAAAGATTACAGCCTTGGAAACCCTAAGGGGCAGTTCTATTCTGTTATACAGAGTCCCTGTGAGCCAGAATCAAAATGGTCTGTTTTGATTTTTTTTAGTCAATATTGTTTGACACCATGTAGGTGGCGTAGTGGGTTACACGTTGGACTGTTAACCACTGACCCTGAAGTTCAAACAGACCCTATGGTCCAGTGCCACACCAGGACTCTGTTGTTGTAGTGAGGTGCCATCGAGTCAGTACCGACTTGACTCATAGCGACCCTATGCACAACAGAAGGAATCACTGCCTGATCCTGGGCCAACCTCACTATTGTTGCCATGTTTAAACACTGTAGGAGAGAACAGTCATCACACTTCTTCAATATACTGGAATACCTAATTTGCAAGCAAACACCTTTTTTAAATAGTGAAGCATGGTAAATTGGAAGTCCATTTCAACAAACCTGCTTTTAATCACTCTAATCAATATTAAAATCATGAGCTAGGAAACAAGCTATGCTGGACACACCTAGGCTAAAATTATTCATTCGGATATCAACAAAGATTCACTGACCTGGTATTCAAGGTATCCAGGACACAGGTTCCTGTTGCTCTCATTAAGTCTGTATCCTAGTATAAGGAAACTGACCAAAACAAACTCCTCAACCCCCAAACAAGTAAATAAAAGAAAATTTTAGGCGAAAGAGGTTGTTTGTTCAGGAAGACCTAAGGATAGGATCTTCAGCAGAGATCTGAATTAAAGAAAAAGGCCCAGCCAAGCAACAATCTGTGCAGAGTATTCCAAGCAGAAGGGCAGTAACAGCAAAAATGGAGACCATGGAGATGTGACACTATGTATTTGTCAAAACCCACAATTTACAGCAAGAGTGAATGTAACTTCAAAAAATCATTTAGGAGGTCAGAGGATCCCAAGATGGAACACAGACCGTGACAAAAGAATCTTAATTGTATATAATGTAGGGGGAGAAGGTGCTGACCTAAGAAACTCTGAAAATCAGTTGAGTCTGTAAGACTAAAGGCAAAAAGGCTCTACACATAAGTACTGTTCTCTAGTTAATAAAGTTGCTTCCCATTGAAACCACTATACATGTATACTGGAATTGAACAATTCATATGGAAGGAGGATGGTAGGAGACAGGTTTGTTATTGTTGGAATGGGAAGTTACAGATAACCAAAGGGAAAAAAGCAGACAGTTTGACATTTTGAATTTCAGAAGCTTCAAGGCAAGGAAAGTTGGCCCATCAGAGAAAACTACTCCTAGGACTGAAAGTTGAAGGGAACCAGCAAGCAACATGCTTGCTGATGATCACCTGGGTCTACTTGAGAATGGCACCGTTGACCTTAACATGAAATAAGAGGGACAGCTGACTGTTTGGATGAGCAGGAGCTGTGTGTGAACTCCCAAACTTGCAGCTGGTACTCATTTGACTGAGTGGCTGGCTAGGGCTGTTGAGCTGACTAGAACCTGATCAGATGAATACAAAGATGTTTGATAGTCTCAACAAGCAACAGTTGCTACAATTTGATGAACTAGACTTTTGCTTATGGATGCAGTTCCTCAAAATGACATTCAAAGAACATGCATGTCTTCTCAGTGTATCAGGTTGGTCTTGTTGTTGTTATGTGCCATGGAGTTGGTTCCGACTCATAGCGACCCTGTCCAGGACTTCTGAGGCTGTAAATCTTTATGGGAGCAGAAAGCCTCATCTTTCTCCCACGGAACAGCTGGTAGTTTCGAACTGCTGACCGTGAGATTAGCAGTCTGATTCATAACCACTATGCTATCAGAACTCCTTTAGTCTTTCTCTTTTCATCTTCCCTCTCTGTTTTTCTCTTTTTCTTTCTCTCTTAGTTTTCTCTTGTATAGTTCTATTTTTCCGTTCGCCGTTTTCTTTTCTCTTTTTAGTTATGCATTTTTCCTTGTTGCTGTCCATATTTGTTTCCTTTTTTCTCCTTTATTATATTCCCTTTTCATTGTTTTTAGCTTATTTGTTCTATTTTCCTGTGTGTTTTCTCTTGTTGCCCCACCTGATGGGAGAGAGCAACAATGCCCATACAGTCTAGCCACAACAGTACCCTCTGTAGTTATAACCATTGGATGAGAACCAATACAAGCTCCTATACTACCTGATCAATGATAGATAAGTAGATATTAGTCAATACCAGACAAACCTACCTTAAACTGAGCTGTACAAATGGTGAATGGAAAACAGAGCACATGCTTCCATTCTCTAATCACACCAGGAAACAGCTGATGAGGTCCTAAGAACACACCAACATACAATTAGCAACTAAATATCAATGCAATAACACCATAATGTCTCAGAGACAACAGAAGATTTTAGGTCACAGGAAGAAATGAGAGAGTGGTTCAAACGACCAAGATGCAGAGCCAGAAAGCATTTCTACAGAAGAAACGGTAATGGAACTTACCTGAGAAAGAATTCAAAAGAATGATATTTAGGTACCTTCCATGTACTGACAGAATGATCAAGGAAAAGAAGAACACTAAAAAAACTTTAGAAGAATTTAGGAAAGCACTAAAAAACCCCAAACAGACCACATAAATGCAAATTTTGAGGCAATACAAAACCTGCCATTAGAAATCCAGAAAATTAATAGTAAGATCTCAGAAATGGAAAAGATACAGAAAGGGCAAAGGAGTAGATGTGAATCAACAGCAGCCTGAATTAATGAGCTTGAAGATAAATCTCTCAATACTAGCTAGCTAAAACAAACAAAAACAAGATTGAAAAAATTGGAAGAAAGGCTGAGATTTATGTGGGACACCATGAAGGGAATGACTTACTGGTGATCATAATTCCAGAATAAGAAGAGGCAATAACAAAGCACGGAGAAAACTGTCAAAGAGTTGTTGGAAGAAAATTTCCCTAACCATTCAAGAAGCTTAATGAGCACCAAACAGGATAGATCCCCAAAGAAAATCACCAGGAATATCATAATCAAAAATTTCAAAATCAAAGACAAAGAAAGAATCCTGAGAGCTGCTTGAGAAAATGAAAAGTTACATACAAAGGAGAACCAATACGACTAAGCTCTGATTTCTCAGCAGAAACTATGTAGATAAGAAGGCAATGGGATATATAGAAATATATATATATATACATATGCAAAATTCTTAAAGAAAAAAAACTGCCAACCAAGCATCTTCTACCCAGCAAAGCTGTCCCTCAAATACGACAGCAAAATCAGGACAATTCCAGATTAGCAGAAATTAAAGGAATTTGTAATAATCAGACCAACTTTATAAAAAAATAGTAATGGAGTAAAACTTCTGAGATAGAACAAGCTTGGCAAATTGGCAGATAGGATCAGAGATGCAGACAGGGGAAAGATCATTCATCTGGGGCAGTGTTTCTCATTCTTAGATGCACAGTAGAAGCACATGACAGGGCTTAAACAAGTCAAAACAAAACATTCTATGATGCCTAGACCCCTCCCAATGCAATTTAATCAGTACATTGAATTTTACTATTTTTGAGGGGATGAAGGGAAGCATCCAGGTGATTCTAATGTGCAGCTAGAGGCTGTTGTTGTTGTTAGGTGCCATCAAAGGCGGTACCGACCCATAGCAACCCTATGCACAGCGGAATGAAACACTGCCCAGTTCTGGGCCAACCTCACTACTGTTGCCAAGCTTGAGTCCATCAATGCTGCCACTTGGCTAATCCATCTTGTTAGGGGTCTTCCTCTTTTTCTCAGATCCTCCACCTTACCAAACATGTGATCCTTCTCCAGGGACTGGTTCCTCCTGACAAAGTTTGGCCATCTTGGCCTCCAAGGAGCACTCTGGCTGCACTTCTTACAACACTTTCAATATTCTCCTCCAACAACATAACTCAAAAGCATCAATTCTTCTATGGTCTTCCTTATTCACCGTCCAGCTTTCGCATGCATATGAGGTTATTGAAAATACCATGGCTTGGGTCAGGCACACCTTAGACCTCAAGCTGACATCTTTGCTCTTCAACACTTGAAAAAGGTCTTGTGCAGCAGATTTGCCTAATGCAATAGGTCATTTGATCTCTTGACTGCTGCTTCCATGAGTGTTGATAGTTGATGTAAGAAGAATGAAGTCCTTGACAACTTCAATCTTTTCTCCGTTGATAAGAATGCTGTTTATTGGTCCAGTGGTTTTTAGAATCTACTTAATTCTAATTCTGTAAAGGGCATAGAAGAGATCAAAACCTACTAAGGAGACATATAAAAATCCAAGGGGAAGAAAATGGTGGCTTTGACTTGGATAGTAGTAGTGACAAAGAAAACAGACAGATTTGGGGTATATTTTGGAGGTGGAACCAAAGGATTGGATGATATACTAAATACATGGAGTGAGGAAGAGAAATCTTCGGGCGGCCTTACAGGCTTGAGCAAATGGGATGATACTGTCATTTATTAGAAATAAGAAACACTATGAAAACAACTTTTGGACATATCGTCAGGAGGGAACAGTTGCTAGAGAAGAATGTCATGCTGGGTAAGATGGAGGGTCAGAGAAAGAGAGAAAGACCCCCAACGAGATGGATCAGCCAGGTGGCATCACTGATGGCATCAAGTGTGGCAGCAGTAGTGAGGTTGGCCCAGGATCAGACACTGTTTTGTTCTGCTGTGCATGGGTCACTATGAGTCGGTTCTGACTTGATGGCACCTGACAACAACAAACAGCAATTAAAATAACTGCTTATCTTTCTGAGGGAAAAAAATTTTTATTAAGTATTACAATGCTTAAAAATAGGAGGAAAGTGGGGAAAAAAACTGTCCAATAAGGATGAGTACTCTCTTTAATTATGTCACATTACTAAATGCATTGTGTGACAATGGATTGCTTGACAATGATAGCCAGTAGCATGGCTTGTAGTGATCTTGCCAAGAGACAACTGAACTGTCAGAAAGCAGTTGCATCCATAGCCCAGATAGGACTGGCGACTTGGGTTTTCTCTCAGATGAGGCTTTCTGCTCCCACGAAAGATTTTTAAAAATCTAGGAAACCCTATATAGGGTTGCTATGAGTTGAAAACTGATTCCACAACACTTAACAACAATAATATTACAAGTTAGCAGGAGTCCTGGTGAGGGTGTAGGATAAGCAATAGATCGCTAACCACAGTTCAAATCCCCCAGCCCCTCATGGGAAAAGGATGAAGCTTTCTGCCCGTAAAAATTTATATCACCTTGGAAACCCTACAAATGGTCACTGTGAATTGACTCAGCAGCAGCGGTACTGTAAATTAAAGGTGCCCTGGCAGTGCTGCGGGTTAAATGGTTAAATGTTGGGCTGCTAACTTCAAGGTTGGGGACTGAAACCCACCACTTGCTCTTCAGGAGAAAGATAAGGTTGTCTTGCATCCGTAAAATGCAGTCTCAGAAACTCTAAGGTACACTTCTATAATATTGTACTGAAGTGCAGTTGAGTCAGTTCCAACTCATAGCAACCCTTTATAGGGATTCTGAAGAGCGACTGGTGAGTCTGAACTGCCAACATAGCGGTTCAAACTGATCTTGCGATCCAGTGCTTACCTTACAGTGCCACATCAGGACTCGGTCCTGTTGTTGCTGTAAAGTGTCATCGAACTGGTTCTGATTCATAGTGACCCTGTATAAAGTTTCTGAAAAACAGCTGGTAGGTTTGAACCGCCAACTTTGTGGTTCGCAGTCTAGTGAAATTTAAATGCTGGAGAAAGACAGAGGATGTGAGGGTTCCTTATAGTCCCAATCACTATTAATAACAATGTAAGTACAACTATTAATATAAGTGGAACCCTTATATTAACTGAACTGAAAGGTCAGTTTGAACCATGAGCTGCTCCTCAAAAACCCTACACAGGGTCGCTATGAGTTGGAACTGACTTGATAGCACTTAATAACAACATTAATATAAAGACAACTGGTTGACATTTTAGGATACTTCCTTCTAGTTTCCCACCTTCCAGGCAAAGGGTTTAGGGATTTGGTTCAAACTCCCCCACCCTTTTCTTTAATTACAGGAGGCACTGGTTGAAATTTTAATTTAGAATCCAGTCATCTTTGCATTTTGACCTGTGTAGGACTACTCTTCTGGTATTTCATTTCCTGACTTCCTACCCACCTGAGTCAGTTCTGTCTCATAGTGACTGGTGCGTTTGAACCACCAACCACTCCAGTGCTTACTCTACAGGGTCACAGAAGGACTCCAACCTTCCCATATCATTGTATAAAATCAGGTTTGGAGAACTTTCTCTTATTTTCTGAGATGTGTATAATGTGGAACACTCTTATTGATTATATCAAATAATTCCTTATATATTAGTCTTCATAACCATTTTAATGGTTACATAATTTTTTAAATTGGCTATAATTTATATTCAGATGTTATAACTGCTTCCAATGTTTGACTATCAAATTAGAACTTTTGTGAATATCTCTGTTGATACAACGTCCTTATATTTAGGATTTTTTTCCTTAGGGTCCCGTTAGAATTCCAGGTCAAAGAATATGTGTATTTTAAAGTTCTTGATACATACTGTCAAAACGGGCTCTTCTAATGTACACTGGATTATAGGGCTTGTTTCAATGTGAGTCAAAAGCTAAATGTCTTGAGTCGATTTCCGTTCCAGTACCAACATAAGGTTTGCAATGCCAGCTTTGCTCAGAAAGACTGCAGTTTTATCTGGAGACACTGCTTTAGCCTTGCTACCAATTCTTCCCTCAGCAATAACATAATGTTTGGCTATCAGCATTTCTAGAAAAGGTGAAAGAGTTGTAGAAAGAATAACTTTTGTCATGGATTTCAATCTACTCCCAAATTATTATATATTTTTTAGAATTCATCAGGCTCTAACTCTCTTTTAAAGAGGTAAATTCTCTTCTGAGAAGTGAATCCTATATCCCCAAGACACTATATCACCAACTTAGGGCAGACTCTGAATTTAGAAGAAAATATTCAAGCTAAATTGAGGTTGCCATTGTGTCCATTTTCAATTGCGAAAACTGAAGAAGCCCTTTAAAATGATGTGGAAGTTCTAGTACCTAGTGGTGATGGTGAGCTGTTGAATCGGTTCCAATTCACAGAGACCCTGCATAGGGTTTCCGAGTCTGTTGTGGCTTCGAACTGTTGACTTTGGGTTAGCAGCTTAAGGGGAACCACTATGCTGCCAAAGACCCTTAGTACCTAGTAATCAATACAGATTAGTTTAACCTACAATATTCCCTAATTCGTGCTCTTCAGAACTCTGGTTTACATTTAGATCTCCTGACATCCTAAATACTTGAGATGACAAGAGTTGCAATGAGTGTAATGGTTATTTGGGCACCTCCTCTAATCTCTCAGGGCAATGCATATAATGTTATCAAAAATTCCTTACTGGGCAGGTCCTTCCTACCAATCTGTAAATCTTATCCTTTGCTCTAAAATGATTTCCCCCTGCTTCCTCATTCCCTCAGACATAACTTCCCTGTCAAGAATTTAAGAGAGTGTTGTATTTAGTTAAGATGCTTCTGGTGCAGTAATTAAGTATTTGGCTGCTAAATGGAAAGGTTAGCATTTTGAACCCACCACCAGCTCTTTGGGAGAAAGATGCGGTAGTCTATTTCAGTGAAGAATTCTTGCTGTCAAGTGCTGTGGAGACGGTTCCGACTCATAACAACACTGTGTAGGGCTTCTAAGGAACGGATGGAAGGCTTGAACTGCCAACATTGTAATTAGCAGTTTAATGCTCATCCTAAAAATCCTATGGGACAGTTTTACTTTGCCCTATAGGGTGGCTATCAGTGATAATCTACCTGAAGACTATGAATGGGTATTGGATATTTAGTTAAAGTCATTTACACAAGAGTGTGATCAACTCCTATCATTAATGAGAAAAGGGCCTTTGAGGCAAAAAATACCCTATCATTTTCTACCAGCAAATTGGAAGATGGGATGGAAAGTGTGAATTATCCTATACACTTTTTCCTACTTAAGCCTTGTTCTAACTTCCTCCTCACTCATCAGAAGAAAAGAGGAGGTCAATCACTTGGCACCCTATTTCTGAAGTATTGTGATCCCTGTTCTATTTCTTGCTTAAGTATGATTCAAAGAAGGCATTACAAACAACAGCTGGTGTAGTATTTAACCAGATGTCTCAATCTATTATTTAGATAAGGATTGGGTAAGGAGGGTGTAATCATTTTGTTTTCCTAAGAAGTGTTTCTTTCCATAGCTCATCTGTTTGTATTAACAAACACTGCAGGGAGTTGGTGTGAAATCTCAGTTAAGGTCTAAGTACTCTGTACCCTCTATGTAGCTTAGTGGCTCTAGCTTATTGAGGATGTATATTTAAGTTTGGGAGCGTGGTGGCTCTATAGGATAAGCACTGGACTGTGAACCACACACAAAATTCGCACTTTGAGCCCAGCTGCTCCACAGGTGAAAAAAGTGGATTTCTGCTCCAGCAAAGATAAAAAGCCTGAGAAACCCTTTAAGGGGTTGCTATGAGTCAGAACAGACTCCACGGCACTTAACAATATTTACATTTTGTTTTTTGTTATTCCCAAGAAGAAACCTGGCAAAAAACAGAGGACCTCAGCCCAGTCTGGTAGTGGCAGGAGAAATCGAAGTTGAAAGTCCTTTCAGAAAGTTAGGCTCTGATCTGTAACTTTAACTCTTACATTCTGGTATTATTATTTATTCACACTTAATCACTAATTTTCAAAATGAAATACTAGTGTAGTCCTGGTGTGGAGCTGTAGGATAAGCTTTGGACTACTAACCACAAGGTCATTGGTTCAAACCTACTAGCTGCTTCTTTGAAATCCTATACAGGATTGCTATGAGTCTGAATCTTCTCAATAGCACTTAACAATAGCAACAACAAATTAAGTGACTCTGGTGGCATAATGGCTAAGCATTTGGCTGCTAAACAAAAGATCCTTGGTTGCAGCTCACCAGTCACTTTGTAAGAGAAAGATAAAGCATCCTGCTTCCCTAAAATCTAAAGAGTTTCCCTAGGAAACTCTACGGAGTAGTTCTATCTTATTGTTGTTATTAAGTGCTGTGCAGTCTATTCTGACACATAGCGACCCTGTACAGGGTTTCCAAAGAGCAGCTGGTAAGCTTGAACCACCGACCTTGCAGTTTAAATGGCTTTGCAGTCTGGCACATTTACCTACAGCACAACATATAGGGTCGTTATTAGTCAGAATCAATTCAGCAGTTATGAGTTTAGTTTTGGGTTTTGATACAAGTACTAAAATCCTCATTTTCAACACTTAGGTAGCCAAGAATCCAAGAGGATCCCTCTGTACTTTATCTATCCAAATGTTAAGTGGTAGAGTTGAGACTGAACTCTAGAACTGACTTCTTCCACAGTCTAGCTTCTTGCTTATGCTACAATGCTTCCCCTTATTATTTGGTTAATACATGTTAGAAAACAAGAAGTCCTCTTCTAAATGATTATTATGACAATGACTATGTACCAGTAGTAAACAAATCCTTAAGTCTTTCTTTACAAGGACTAAGGGACACATCAAAGTTCTGATATCAGAGCTCTCAGCTAAAAACTAGTGGAAGCAGGTGTTTCAGGGACAGCATGGAGACAGGAGAGAATGACATTTTAGAGGAATTAACAAGTATCACAGGGCTTGAAATTAAAAAGGCAAAATTATGGGGTTGGACAGTGAAGTTGAGGTCACACTATGAAATCATGGATTTCTTGGTGCACTAGGCAATGCAGGACAAAGAAAAAATCTTAAACAGTTACATGATCATATCTTTGTTAGGAAGATTATTCTGGAAAAAGTGGGAAGGCTTAATTGAAATCAACGGCTCTAGTCCTAAAAATTACTCAAAGAGTCTAGAGGACCAGAGAAATAAAAACTAAGACAGTAGCAATGAAGAGATAAGAAGCTAATAGAGGAGAGTGGATTTTTGGTTCACTTTTATTTCTTATAATCCAGTGGGAACTTACAAATATTGAAAAAACAAAATTCTACGTTTTAGCATAAAATATTTTCTTGTCTAAATTTATTTCAGGATTGAGAAAAATTTCAAAATTTCCTTGATGGGAAAATCCAAAGCCAATGTTCACAGTGATTTCTGCTAATTATCACTTTTGGACTCTCACAAACGGTAGTTTAAACACATACACACTGGACGTATTTAATCAAAGGATTTGATTACTTTAATACTTGATTTTTTGATGCTCATTTTAAGCAAAAATATTGAAGAAATTGCAGCTACAATTCTTAAATACATGAAATAATACTCATTTAACCTCCAACATAAAACATATCTTTATCAGTTGTTAGATGCCACTGAATGGGTTTCATCTCATATAGCAATCCTACATTCAACAGAACAAAACACAGCACGTCCTGTGCCACTCTCACAATCATCGCTATGTTTGAGCACACTGTTGCAGCCATCCATTTTGTTGAGAGTCTTCCTCTTTCTCTCTGATTCTGTAACTTAAGCAAGTAAGATGTACTTACTTCTCTAGGGACTGGTTCCTCCTGAAAACATGTCCAAAGTATGTGAGATGAAGTCTTACCACCCTCACTTCTAAGGACCATTACGACTATACTTCTTCCAACACAGATTTCTTCATTTTTCTGGCAGTCGATGGTATACGCAGTATTATTTGCCAATGCCGTAATTGAAAGGCATCAATACTTTTGGTCTTTCTTATTTATAGTTCAGTTTTTATATGCATATGAAGCGACTAAAATTACTATGTTGGGTCAGGTGCAACTTAGTCTTCAAAGTGTCATTTTTACTTTTTAACATTTAAAGGAATATTTTGCAAGAGATTTACCCAATGCAATATACCATTTGATTTCCTGACTGCTGCTTCCATGGGTGATGATTTTGGATCCAAGCAAAATTAAATCCTTGAAAATTACTCACCCAAAAGATCTACTTCTAAAAGAAAAAGGGAATGAGAGAATTACAATGTCATCATTTTGAAATGCCTAAAAGGCTCTGTGGGTTAATGACTCAGACTGCAAAGTTGTTTGAACTGCAAGGTCGGTGGTTCAAGCTCACCAACTGGAAACCCTATACAGGGTCGCTATGGGTTGGAACCAAGTCGACAGCACTTAACAACAATAAAACCAAAGAATCCTGGTGTGGCACTACTGGATAAATACTGGACTGCTAACCACAAGGTGAGCAGTTTAAACCCACCAACCACTCCTCAGAAACCCTATATAGATTGCTATGAGAAGTAACTGACTCAGTGGTACTCACAACACAAAACCAAGGAGTTCTTGGGTGGTACAAACAGTTCATGTGTTCAGCTGCTAACCAAAAGGTTAGAGTTTCAAATCCACCCAGAGGCATCTTGGAAGAAAGGTCTGGTGATCTACTTCTGAAAATTCAGCAATTGAGAACCCTATGGTATAGTTCTACCCAAGATCACTGTAAAGTCAAATTGATTTTCTTGGCAACAGGATGAAATGGAAAACACCACTATGATGCATTCTTACTCACTCCTGCCACACACAAAAACAGCAACAAAAAAGCAATCTGATCAAATGTCTAGGTCTAACCACCAGCTTATGGGAAATATAAAGGGAAAGGGGACTATACAGTACATGTCATGTTCAGAATGAAATCTGCAAAATCCAATTCTGTGGGAAACTGTAACATAAGCCATTTCTTCAATAAAAATAAATAAATAAATAATTGCAAGGAGGAAAATAAAAGGGAAAGAAAGCAATGGATTAAGAAGATCCAAGGCACACAACCAATGATAATTTATGGACTTTATTTGGATCTTACTTGTGAATAAAATTTCAGGTGATTTGTTATTTTAGTATTTGACTTTAATAACAAATGTTTTAAAGTTATAGTGCAGTCAGTTTATGTTAATAAGGGAGAAACAACTCAGAAAAAATAAGAATGGTTGTAAAACTCAAAGAATTCAATCCTTGTTGCATATGTAGAAACTGTTGAGTTGGTGTGTGTTTTGCTCTGTATATGCTAAATAACAACAAAAGCCCCTATATAGAACAGAACAACCAGAACTGAATTATAGAAAATGTAGATAACAGTATAGAAAATGTACTAACATCACTGAAAATTGGTATGTTGTTGTTGTTAAGTACCAATGAGTCAGTTCCGACTCATAGTGACTCTGCAGAGGGCTTTCAAAGAGAGGCAGGTGAGTTTGAATTGCTGACCGTATGGTTCAAACAGATCTTGTGGTCTAGTGCTACTGAATCAATTCACAGTGACCATTTATCCAAGAGCGCCATACCAGGACTCAGAATAATTTGTAACAGAAATTGCCAAATGGGAAGATAATTTGCTGTGCAAACCAACCGTCTCTCCCACAGCACTCTTGGCTTCACATCTGGGTTGAATACTCCATTGCAATGGTCACACCGAACTTGTAGACAACACTCACACCGAACTTGTAGACAATACTCACGACGATTGGAGAGTTGTTGTTGTTAAGTACCATGGAGTCGGTTCCAACTCATAGTAACCGGCATAGAGTTTCTGAGGAGCAACTGGTGGGTTTGAACTGCCAACCTGTGGTTCGAAGTCCAGTGCTGATCGTACAGTGCCATACCAGGAATCCAGGGAATTTACTGTTGTTGTTGTTAAGTACCATGGAGTCGGTTCCGACTCATAGTGACCCTGCACAGAGTTTCTGAGGTTGTAAATCTTTATGGGAAAAGAAAACCTAATCTTTCTCCCACGGAACGGCTGGTAGTTTCAAACTGCTGACCTTGAGGTTAGCAGCCCAATTTGTAACCACTACGCTACTAGAGCTCCTTAGGGAGTTTATTAGGGAAGTGAAAAAGGTACAAATCAGGATGCAGCTGTTCTCTGGTCAGGAACACCTCTTCTCTGCTATCCTGCAGGTACATCTCATTCTTGTTTTTGGACTCTCAGTCATGTAGCCTTTTGTACTCTGCCCTGCCTGAGCAAGACTTACAAAGCTCCTTTAGCTAGTCTGTAAATGCCCCAATGGCATATTCTGCAAACCAGCCTCCTGCCTTTAGGCACTCGGCTTTATGTGGCCCATTGGCCAGGAAACCAGCAACTGTTCTATCTCTCCATGTGGCTGCTTTTCCAGATAGGAATGTCATGCTCCTCACTAATGGTTGTTGTTTCTTGAAGGTCCTGAAATCATTGTTCCAGCTTCTTTTAAACATAGTGAAATGGTAAAACTAACCAATTTACCTTATTTGCATGGTTCCACCTAATCATTTGATACATTAGACACTAAAGACCGAAGACCAGAAGAGTTGTGAGATGATATCAGAGCATCATACAGGAAGAAAGCAAAATGTCATTAAAAAGACAAGAAAGAAGGAAAAGGTCAAAATGGATGTTAGAAGAGACTCTGAAATTTGCTCTCCAGCTTAGAGATGCTAAAGCAAATGAAGAAATGAGGCGATCCAAAAGCTGAAAAGAAAATTTCAAAAATCAGCTCGAGAAGATAAAGCCAAATATTCCAACAAAATGTGCAAAGATCTGGAATCAGAAAACCAAAAAGGAAGAACATACTCAGCATTTCTCAAGCTAGGGGAATTGAAGAAAAATTCAAGCCTCGATTTGCATTATTGAAGGATTCTCTGGGCAATTTATTGAATGATGCAGAAAACATCAAAAGATGGAAGGAATACACAGAGTCACTGTACCAAAAATAAATGGTTGATGTTCAACTGTTTCAAGAGGTAGCATATGATCAAGAGCCAATGATATTGAAGGAAGAAGTCCAAGGTGCATTGAAGGAACTGGCGAAGAACAAGGCACTAGGAATTGATGGAATAAAAATTCCAATCTTTCAAGGAAGTGAGGTGGCACTGGAGGCACTCACTCATCTGTGCCAAGAAATTTGGAAGACAATTATCTGGACAACTGATTGGAAGAGATCCTTATTTATGCACATTCCAAAGAGAGGTGACCCAATGGAATGCGGGAATCATCAGACAATATCTTTGATATCCCATGTGAGTAAAGTTTTACTAAAGGTAATACAGAAATGGCTGCAAGCATACATTGACAGAGAACTTCCAGAGGTTCAAGTCAGAGTCAGAAGAGGACATGGAACGAGGGATATCATTGCTGATGTCCAATGGATCTTGGCTGAAAGCAGAGAATATCAGAAAGATGTTTACCTGTGCTTTATTGACTATGCAAAGGCCTTTGATTGTGTGGATCATGATAAGCCAAGGACATCAATGCAAAGTATGAGTATTCCAGAACACTTAATTGTGCTCATGAGGAATCTGTACATAGACGACGAGGCAGCTGTTCAACCAGAACATGGGAACAATGAATGGTTTATAATTAGGAAAGGTGTGCAACAGGGTTGTATTCTTTCACCATACTTTTTCAACCTGCATGCTGAGCAAATAATCCAAGAAGCTGAATTATATGAAGAAAAACGTAGCATCAGGATTGGCGGAAGACTCATTACCAACCTGAAATATGTATATGATACAACCTTGCTTGCTAAAAGTGAAGAGGACTTAAAATATTTACTGATGAAGATCAAAGACCACAGCCTTTGGTATGGATTGCATCTCAATGTAAAGAAAACAAAATCCTCACCACTGGACCCATAAATAACATTCTAATTAAAGGGAAGAAAAGAATGAAGTTGTCAAAGACTGCGTCTTTCTAGGATCATCCACCAACACTCACGGAAGTAGCAGTCAAGAAATCAAGCGACATGTAACAGTAGGCAAATCTGCTGCACAAGACCTTTAAAAAGTGTTGAAGAGCAAAGTTATCAGCTTGAGGACTAAGGCATATCTGACCCAAGCCATGGTAACCTCATATGCATGCGAAAGTTAGACAGTGAATAAGGAAGAGGGAAGAATAATTGATGCTTTTGAGTTATGGCATTGTTGTTGTTGTTGTTGTTATGTGCCGTTGAGTCGGTTCCGACCCATAGCGACCCTGTACAGGGTTTCCGAGGGTGAAAATCCTTATGGGAGTAGAAAGCCTCATCTTTCTCCCGCGGAGCAGCTGGTAGTTTCGAACCGCTGACCGTAAGGTTTGCAGCCCGATTAGTAACCACTACGCTACCAGAGCTCCTGAGTTATGGCATTAGAGAAGAATATTGAAAGTGGGCTGCCAAAAGAACAAATAGATCTGTGTTGGAAGAAGTGCAGCCACAGTGCTCCTTGGAGGCTAGGATGGACAAACTTCATCTCTCATACTTTGGACATATTGTCAGGAGGGACCAGTTGCTGGAGAAGGATATCATGGTTGGTAAGGTGGAAGGTCAGAGAAAAAGAAGAGCCCCAGCAATATGGATTTGCAAAGTGGCAGCATCAATGGGCTCAAGCGTGGCAATAATTGTGAAGTTAGCCCAGGACTGGGCAGTGTTTCGTTCTGTTGTGCACAGGGTCGCTGTGAGTCAGTACTAACTTGATGGCACCTAACACCACCACCACCACCTAATGATATGGATTCCTGGTGTGTTGCTGTGGGATCAGCAGTGGACTGAGAATCACAAGGTTGGTGGTTCAAACCCACCAGCTGCTCCTTGGAAAGACATGTAGGGTCATTATAAGTAGGAACTGACTCAATGGCACTTAACAACAACAACCCAATCATTTGGTGGCAGTTAAGAAGGCCTTGAACAGAAGACAGTAAATCCAATGTACCACACACACCAATGTTCATTGCATCATTAGTCATAATAGCAAAAGAGATGAAAAACAACCTAAGTGCCCATCAATGGATGGATAAACAAACTATAGTACATATACATGGAATATTATACAACATTTGTTGTTGTTGTTGTTAAGTGCCGTCGAGTCGGTTCCGACCCATAGCGACCCTGTACAGGGTTTCCGAGGGTGTAAATCTTTACGGGAGTAGAAAGC
>NW_006408760.1:3438654-3445709 GCF_000296735.1 Chrysochloris asiatica
ATGTCCAAAGTACATGAGAAGTCTCACCATCCTTGCTTAGAATATTCTGGCTACACTTCTACCAAGACAGATTTATTTGTTCTTGTGGCAATCTACAGTATATTCAGTATTTTTAACCAACAACATAATTCAAAACAACAATTCTTCTAATTATAAGTTTAATGGATTCTTTTTTATTTTAAATTCAGTAGCACCACTCAATAAAGAAATATCAATTAAATATTTTATTCAAATGAATTGGGCATTCACTCAGTTAGCACTGCTGAAAATGTGTTATATTTAGACAGATCTGGATTCTACAAAAGTAGCTTACATTTTACTGTAATTATTATGTCAGGCAGTATACTGGCAGTTTATTATATGCTATTTAATTCTGACAACCCTTTGACATAATAATATCTTTTCATTTTTAAAGATTAAGAAACCTGAGGCTTCAAGAGTGAATTTATATTAGCACTGGCAAATGCAAGGCAAATTGTAGAGCCAGGAATTTGAACCAAGACACAAACTCCAAAGTGTATGATCTTGTTGCTCCTAATTATACCTCTCCTAGCTGTTTCTGCACCTAAAAAGGAGGATGCCAAAAATCTTCAGTTACCTATGAGACACTAACAAGGCAATGTATCGAAAAAAGCTAGAGAAAAGCTAATGAAACATATTATTAAATTTAACCTTGTGGGAAATAATGTCTACAGATACCAAAACTGTAAGCTAAATTTGAATTTTTAAATTATAAAATTTCACAAAATTTGATCAACACTTTAAATTCTCAAATCACAGGTTTAATCTTGTATGTGTTAATAATATAAGACAAATTTTCTGCATACAGTCTTTTTTGAAAAGCACTTGCACACACACCTTCAAGTATATTTTAAGCTACTTGATAAGTGTTTCTAAACTCGTAGATCCCAATTTAAAAACGACAATATTTTTGTACCGACCTTCTATTCTAGTCTCTATTAAATATTCCCAGGGAAAATAAAGGCACATTTGAGAAGATTAAGTCAAAAGGTAGTGCTATAAAATCACAGAAACCTTTATTAAACAAAAATATCAAAATCTGAAGCTATTCCTTCTTGACACATTCTCCATTTAGGTCTATATACTTTTGAAGACGGTGTTTCCATCTCCCTAACCATTCCTCAAAGAATTCTACACTCTTCAATTAACACCACATAAAAATGGCAGTTGTGGCATCCTCAAGGAACTTAAATCATGTTCCTTTGAAATGTTGTTTTGGGAAGAAAAAGAAGTCTGAAGGGGCAAGATCAGGGCTGGAGGATGGATGAGTAAGGCTTCCCAACAAAATTCGCATAGGACCTCCCTAGCTACCCTCAAGGTATTGATCAGCATGTGCACTGGCATGATGGGAAAAATTTCCTTGGCACAACTTTCCTAGCCATTTTTACATCAATGCAGTTTTCAATTTTCTTAAAACTTCTTCCTAATAAGCCCCAGTGGTGGCCTGTGTCCTTTAACCCCTTTGCAATGCCTTATATTATATTGTACTGGCCTACCTAACAGATCCCCTTGGAAGTCACAGTTCTGATTAAGCTTTTTTTTTTTTCCCCCCAAGACTAAGGAGTCCTGGTGTGGCACTGTGGATTAATGCACCAGACTGCAAAGCTGTTTGAACTGCAAGTTCAGCAGTTCAAGCTCACCAGCTGCTCTTTGGAAACCCTATACAGGGTTGCTATGGGTCAGAATCAACTTGACAGCGCTTAACAACAACAAGAAGACTAAGACAAATATATTACTAAGAGAACTTGTCTGAAGCCATCTACTGATCTCAGACATTGAAGGACCCCGAACCTGATCAATAAGATAGCATTGCAACTACCCCCAAGTTGTTGTTGTTGTGTGCCATGGAGTCAGTTCCGACTCATAGTGACCCTGTACAGGGTTTCCAAGGCTGTAAATCTTTACGGGAGCAGAAAGCCTCATCTTTCTCCAGTGGAACAGCTGGTAGTTTTAACTGCTGACCCAGAGCTTAGCAGGCCAATTTGTAACCACTACGCTACCAGAGCAGCACTGAATAAAGTCCTGCTTAAGCTTCCGGTCTCCAGAAAGCTTAAGTCTTAATTATACCTAGAGACACCCCCCTCCCCTGGAACTCGCCAGAATTGTACCCAGGACCACACTGCCTTAAATACCCAGACTGTAAGAATCAGGTGGGCTCTTGATCTCTTTCGGTGACTTAGAGTACCCCCTCCCAGGTTTACTCTCAGTAAACTTGCCTACTGTTGAAGCCAAGACTCTCTCCTTGTTTGTTTTTTTCTTACTTCTTACAGACATGTTTAGACACATTTTGTTTGGAATAAACCATGAATGTATGAATTTGAACCCAGAAGCAATATTTTTGACTTACCCTTGTAAGAGAACATACTATGTGTACTAAAATGAAACATTCTCCAGGACTGCTTCATTTTCGATACAGTCCTACCATGTATCAGGGACTTTACATGCATTATCTTTTGGTAACCCAAACATGCGTTCGTGGAAAAAAAAAATTAAACTAAGAATAGATGGGAACTTCCTCAATCTGATAAAGGGCATCTACAAAAAACCCACAGCTAACATCATACTTAACAGTGAAAGACTGAGACTTTCCCCTAAGATTAGAAACAAGGATATCTATTCTTGCCACTTCTATTTAATATTGTACTGAAGTAATTAGTTAAGAAAAAGATAAGAGGCATTCAGATCTGAAAAAAAGCAAACTATCTCTACCTACAGGCACACAAGATCTTGTATACAGAACGTCCTTAAGATTTCACACACATACAAAAATAAAACTATCAGAACTAATAAATGATTTTAGCAAGGTTGCAAAATACAAGATCAACCTACAAACAGTAATGGTATTCTACTCAGTAGTAATAAACAAAGCAAAATCAAAATTAAGAAAACAATTCAATTCACACACATCAAAAATAATAGTCTCCAGTATAAAGTTCCACAATCTGATAAATTTGACCTATACTTATGGATGAAGTAGCTCAAAATACCAACTGATAGGGAAGGAGTCTTCACATCAAGGATCAATCCTATTACCTCTGTACACAGGGTTGACAGGGACGGGCAACTTAGACATTGGCTACCTAAAATGGAGGGACTATCAAAGTACAAAGTGACTGGCTTACAAGTTTCCAAGAGGGAGTTTAGTTTCAGAGTGTACAGGGGAAGGTAGAGTCCCCACTGAATAGTTTTCATCTTGTCTAGGCAAGTCTAGTGAAAGGAGATAGAATAAGATTCTTATGATTCAATAATGAATAACTGTTATCATGACTAATTGCGATGGTCACAACTGTAAAACTAGAAGTTTTGTAACAAAAACAGGGGAGTAGTTAATCTTACAGTCCAGAAACAGAGGATCCGAGAAGAGCACAAGCAGAATGCGGGACCCTATCCAGAGAAGCAGAAACACCAGAGATGGAGGCAGAGATGGGGACATGGAGAGAGGGAGCAGCTGAGGATTCTAGATTCACGGAAAGAGAAGGACTGAGAGTTGGTGGCCAGGTGGCAGGCTTGCAGAACGTGCCCTTTAGTGGTTTAAATTTTTATATATGCCTGAGTGTTTTAAAAAAACAAGGCCTAAAATGAATTGAGAGAAACCAACTGGTACATGGAGAGAATTATAATCATTGTAATGAAACAAAGTGTATGATTTGTTGAATGTAAAACTGGTATGATGATCTATATGCCCAGTAAACTTTCGCTCAAATCACAATAAAAACTTAAGAACAACAACAATAAAAAGAAGCAATCTATGATAGTTGGGGGGGGGGGATTATTCATGGGCTAGAAGGTAGACACATGTTAACACGGGTGACGGGGTACGCAATATACAACAAGAGAGAGGTTAACAGAGAAAATCTGAAAGTAGCAGGAGACATGTGGGAGGAATGCAATAGTTAAAATGAATAGAGGCAAATACTGACAACTGATGGTCCATGGAGGGGATTGCAGATATTGTAATGAAGCAAAGCATATGATTTGTTGAATGTAAAATTGATGATCTACTCTGTAAACTTTTACTCAATCCATAAGTTTATTAAAAAAAATCCCAACAACCTAGATACACTAAGCGGATCATCTACAAAGATGTTATTATTAAGTGCTGTTGAACTGGTTCTGATTCATAGTAACCCTGTACAGCGTTTCCAAGGAACAGGTGATGGGTTTGAACTGCCAACCTTGCGGTATGAAGTCCAGTGCTGATCCTACAATGCCACAGACCAAGCAAAACACAGACAGATGAAAATTCTGACACCTTCAACTTCAGATAAAAGGTTAGAAAGATGGATGGAGGAGTGCTTGCTGGGAGAAGAGGCTGAGCAGGGATGGCAAGAGGGAGGCTGACTGGTGAACAGCTGGCCAAATGCGATTCTAACACCTTGTGAGCTGCTTTGGCAGTGAAGGGAGGCCTGGCAGAGCAGATCTGTGTGGGAAACATAAAAGGTGTGATTTCTTCTTTTTCCCCTGCTCCCCTGGTTATCAGAAGTGTGGCCAGTTCCCATCCTCATTTACAGCCTAGAGAAGATCTTGATCTCAGTGAGTTGAAAACCACGCCAGTGTGAAGTGGGGGCCAACTGTGCCACTATGGTGTGCCTGGATTCAGGTGGGCTTGGCTCCAGACTTACAAAACCCACAGAGTCACCAGACCAGCATTTAACCCAATTCACTTCCCTGGGGTCCTAACAGAGACTGAAATCAGCCCCAAATGGCCCCCATGAAGTTACTTCCGGATTGGGAGCCCTGAACATAGATAACACCAAGGCTATTAAGAACTATATCTAGGGCCAGGCAATCTGCTGTCACATCCTTTCCATAACCACCTAATTGTTGTTGTTAAGTGCTGTGGAGTTGGTTCCGACTCATAGAGACCCTGTACAGGGTTTCCGAGGCTGTAAATCTTTACGGGAAGAGAAAGTCTCATCTTTTTCCCGTGGAAAAGCTGGTAGTTTCGAACTGTTGACCATGAGATTAGCAGCCCGATTCATAACCACTTTGCTACCAGAGCTCCTTATAGGCTCCTTGAATTGCAGGAACCTTCCCCCCCGCCCCTGAGATTTCTTCCTTCTGGGTCCAACAACTGTTTTTACAAAAAAACAACAACCCCACAATGTTGTGGAGACAAAAGATAATATTAACTCCCATGAAGAAACAACAGAGAATGGCTCAAACAAATGACCAAGATGTACAGCCAGAAAATGTTTATGAGGAAAAAAACACAGTGGAACTAACTAAAAAATAATAATAATTATATAAAAAAAGATATTAAGCACCTTCAAAGGATCAACACAAAGAATGAGGAAAGCAATAATACAATAAAAATTTTAGAAGAATTTAGGAAAACATTACAGAAACAAACAAAATAAATACAAATTTTGAAACAATACAAAACCTGTAATTAGAAATCCATAATATTAATACTAAGATCTCAGAAATGGACAATACACTCAAAGGATATGTGAAGCAATGGAAGCCCAAATTAGTGAGCTTGAAGATAAATCTCTCTTAATACCAGTATGAGAAGATCAAAAAAAAAGGATGAAAGTATCTGAAGAAAACCTAAGAGTTATGTGGGACACCGTGAAGAGAAACAACTTCCTTGTATGACCTTCAGTTCAAGTCTGCACAAACATCTAGCTGCTCTGTTTCCTTAGCATCTACAAGTTACATTCTTCTGATAAAGTCCTGCTTACTGAATGCATCAATAACACCAGATGTTTTTGCACTCTTTTCCCTGCCCCCAGCACTTTCTTTGGACACGTGTATAAAATAAACTTACGACACTAGGTCTGGGTCACAGTATCTCCATCAGAATGCTGTGTCCCACCTGGTCCAAACTTTACTTATTTCATTTGTGTCTTGTGTCTTCCTTTTTTCTAATCTCCTCTCGCCCCTACTTGGGTTTAATCTCTCTGCGCAGGTCACTGAGTATAGCCGATTGTCAGATGTGGCATCCATGCTCATAGCAAAGGTCAACTCCTCTTGTATACGCCTGACCCCATCTTCTCTTACCTACTCAAGGATATCACACTCTCAAGTCTCCTACCACTGCATCAAGTTTTCTCTCTAATGCATCTATGTCATCAGCATACAAATATGCTATTTCTCCCAAATTTAAGAAAAAAAAATCAATTCCTCTTCACCTTCCTGCTTCTGCCCAATCTCTTTTCTTTTTATAGCAAAACCTGATGAAAGCTCCAATTTTCCTTACCTCATGTTGTATTGGATTCATTCCTATAAATTTTTCACCCCCAACATTCCAAGGAAATGTCTATGAAGGTCACCAATGGCTTCCACAATGTAAATCCAAAGGTCTACTCTCAGTCTTTTATCTGTTGGTTTCTAGGATAATTCTTCTATCTCATTTGCCATTCATCTCCCCTCATTACATACTCAGAAAGCTACACAATGAGGTGCCCAGGACTTTGCTAGATCTTTCCTTTCTCCTTTCTTTTCCTGCCTCCCTCCTTCCCTCCTTTCTTTCTCTCTTTCTAAATCTGTACTTGCTCCCTTAATGGTATCAATGGCTAAGTACTTGACACTAGCAAAGAATGGTGGTTCGAACACACCCAGAGGTGACAGGTGAGTCAAAATCTTGAAATTTTTAGGGAAAAAGACCCATAAGTTCCAAACAAAGGGTAACCATGAGTTTGAGTTAATTTGACAGTAACTAATGAATTGATCTTAAACAACTGCATGCTTTAAGTATTAGCTTTATACAGTTGACTCCCAAATTTGTATCTCTAGCTCAAATCATTCTCCTGCACTCTAGATTTATATATCCAATTGCCTACTTAACATCTATACATGGATAGTTAATGGAAATCTCAAACTTCACATGACCAAAACTGAATTCTTCACCACACCCCCACACCCAAATGTGCTCCTATCACAGTTTCCCTCATCTCAATGAATGGCTCTTCCACCCATCCAATTACTTAGGTCAAATATCTTGTTGTTGTTGTTGTCAGGTGCCATCGAGTCGGAACCGACTCATAGCGACCCCATGCACAGCAGAACGAAACAATGTTCGATCCTGG
>NW_006408760.1:3446769-3447961 GCF_000296735.1 Chrysochloris asiatica
CAGCCAAGATCCATCGGACATCAGCAATATCTCTCGTTCCACGGCCTCTTCTGAATCCAGCTTGAACCTCTGGAAGTTCTCTGTCAATGTATGATTGCATCCGTTTCTGTATTACCTTTAGCAAAACTTTGCTCGCTTGAGATATCAAAGAGATTGTCCGATGATTTCCTTAGAGACATCCATAATTTCTCCCCTTATCTCTTACCCTACCAGCAATCCCTCAGAAAATCACATCCATTTTATCTTCAAAATAGAGCCAAAAGTCAGCCCTTACCACCTTATTCTCCCCTGGTCTTGGATCACTGCAAAAACCTCCTGTCTCCCCTACAAAACACAAACACACACACACACACACATACAACAACAAACCAATTGTGGAGCTGATTCTGACTCAAGGTTAAACTCTGTGTTTCAGATAACTGTGTTTAATAGCATTTTCAATGATTATAATCTTTCAGATAATTGCTGTTTTTTTTTTAAGGCACCTCTGGGTAGACGTGAGCTGCTAACATTTTGATTACGAATTCAGTGCTTGACCTACCCTGGGACTCCTAATAGATATCCCTACTTCTTTTCTTAGTTCCTTTCAGACTATCCTCAAGACAGCCACAACCATCTTATTAAATAATAAATCAAATCACAACATTACTGTGCTCAAAGTCTTCCCATGAATACTCTCCTTACCTCAGCATTACAATGGTTCTTGTAGCGCAGTGGTTTCGAGTTGGGCTGCAAACCTCAAGGCCAGCCATTTGAAACTATCCACAAGAGAAAGATGAGGCTTTCTACTCCCATAGTGATTTACAGCCCAGAGAAGTGGCCGGGTCCCCTCAAAGCAAACTCCCTTCCAAGGCTAAGACTCAAGGGGAATAAACGAGCAGGCATGTGGTCTGGCTGGTGACCATGGTGGTCACTGATAAGGGGACGAGGGGGAAAAAACAGTAATGAAGTTGGGATCTAAACTCAACCACATTCAATAGACTCCTGTGAACCCGGGAAGAGACCTAAATAGCTAGCAGATACATAAAGACCCAGGGACTCCTGGGCCCAAAGGCAGTGACATAGACACAGAGGCCTAGAGCCGAGAATGAGGCGTCCAGCTGATAAGAAGTGAAGGGAAATGCATAAGAACACCCATACTTGTAGATAGTACGTACCCACTTGACCTGGCTTCAATAGCTGGATGATCAGA
>NW_006408760.1:3451406-3471310 GCF_000296735.1 Chrysochloris asiatica
TCTTTGAGGAGGTATTTTGAGTGCCTTCCAACTTGAGGGGCTCATTTTCTGGCACAATATCTGACAGTGTTTCTCTGCTATTCATAAGGTTCTCAGTGACTAAATATTCGGAAGTAGTTATGTATGGATGTAGTAGCTCAAAAAAGGAAACAAATCTTTACAGCAAGGATCACTTTCACCCCCTCAGCACATAGAGTTGACAGGGATGGGCTACTTAAGACACTGGTTACCTAAATAGTGGGGGGTGGGGGCTATAAAGGCAATAAGTGACTGGCTTACACAAGAGGGGGAGCCTAGTTCCAGACAGGGCAGAACCTCCACTGAATTATTTCCAATCTGTTGGGACTGGGCAGGCAAAAGGAAATGGGGATAAGACTCTTGTAGTACAATAGTGAATAATTGCCATCAGGATTGACTGTGAGGGTCAGAAATGTAAAAGTAGTTATTTTTTGACAAAAGGAGAGTGAGTGATTTTGCAGCCTAGGAACAGAGGTCCCTGGGATCGTCAAGTGAGAAGAGCAGAGAGCGTGACCCCACCCAGAGAGGCAGTGAAGCTAGGCATGAAGACAGAGAAGATGACATGGACAGATGGAGTGGCTGGAGACACGGGACTGAGGGAGGGAGAGGGGCTGTGTACTGACAGCCAGGGGATGGGCCTGTAGGGTGTATCCTTTGGTTATTTGATAAGGCATGGTGGGGACTGTAATCATTGCAATAAAACAAAATATGATAGGATGAATGTGAAGCTGATATTCTCCCACGTAAACCCACATAACTCACAATAAAAACTTAAAAAAAAAAAAAAAAGATTTACAGCCTTGGAAAATACACAGAGTCACTTAGAGTCAGAACTGACTCCACAGTACATGACCACCCACCATAATGGTTTGTATGATTTGACCCTGTATTCACTTCCTACCACTTTCCATTTTTCTATTCTAGGGACACTGATCTCCTTGCCATTCCTAAACTAGATTATACTTGACCACACCTCAGAACATTGACATTCCATTTTCCCCTAAATTTGTTTCCTTGTTTCTTTCAGATTTTCACCCAAAAGACATTTTTTTCATGAGGTCTTCTTTTTTTCTTCACAACACTATCTAACATTATATATCTCACTTACAAACTGACTCCTCTGTGTCTTCTTCCACAAGAGCCATGAGCTCTAAAAAGGTAAGAATTATGTTTAATGTACTGCTGCATCCTGGGCCTAGAAGTGTAACTAGCACATAGTAGGGTGATAGGGATGGGCAACTTAGACACTGGCTACCAAAAATTGGGGGCTATAAAGGCATGAAGTGGCTGGCTTACAAGTTTTCAAGTGTGTGCTTAGTTTCAGAGCAAGGCAGGTAGGGTAGAATCCCTACTGAATAGTTTTCCTCTTGTTTAGATGGGTCTGGCAAAAGGGCATGGGTGAGGATGGGGATAGGTTTCTTTGGATTCAATAGTAATTATTACGACAAATTGCAATGGTCACACTGTAAAGTAGAAGATGTGTAACAAAAAAGGTGGAAGTAGTTAATCTTTCATCCCAGGAACAGAAGACCCTAGGACCATCAAGAGAGAAAAGCATGAGACCCTAACCAGAGAAGCAGAAACACCAGAGACAGAAGCAGCGGTGATGGCACAGAGAAAGCAGCTGAGGATTCCAGACCCATGGAATAAAAAAGGTTGTGTGCTGGCAGGCAGGAGGCTAGCTCACAAAGTTTGTCCTTTAGTTGTTTAAATATATTTTTTATGTGTTTTGTGTACATCAAAAAAAGAGAGCGAGAGAGAGAGAGGGAACAAAGGCAAATACTGTTAACCAATGGTGCATAGAGGGAACTGTAATCATTTCGATGAAACAAAATATGATTGAGTGCAAAACTGATGATCTGCCCTGTAAACTATCACTCAAGTCACAGTAAAAGCTTTTAAAAAATATCAACACAAAACCTTCATCAACTCAACCATTTCCACGTGTATAATTCAGTGGCACTGATAAGATTCATGATGTGTAGCCTTAATTACTACCCTTTAACCACTCATCCCACCACCATTAACATAAATGCAATGCTCCCTAAGTAAAAACTCCTTCGCCCTCCCTACCTCTGGTAACCACTACTAACTAACCTTTGGTTAGTGTATATTTGCGATGATATAATATTTGACTTTTGAGACTTCTTTCACTCAGCACAGTGCTTTCTAGACTCACCCATGTTGTGGCACGAAGAGGACTTCATTCCTCTTTATGGCTAAGTATGTATATATGTATGTAATAGGGAAATTAAAGATAATAGACTTCTTCCACAAACTTTTTTTTTAAACAAAAGCCTTTAATATTTTTCATTAAAAAAATTACATGAGAAAGAAATGAAAGGCATTCCAGTATTGACTGTTTAATACCATCTATTTAAAGGAGTCTGTTTAATATAAGCCAAAATATAAAAGAAACTATTGAAGAAACCATGTAAAAGGAAATATAAGAAAGAACATTTTCCCAAATCAAACGGAAATATTGACTTGATGACTTGCTTTTCTTAATTAGAAAATGCATGTAAATCAGAATGTCACTTTGTTTACACTGGTTATAAAACCAGGTAAAATAAATCTGACACTGTTTTTTATTTCTTATAGACACTTTAAACGCTTCTTACATAAAACTAAACACTGAAGAATTAAATCTATTATAACTAGATATATAAAAACATCTAAGGGCTTTGAGCAATATAACTGGTTTTATATTGGTGAAGTTGGTTGATTTTTTTCCCTAAACTGCTGCTTTACAGTAGACTAACCAATCCATTTCTTTCTGAAAGAAGACGTTAGTAGCTACAACTGCCAACAGGTGTAAAGAACACTATTGTTGTTGTTGTTAAGTGCCATCGAGTCGGTTCCAACCCATAGCAACCCTGGTACAGGATTTCCAAGGAGCAGCTGGTGAGCTTGAACCACAGACCTTGCAGTTCAAATGGTTTTGCAGTCTGATGCATTAACCCACAGCGCCACACCAGACTCCAAAGAACACTATAATTGGCCCTAATATTATTAATGTAGTTATTGATATTTTTGGATTAAAGTTTTGGTTTAAATACTGTTTCAAATATTTTTTTTAAATGCCCTCCTTTAAGACTGAAACTCAAAGGGAACACATGAGCAGGCATTAAGCTTGCTGATGACCACATTGGTCTAATGGTGAGTGGGAGGCGGGGAAAGGCAGCAATGAAGAAATGGGCTGAGTTCAACCATGGTTCATAGATTTCCACTGACCTGGAGATGAGAGAGAGAAGAAAGGCTGGTTGGTCCAAAGTGTGGTAAAACCTGGGGACACCTGAGCCCATGGACAAGGACACAGCCACAGAGGTCTAGAGCTGACAGTGAAGCATTCAGCTGATATGAAGTAAGAGGAGATGCACAAAAACACCCAAACTTGCAGATAGTACACACTTGGCCTAACCTTGAATGGCTTGATAATCAGAACTCGACTAGAGAAAGACTTAAAAAAAAACAAAACACTGTTGTTATTGTTGTTTCTTTTTGGATAAAGGAAAGGAGGATAAATTGGTAAAATTTGCTGAACTTGACCTATACTCATGGAAGTAGTAACTCTAAATACCGACAGAGAGTGAAGGAGTCTTCACATCAAGTATCAAGGCTATCCCCTCTGTATACAAGGCAGATAGGGATGGGCAACTTAGATATTGACTACATAAAATGAGGAGGCAATAAAGGAATGAAGTGACTGGCTTACAAGGTTTCAAGAGGGAGTTTAGTTTAAGTGTGTGGGGAAAGAAAGTTCCCACTGAATCGTTTTCATCTTGTCTAGATGGTTCTGGTTAAAAGAGATGGGGATAGGATTCTTTTGATTCAATAGTGAATAAGTTATCACGACTAGTTGCGACTGTCACAATTGTAAAGGTAGACATTTTATATCAAAAAAGGGGGAGTAGCTAATTTTACAGTCCAGAAACACAGGACCCTAGGACTATCAAGGGAGAAGAGCACAAGCGTAATGCGAGGCCTTATCCAGAGAAGCAACAACACCAGAGATGGAGGCAGAGATGGTAACATAGACAGCTGAGGACTCCAGATTCACGGGAAAAGAGTGACTGAGAGCTAGAGGCCAGGAGGCAGACTTGCAAAATGTGCCCTTTGGTGATGTAAATTATTACATATGCCTGAGAGTTTAAAAAAAAAAAAGAGAAAAAAAAAAGAGCTAAAGTGAATAGAGAGAAATACTGTTAACTGATGGTACATGGAGTGGATTATAATCATTGTAATGAAACAAGGTGTATGATTTATTGAATGTAAAACTGATGATCTGCCCTGTAAACTTTTATTCAATTCACAATAAAAATTTAAAATAAATAAAAATATACTTAAAAAAAAATGGTCAATGGGGTATGGCCTGGCCAATAATAGTATCAGCAAGCAGAATTAGAAGTGATTGATGACTCATGCCAGGTATAATTAACTGAAGTGTTTGAGATTTAAGAACAGAGACATCACTTACCCAGATATCTGTAGGCTGTATCTAGTGAGCTGAGAGTAAGCCTTGGGCATATTATTACTCACTTACTGCTATATATGGTAACTGGTAGAACTGAGTATTTATATCAGATATCTTAGAATTATCTTTGTATAATACTAAAGTCTACAAATCTTATCTGAAATCTAACCATCACTTCCTTCTTTTTTTCCCATTTCAGGAACTTTGACACTCCTTTAAATACAATTATTTCTCAAGAAAAGAAATTTTACTTTGAGCATTAAAATGCACACATGGTTCTGCTACTTATTTGTTAAATGATTCCTGAAGTATGTGACTCTTGGATGAAGGTAAAAGACATCTGCACTGGTTTAAGGGATGTTGTCTTCAGAAATCTTTCTGTAAATCACTCTTCTTGAGAAGTTCTCCTTTTAGAGATTTACTCAGGCTTTCAAGAAACTGCTTAAAAACATTCACAGAGGAGCTAGACTGGTTTTATAATCTCTGGTTCTATGCTTAACATCAGATTCGGCTTCATTTTCCTCTTCATCAGTGGAAATGATAACCAATTCATGGCAGATGGAACTTACAGTTGGAACGGCAAATGGACCAAAGCGATCTACTTTCTGTGAAATCAATAGGGACAGAAATGCGGCCTGTTTTAAGATGAACACTAAAAGGGCTCTTCAGTAAATGATTGATTCTTTTGCTAACACTGATATTCAGCCATGGAAAACAGAATTGGAACATGATTTCCCACTCTAGCCAGCATCCAGATTCGTCATTTCTTATGTTACTCTGAGGGTCACTGGCTAATGTCTTCAAATATTCCCACTCCTGAAGTGAACTGTGACAGTTTTGGAAGCCTTGTTGAAGTCCATTATGTGCTGTTTCAGGAACAAGGGCTAAAATCTTATCCCAGCTTTAATTTCAAGAAATGTCTTGACCTAGTAAGGCATATTCTTCAAAGTATTTCTTTATTATGTTTATAGATCTTCTGATAAAAGGGTGGGTTTTTTCACTGAGATTAACGTTCTTTTAATGTCTGGACCACCCTTTACAAGACTCAAATACTCAAGTATTCCAGAATGCACTGCAGAGGACAATTTTCTAATTGATTCATCACAAACCCAACAATGAACACCTCTCTTTCCAGAATATATTCAAAGTCCTCCTTCAATGCTCTGTCGATGATGCACATGGCCACTGTCATGAGGGTCCAACACTTAGAACATATATGTCTGCAGAACTACAACACCTTCTCACATCATCATAGTCTGTCATATCAATGTCAAATACCAGCTCTTTTTCCTGAGCCTGGAAAGCTCCCAGCTTCACGGTATTCTGTTGACTACATCTGTAGGAATATACTGCACCTGTATCAATCTTGAATAGATTCATTTTCTGCATTTCCTATTCTAGATCAACAAGGATTGGTAGCGAATGTAAATGTCACCTTTCAATGTGAACGAAAATTCACGATATTGAAAATAATTCATCACTCCGCCACAGTTGAATCAGCGATAGTAATGTACATAGGGATAGAGCCTCTGGTAATAAAGCTTAAGCAGTTTGGGCAGATCGGCAAGGTCAAACATCTCCACGGAGCAAGAAATTCAACCAGGGCCTCCAGAAACTTTCTGAAGTCCCCTTACACAAACCAAATTTTGTTTATCCACTCATCTGTTGTTGAACCACATTTAGATTGTTTCTACCCCTGATGTACAGGTTTCTGTTTGCATTCCTGCTTTCATTTCTCTATGAATGTATCTAGTATTGAGATTGCTGGGTCACATAGTAGTTTTAAGTCTAACTCTGTAAGATACTGCCACACTATTTTCCATAGCAGGTGCAAAGTTTTTGTGTTTTTTTTTTACATTCCCACTAGCAATGGATGAGGATGCCAGTTTCTCCACAACACCAGTTGTTTTCAATTTAATACTGTCAATCAAATGAGGGTGAAGCAGTATCTCATTATGGTTTTGATTCTCATTGCCCTAAAGGCTTTTGATTGTGTGGATCATGACAAGCTGTGGAAAAGTGTGGTATTCTGGAACACGTAATTGTGTTCATGAAGAACCTGTACATAGAGACCCTGAGGCAGTTGTTCAAAACAAGGGGATACTAAATAGTTTAAAATTGGGAAAGGTGTGTGCCAGGGTTTTATTCTTTCACTATACTTAATCAATCTGTACGCTGAACAGATAATTCAAAAAGCTGGATTATAAGAACATGGCATCAGCATTGGAAGAAGACTAATTTTTAGCCTGTGATATGCAAATGATACAACCTTGCTTGCTAAAAGTGAAGAGGACTTAAAATATTTGCTGATAACGATAGATCACAGTATGGGTTGCACCTTAATGTAAAGAAAACAAAAATCCTCACCACTGAACCAATAAATAACATCAAGATAAATGGAGAAAAGACTGAAGTTGTCAAAGACTTCATTCTTCTTGGATCAACCATCAACACCCATGGAAGCAGCAGTCAAGAAATTAAATGATGTATTAGATTAGGCAAATCTGCTGTACAAGATCTCTTAAAAGCGTTGAAGAGCAGATGTCAGTTTGAGGACTAAGATGTGCCTGACCCAAGCCATGGTATTTTCAATGACCTCATATGCATGTGAAAGTTATACAATGTATAATAAAAAACACAGAATTGATGCAATGGAGTTATGGCATTGGAGGAAAATGAAGTACAGCCAGAATGCTCCTTAGAAGCCAAGATGACCAGACTTTGTCTCTCATACTTTGGACCTATTATCAGAAGGGACCAGTCCTGGAGAAGGACATCATGCTTGGTAAAGTGGAGGGTCAGAGCAAAAGAGAAGACCTTGAACCACATGGATTGGCACAGTGGCAGCAGCAATGGGTTCAAGCATAGCAACAATTGTGAGGTTGGCGGAGGACCAGGGAGTGTTTCCTTCTTTTGTGCATAAGTCCACTAGTTAGGAGTCGGTACCAATTCAGCGGCACCTAACACAACAGACTTTTGGCGTGGGGCTATAAGAAAGATTAATGGGTCACACCCACTAGCTGCTCCTTGGAAACCCTACACAGGATCGCTATGTGTCAGAGTCTACTCAACAGCACATAACTACACAATGACTAATGGAGTCCTGGTGTGGTGCTGTACAATAAGCACTGGATTTCTAACCAAAAGGTAAGTGGTTCAAACCCAATAGCCACTCCTCGGAAACCCTATACAAGGCTGATATGTAGATGGCCCTTAACAACTATGACTAATGGGGAGCCCTGATGACACAGTGGTAAGAAGTTTGAACACACAAGCCATTCCAAAGAAGAAAGACATGGCAGTCTGCTTCCATAAAGAAACCAAATGGGGTCTTAGAAACAGAATGGGGCTGTTTCACAGGTTAGCTATGAGTTGGAGTCCTGATGTGGCACTACAGGATAAGCCCTTGAACACAAGATTGGTTTGAACCTCCAGGTAGACCCACCAGCGGCTGCTCAGAAACCCTACACAGGGTTGCTGTGAGTTGGAACCAATTCTATGGCACTTAACAACAAGTTGGAGTTGACTGGACTGAAATGGGTTTTGATGGCCAATGGCATTGACAATCTTTTTAAGTGCTTGTTGGTCATTTGAATATCCTATGGTAAAACAATGACATTAACATTTAATCATCAAAACCACCCTGTGAGGTAGGCAATCTTATTAATCTCATTATGTAGACGAAACAGCTGTAATTATCCATTGAAAATGGGCAAATAGAATGTATGAAGTATGAATCTGGGAAAATTGGAAGATGTCAAAAATGAAATGGAATGCATAAACATCCATATCTTAGGAATTAGTGAGCTGAAATGGACTGGTATTGGCTATTTTGAATCTGACAACCACATGGTTTACTATGCCGGAATGACAAATTGAAGAGAAATGGTGTTGCATTCATTGTCAAAAACAACATATCCAGATCAGTCATGAGGCACAACGCTGTGTGTGATAAGATAATATCCATGCGCCTACAGGAAAGCCCAGTTAATACCACTATTATTCAAATTTACGCACCAACCACTAAAGCCAGTGAGGATGAAACAAAAGCATTCTACCAATTTCTTCAATCTGAAATTGATCAAACATGCAATCAGGATGTATTGGTTATTACTACTGATTGGAATGCAAAGGTTGGGAGCAAAGAGGAAGGATCAGTAGTTGGAAAATATGGCCTTGGTGATAGAAATGATGCTGGAGAACTCATGATAGAATTCTGCAAAACCAATGAGTTGTTAAGTTCAAATACCTTCTTCAGACAGCAAAAGAGATGACTATACACATGGATCTCACCAGATGGAATACATAGAAATCAAATTGACTACAACTGCGGAAAGAGACAATGGAAAAGCTCCATATCATATGCAAATTCAAACTGAAGCTGAAGAAAATGAAAACAAGTCCACGAGAGCCAAAATAGGACCCTGAATATATCCCACCTGAATTTAGAGATCATCTGAAGAATAGATTTGATATATTACACACTAAAGACCAAAGACCAGAAGAGGTATGGGATGACATCAAGAACATCATACATAAAGAAAGCAAAAAGTCATTGAGAAGACAAGAAAGAAGGAAAAGGTCAAAATGGATGTCAGAAGAGACACTGAAACTTGCTCTCCAGCGTAGAGATGCTAAAGCAAATGGAAGAACTGAGGAGGCCAAAGAGCTGAACAGAAAATTTCGAAGATAAGCTCGAGAAGACAAAGCCAAATATTACAACAAAATGTGCAAAGATCTGGAATCAGAAAACCAAAAAGGAAGAACACGCTCAGCATTTCTCAAGCCGGGGGGAACTGAAGAAAAAATTCAAGCTTCGACTTGCATTATTGCAGGAAACAAAACATCAGAGGGAATCAAAAGAGAAATTTTCAAAGTCAGTTGCAACCAATTCTACAACCGACAGTTTAGGGTTAAATTCCTATGATTTAAAAGAACAGGCCCATACTTGGACAGTCAATGAAAAGGAAAGAAAATTCTTACTCTTGTACAAGCAGAAAATTTGTCTTCTTTTCTTCAAATGATCATGCAAAGCTCCTTTAGTGCCTTCTCTCAATGTCCAGGTATTCAAACTGCAACCCAGTGGCAGTAAACCAAGGCACTAAGGGAATCTGCTATGTTTAAGTTTAGGAAAATGGCAAATTTATTCTGTAGCCAATTGGGCCAGAGACTGATCTTCCATAATCTTGCAGTAGCTCTTAAAATCTGTTCCTATTCTTTTCTATTTGAAATAGCTTAACATAAAAAGTCTGCATTACTTAATTCATATTCAACTGGTTCAAAATAAACTGAAGAAAAGGATTAACTAGAGAAAAATCTTAGAAGACATCAATGATCTGAGAGGCACGATAAAAATGTCTTGTTGTTGTTGTTAGGTACCGTGGAGTCGGTTCCGACTCATAGTGACCCTGCATAGGGTTTTCGAAGCTGTAAATCTTTATGGGAGCAGCACGCATCATCTTTCGCCTGCGGAGCCGCTGGTAGTTTCGAACTGCTGTCCTTGAGGTTAGCAGCCCGACTCATAACCACTACGCTACCAGGGTTCCTTAAATATGTCACAGAGAGTTCCAATTAACTCACAAGTCACCAAAAAGGTGCAACAGAAAACCAGAGATTTCTAAAATATTAACTTTCAGTAATTTCAATATATCTAACAAGGCAACATATTGAGAACAAATTTCAGACAAGTGTCATCCTATTCTGTTCTGACCTCTGTGGAGATTCCAAACACATACACCATACAGTTAATGAAGCAAATCTGAAACCTAGTGTTATGTCATAAGCTAGTTGAAAATACATGGCTCCCCTCGCCTCCTGATTAACATTTAAACCACTGTGCACAGCTTTGAAAGGTTTCCAAAATCTGGCTCCAATTTATCTTTCTAATTTTATTTTCTATACCTAACTCTCTAAATTTATCACAACAGATACTTTCCACATTTTTTCATCTCCATACGTTGTGTGTTTTCCTATCTTTGGACATTTTCCTGTTTGATAGTTGAAATTCTATTCATCCTTTAAAATACCAAGTCTGGCTATGAAGTGCAGATCCATACCTAATAGAATTCTAATTCCATCCCAACTATTTAATAGCTTAAAGACTGTGAGCAAATACTTCCATAGATCTGTTTCCTCACCTACAAGCAAGCATATCATCTAATGTACTTTACAAGACTATTGTGAGGATTAAACATAATAGCTATAAATTATCTAGTACCATGCCTAGGGGATGTTGTTGTTGCTAGGTGCCAGTGAATTAGTTCAAACTCATAGTGACCCTATGTACAAGAGCATCAAACACTTACTGGTCCTGCACCAACCTCACAATTGTTGCTATGTTTGAGTTATTGTTGCTGTCACTGTGTCAATCCATCTCACTAGGGTAAATCTAACTACTAAGCCATCCTTCTTCTCTCCTCCAGTAATTACTTTCAAAGCACTTTGTTTATATCACATTACACCACAACTTGTATCATATTACATGCAGAAAAACTTGTTATTTGCGTATGCTGATTTCTAAATCTCTGCAAAAATGTGCACATTTTCCCACCTATCACAATTCTATTTTTCTATTAATAAAACAAGCAGGAGTTCATACTTACCAGAACTATTTAAAAGAATCAAAATATATCAAATACCTGGTAAGGTTCAAAGTATGATTAATGAGAATCTGGATGATAAATTTGACTGAGAGGACACGTACAAGAGAGCTTCTGGAGAGAGGCTGTTTGCTGCCGACTGAAGGGTAGGCTTGTGGGGTATACCCTTTGGTTATTTGATGATGCATGGCGGGGACTGTAACCATAGCAATGAAATAATATACGATAGGATGAATGTAAAGCTAATGTAAACTATCCCATAATTCACAATATTAAAAAAAAAGTACAAGGAAAAATTCTATTATCTTTTAATTTTATTTTCTGTGAACTTTTTGAAGCCCCCTCATACACAAATATAAAACACATATGGCTTATCAAGGGAGCACTGTGGCTCTGTAATATAAGCACCAACCTGCTAACCAAAAGGTTGGCAGTTTAGCCCACCAGCCACACCCTGGGATAAAGGTAAGGCTTCTATTCCCTTAAAGATTTATAATCTCAGAAACAATATACAAAGTTGCTATGAATAAGAACCAAGGAGCTCTGGTAGTGTAGTGGTTACAAATCGGGCTGCTAACCTCAGGATCAGCAGTTCGAAACTACCAGCTGTTCCACAGGAGATAGATGAGGCTCTCTGCTCCCATAAAGATTCATAGCCTCGGAAACCCTGTACAGGGTCGCTGTGAGTTGAAACCGACTCCACGGGACATAACATGTGTTAACCACAACATGGCTCATTAAATCCAGTATCATAAAGTAATCTCAGCACAACTTTAACCTGCTACCCACTTCCCTCTTACTGATCTACATGTCCACTGATGACAGAACAGAGGTTCCTATGCACTTTACAGCTCAGAAATGCTATCCCACATGCTCATGTTCTTCTAGAGCACATCATGATTTGTAACTCATTACACATAAACACCTGAAACGCTGTCTGCCAAAGCTAAACAAAACTCTGAAATGAGTGATCTACCAGGAAATGGAAGCTGACTTTCCAATATTTATGCATTCCTTGACTCTAATGTGCGGTGCCATCAATTTCTCTACTCAAGAGTGACCCTTTGGGACAGAAGACACATGCCCATTTCAATTCCAAGGCTGTTTCAGAAGCAAGCAGCAACATCTTTCTTCCATGGAGTGGTTGGTGGGTTCCCACCACTGACCTTTCAGTCAGCAGCCTAATGCTTAACCAGTGTGCTACCAGGGCTCCTCTTTAATTAAAATCCAAATGAAAGCTAACTACTTCTACGATAGTGGGGATAGTAGGAGAATTCTTGCCTCCCACGAGGGAGACCTGGGATTAATTCTGTCACTTCATCTTAAGCACTGCCACCACGCATCTGTCAGTGGAGGTTCACGTTACTATGATGCTAAGTAGGGTTTAGTGGAGCTTCTAGATGTAAGTGGACTAGGAAGAAAGGCCTGGTGACGTACTTCTGAAAACTATCCAATGAAAACCTTACGTATCTCACAACAGTTCAATCCCCAACTGATCATGAGGATGGTGCAGGGCCAAGTATCACTTTGTTCTGTTGTGCATGGGATCATCATGATCTGAAGGTTGCTAACAACATCTCTGCAGGATAAGCACCAGACTGCATATCACAATGCTGGCAGTTTCAGTCCACCTGCCACTCCAAGGGACAAAGACGAAGCTTTCTACTTCCACAAAACTTTGGTGGTAGTGGTGGTGAAGTACTGCAGAGTGGTTTCTGACTCACAGCCACCCTGCATAGGGTTTCTGAGGCTGCAAATCTTTAAAGAAGCAGAAAGCCTCACCTTTCTCCCGCAGAAGCACTGGTAGTTTCGAACTGCTGACTTTCAGATAAGCAGCCCAACTTGTAACCACCACGCTACCAGAGCTGCTTCTGCAAAACTTTACAGCCTAGGAAAAGGAACCAATATGATGGCACTGAACAACAACTGCCATGATAGGATTTTTCCCTTTGTATGCTTACAACCCATTGACAGATTTAAGGGGGAGGGGAGTTCAAAATGATAGTAAAGTCTACTCAAGGAAATGTGAGAAAAGGGAGAACTTGTACACCTACTCACACACACAAAAAGACTTCGTATCACAGCATTCTACTCCCTCATATGTACACTGATACTTTATGTAGGTTTTCTAGTTCAAGGTCTCTAGCCCAGGAAAGACTCTGAAAGGTGGGCCTAATGCCACCATTTATCTGCTATGTAACAAAGCATGTTACTCCTATGCGTCGGATCCCATTTCTGTAAAACAGGGACTATAACAGCATCAACTTCATGAGATAAGGCATGCAGAGCATTCAACAAGAGTTTAAATAATAGATGGTATTCTACCTGTCTTGGTGCCTGACCAAGCACTAAGACTCTGGAGAAATACTGCTGAACAAATGAATATTCAGCACATTTTATATTAGGAAATAAGTGTACCAGTATACTATTTGGACTCCTGGTGTGGTGCTGAAAGACCAGCACTGGACTGCAAATCACAAGGCCAGCAGTTCAAACCCACCAGCTGCTCCTGTAAATCCTATACAGAGCCATTTTTAATTAGAACCCACTTGACAACACTTAATAACAACATACTAGGACTGGACTCCTGGTGTGGCACTGCCCTGGTAGCGTAATGGTTACGAACTGGGCTGCGAAGCACAAGGTCAGCAGTTAGAAACTACCAGCTGTTCCACGGGAGAAAGATGAGGCTTTCTGCTCCCATAAAGATTTACAGTTTCGGAAACCCTGTACAGGGTCGCTATGAGTTGGAACTGACTCCACGGAACATAACAACAACTGTTAATCACATGGCTAGCGGTTCAAACCCACCAGCCACTCCCTGGAAACCATAGACAGGGTCGCTATGAGTTTCAACCAACTCGACAGCACTTAACAACAACACATGCTAGGATTAACAATAGCAGTAACATTTGAGAGCAGTTTACAGTTTGCAAAGCCCTGATGGTATTCATTAACTCCCATGATCTCCGCAACATGCTTAGAAGCTAGCCATTTTAAAGACAAACGTAGTAAGAGCTAAGGAAACGGACCCATCAGGACAACAAACAGCAGCCTACCCATCCTCGTGGCCTCCTCCAACCAAACTGCCCAGCTTGGAGTGTAATATGGACCTCATCTCAAATGTTCTTATCACAACGTCTACTAGAAGACGGCAGATTCCCACGCTGAGGAATCCAGGAATAAAATGAACTCAGTGGGAAGTCACCGAGGAGACTTAACAATGTTTTCTTTCCTTCGGTTGTGTCCTCCCACACCTCTAGGGCGGGGGCTGGGCCTGTCTTTAGGGGCTCTGGTAGCGTAGTGGTTACGAATCGGGCTGCTAATCTCACAGTTAGCAGTTCGAAACTACCAGCTGTTCCACGGGAGAAAAATGAGGCTTTCTGCTCCCGTAAAGATTTACAGGTTCAGAAACCCTGTACAGGGTCTCTATGAGTCAGAACTGACTCCACAGCATATAACAACAACAACAACAACTAGACCGCTAAGACAGGACCTGGAAGCCAAAAGACCCACAATAAATGTTGGTGGAAATGACATGGGGCGCCAGTAGAACGCTTTCCAGAGACCAGAAGCGAAGCCAACTCCGCGGCGGGGATCAAGCGTCTCAGGCGGACCTACAGAGGGTGGTTCCCGGGCGGAGAGGGTCCGACCTGTAAGCGGGCTAGGAAGGATGCCGCTGAAGGAAACCAAGGGACGCTGATCCGCTGAGGGTAAAGGGACAGAGGGGAGGCGGGTCTGGTCTGGCCGCAGCAATCGCAGGAAGGCCGGTGACCGACAGAGGCTCAGGGGCCCGGAGAAGCGGGGCAATTGGTGGCTAGAGGGAGGAGGCCGCCGGCTAGGCTGAGAAGACTCCCGGGCCCGACCTGAAGACGATTCCGGGTTCTTCTAGGGGCCCATCCCCATCCCGAGGCGGCATTTGCCGCACCGAGTACTGGCTGCTACCTGAAACTGTAGCAGCTTCTCTGTCTGCTCCTGGGTTAGATCCCGCTCCTCAGGCGCCGCCATTTTGCCGCCGCCTCTACGCTTCTGACCCGTCCGCACCGTCACCCGCCGGAATTGACCTCAGTGGCAACCACATCCGGTCTGAACGGCCACCGGATTGCAACTGCGTCTGCGCGTGTTCGCCCACCCTCTGCAGCTCAGTCCGAGGCGACTGACAGTTCTCGCCGCTAGAGGGCTCCACTCTGTGGTCGATTCCGAACATTTCCGGAAATTGCCGAGAAACTGTCGGTTATCAGTCGACCTTACAACACGCGCGTCGGAAGGATGGAAAAGTAACCTAAGGCTCTTGAATAGATCCGCAAAGAACATCTCAAATGTGCCTGCGAGGAGGTTCTGTAAATTCCCGAACGTCACTCGGCTGATTTCGGTTGCTCCCTGCCGGTTCTCTGATACATCTCCAATATGATAATTCAGAAATACCGGTCGTTTGATGTGTGATCTTTGCTCTGGACGTTTCCAAAAGCCCCACGTCAATTAAGGAGTTCCTGATTTATCCCTGAACGCTGGTGGGGCATTACCGACGCCGCCTCGTACAGGGAATTTTGAAAAGCTTGGCCTCCGTTTAAATATCATTGCCAGGAGTGTTTGGTCCCAACTACCTAGGGCCTTGGAGTACTGGTGTGGCACTGTAGGATAAGCACTGAACTGCTAACTGCAAGCTCCTTGGTTTAAATCTAACAGTCGCTCCGTGGCTGAGTTGGAACCACTCCATGGCACTTAACAACAGCAACCCGCACCAACTGGACCCTTGGCTGTTAATGGCGGCCCCAGCCTGAGCTGAGCTATCCATCTATCCCAGTGATGGTCATACCTGGAACTTGCCTTAAACTTCTTTTGTTGCCTGCTTTAGGCCTTCCTATTTCTCTCTGCCCTTTGGTGACAGGAAGAATATCCCTGGAATGGGATCCAGAGACTTAAGCAGTTTCTAGTTCCCACCCTGCCACTGAAAGCGCTGAACATCCGTGGGCAAATCAGTTTGTCATTGGTAGTATTCCAGTTCTGCTCAACTTTCTCTTTCGGGGCAATCTTATTCTTCTGCTAGGCATTTTTCACAGACCTTTCTGCCTGTTGCTTCTCCGGGCCCCTTCAGCCATTCACCTCTCTTTAGATCTTCCTTTGTCATTTCTACTTCTTTCTCCTTTCACCTGCGTCCTGTGTCTGCCTGTAAGAAGGCCTTGGAGTGTGGTTCATACTTTCTCTCAGACTAGCAAACCAGTTGGTCTCCTGGGCCCCACTCATCAGTGAGGTCTCCATCTGCAGAATCCCACACCTATCTGCCTCATAGGGGTAGCATCTGGTGAGGTTTTGAGACTGATTCTGTGAGGAATACATTAAGTTTGGAAGGACTTGAATTTTGACTACAAGTAGTTTACCAAGTTATGAACCTTGTTTAACCCACAACCCATAGTTTCAACCCAATCCCTGTAACACCTATTGTATTAAACATTTGAGGTACATATGGTTCATAATAACAAACAGTCACTACTTTGCCACGCATATTGAAACATTATTATTGTTAGGTATCTTTGAGTCATTTCTGACCCACAGCAACCCTATCTACAATATAATGAAACACCACCCAGTCATGCACCATCCTCATAATTGCTGCTATACTTGAGCCCATTACTGCTGCCACTGTGCCAGTCTATCTTGTTGGAGGTCTCCCTCTCTTTCTTTAACCCTTCACTTTACCAAGTATGGTGTCCTTCTCCAGAGGCTGGTCCCTTCTGATAATACCCCCTAAGTATGAGAGATGAATTTGACCATCTTGGCTTCTAAGGTGCACTTTGGTTGTATTTCCTCCAACACAGATTTGTTTCTTTTTCTTACAGTCCGTGGTACATCTAGTAATCTTCTCCATTGCCATGACTCAAATGCATCAATTCTATGGTCTTCTTCATTCACTGTCCAACTTTCACATGCACGTGAGACTATTGAAAATACCATGGTTTGGGTCAGGCCCACCTTAGTCCTCAAGCTGACATCTTTGCTCTTAAACACTTTAAAGAGGTCTTGCGCAGCAGATTTGCCTATTGCAATGTCCTTTGATTTCTTGACTGCTGCTTCCATGAGTGTTGCTGGTGGATCCAAGCAAAATGAAATCTTTGACAACTTCAGTCTTTTCTTCATTTCTCATGCTGCTATTTATTGATCCAGTGGTGAGGATTTTTGGCTTTTTTGCATTGAGGTACAATCTATACCGAAGGCTTTGGTCTTTGATCTTCATCAGTAAGTATTTTAAATCCTCCTCTTCCCTTTCTGCAAGCAAGATTGTATCCTCTGCATATTGCAGCTTGAAAATGAGTCTCCCTCCAATCCTGATGCCGTGTTTGTCTTCACATAATCCAGCTCCTCGAATTATGTGCTGAGTATACAAATTGAAAAGGAGCTCTAGTAGCATAGTGGTTACGAATCGGGCTACAAACCGCAAGGTCAGCAGTTCGAAACTACCAGCTGCTCCGTGGGAGAAAGACGAGGCTTTCTGCTCCCATAAAGATTTACAGCCTTGGAAACCCTGTTCAGGGTCACTATGGGTCAGAACCAACTCGACGGCACTTAACAACAACAACAACATACAAATTGAAAGGAGTCCTGGTGTGGCACTGCAGGTTAATGCGCAGGACTGCAAGGTCACTTTGAACTGCAAGGTCGGTGGTTCAAGCTCATGAGCCACTTCTCAGAACCCTCTACAGAGTTGCTATGAGTTTGAACCAACTCAATAGCACTTAACAACAACAACATACAGATTGAGTAACTATGGTGAAAGAATACAACCCTGATACACACCTTTCCTGATTTTAAACCATTCGGTGTCTCCTTGCTCTGTTTGAAAAACTGCCTCTTGGTCTCTGTATAGGTTCCTCAGGAGCACAATTAAGTGTTCCGGAATACTCATTCTCCACAATGTTGTACATAGCTTGTCATAATCTGTAAGTCAAAACCCTTTGTGTACTCAATAAAGCACAGATAAACATATTTCTAGTATTGTCTGCTTTTGATCAAGATCTTTCTGATGTCAACAATAATACTTCTTGTTCCACAACCTCATCTGAATTCATCTTAAACCTCTGGCAGTTCCCTATCAATTTGCTGTTTCAGTAATTTTTCATTATCTTTAGCAAAAATTTGCTTGCATGTGAGATGAATGATATTATCTAATGATTTATGTGTTCTGTTGGGTCACCTTTCTTTGGAACCGGCACAAATATGAATCTCTATCAGTATGCTGAGTAGCTGTCATCCAAATTTCTTTGCATAGATAAATGAGTGCCTCCAGTGTCTCATCAGTTTGTTGAAAATTTTCAATTTATATACCATCAATTCTCGGAGCCTTGTTCTTTGCCAATGCCTTCATTGCACCTTGGACTTCTTCCTTCAATATCATTGGCTCTTGATCATATGCTATCTCTTGAAATGGTTGAACATCAACCATTTATTTCTTTTTGTCCAGTGACTCTGTGTATTCCTTCCATCTTCTTTTAATGCCTGCTTTCTGCATCATTCAGTATTTTGTCCATAGAATCCTTGTTGCAATGTATTTGTTATCAGAGCCATCATGACCCTTGCCATTCAGTATTTCAAGTTGAGGTTTGAATTTTTTCCTCAGTTCTTTTACTTTGAGAAGTGCTGGATGTGTTCTTCCATTTTGATTTGCTAAATCCACATCTTTGCACATTTCATTATACTAATTGATTTTATCTTCTAGAGCTGCCCTTTGAAATTTTTTGTTCAACTCTTTTACTTCCTTATTTTTTCCCGTTTGCTTTAGCATGTCTATTCTGGAGAACAAATTTCAGAGTTTCTTCTGACATCTATTTTGGTCTTTTGTTTCTTCCTTGTGTTTTTTTTTTTTTAATGTTTTATTGTGTATTGTGTGATAGTCTACATGGGGAAACATTAGTTTTACATTCATTCCATCATACATCGTCTCATTGCCATAGTTATCATCCCGTCCATGCATCATCACCCAACCAAAGGATATACCCTGCAATCCCTCCCACCCTCCCCTCATGGTCCTCAGCACACAGCCCCCTCTCCCTCTCTGGATCTCTAGTCCCCAGCCACTCCATCTCTTCACGTCGTCCTCTCTTCACGTCATCTCTCTGTCTCAGTCTCAGGCCTCACTGCTCCTCTAGGTGGGATCCCGCTCTCCGCTCTTCTCCATTTATGGTCCCAGGGCCCTCGGCTTCTAGACTGAAAGGTTAATCACTCCCCTCCTTGCTATAAAATGTCCTCCTTTACATTTCCAGTCCTCACAATCAGTCCTGGTAACAATTATTCACCCTTGCTTCCCAAGGGACCCATCTGCATTTCTTTTCATCTGCCCTTCCTATACAGGTCGGATACTACTCGCTGTACACTCTACCATCCTCCCCACCCTGTGGATCTAGGTTCCCTCTTGAAAGCTTATAAGCCAGTCACTTCTTGCCTTTGTATCCCTTCTCCCATTTTTGGTTAGTCAATGTTCAAGATTACCATCCCTATCTACTCTTTGTGTGAAGGGGGTGGGAATAATTCTTGGAGCAGGGATTTGTTTCCTCTTTTGAGCTACTGCGTTTATAGGTGGATGTCCAGTTTATCAAATTTTTTCCTCTTCTTTCTTCTTCGGGTTGAGCTCTGTTCGTCCCATTATTGGAGCCATGGCAAGTGGGTATCATCTGCAGGTGTGGGTGTTCCTGCATCTGTCCGCCCTCTTCTTATCAGTTGGTCGCTTCTGTCTCCACTCTAGTCCTCTGTGGATGTGTCACTGACTCTGAGCCCATGAGTCCCCAGGTCTTGCCTTACTGCTGGCCAACCGGGTCTCCACC
>NW_006408760.1:3471860-3473119 GCF_000296735.1 Chrysochloris asiatica
TCTTGTTTTGCCTGATGATATGGAACTTTTTCACTGTTTCTTGCCACAGATATAGTCTATTTGATTTCTGTGTATTCCATCTGGTGATATCCATGTATTCAATCATCTTTTATGTTGTTTAAAAAAGGTTCTTGCCATGAAGAAGTCATTGTTGTTGTTGTTAGGTGACATCAAGTTGGTGACCATGTGACCCTATGTACAACAGAAGTCTTGCAAAATTCTATCATGAGATCTCCAGCATCATTTATATTAACAGGGCCATATTTTCCAACTACTGATCCTTTCTCTTTGTTTCCAATTTTTGCATTTCAGTCACCAGTAATTGTCAATACATCTGGATTGTATGCTTGGTCAACTTCAGACTGAAAAAGTTGGTAGAATTCTTCAATCCACCATCATTGTTTTTAGTGGTTGGTGTGTCAATTTGAATAATAATGGTATTAACTAGTCTTACTTATAGGCATGTAAATATTATCTTATCACAGACAGCATTATACTTCAAGATAGATATTGAAATGTGTGGTTTTTTTCATGATGAATACAATGCCATTCCTCTTCAATTTGTCATTCCCGACATAGTAAACCATGTGATTGACAGATTCAAACTGGTCGGTACTGGTCCATTTCCACTCACTAGTGCTTAGGATTTCAATGTTTATGAGTTCCATTTCATTTTCAACAACTTCCAATTTTCCTAGATTAATATTTCATATATTTCATGTTCCAATTATTAGTGGATGTTCACAGCCGTTTTTCTTCATTTTGAATTGTCTGCCATCAACAAATGAAGGTCCTTAAAGCTTTATTCCTTTCACGTCATCACAGTCAACTGTACTTTGAGGCATCAACTCTTCCTCAGTCATATTTTGAGTGCCTTCCAACCTGAGGGATTCATCTTTTGGCACTACATTTGACAGTATTCTGGTGCTATTCTTCTTGTTTCAATATTCAATTTTCCAGTGCTATCTGACAGGTTTTCCTGCTATTTGTAAGGTTTTTTTTCTTCTTTTATTATTTAAGGTTTTTATTGTGGATTGAGTAAAAGTTTACAGGGCACAAGGGACTCATTTCTAAAATATACAGGAAACTACAACACCTCTACAAGAAAAAGACAACCCAATTAAAAAGTGGGCACAGGACATGAGCAGACACTTCACCAAGGAAGAGATCCGGGCAGCCAACAAACATATGAAGAAATGCTCACTATCACTAACCATTAGAGAGATGCAAATCAAAATAACAATGAGATATCATCTCAC
>NW_006408760.1:3475594-3476701 GCF_000296735.1 Chrysochloris asiatica
GGCACATTCTGCAAGTCTGCCCTCCTGGCCGCTAGCTCTTAGTCCTTCATTTCCCATGAATCTGGAGTCCTCAGCTGCCCCCTCTCTCCATGTCTGCTTCTCTGCCTCCATCTCTAGTGTCGCTGCTTCTCTGGATAAGGTCTCACATTCTGCTTGTGCTCCTCTCCCTTGATGGTCCTAGGGTCTTTTGTTTCTGGACTGTAAGATTAACTACTACCCCATTGTTGTTATAAAACTTCTACCATTATTATTGTGAGTTGTAATTAGTCATGATAACAATTACTCATTATTGAATCATAAGAGTCTTATCCCCATCTCTTTTAGCCAGACCCACCTGGACAAAATGAAAATTATTCAGCGGGGACTCCATCTCCCCCCACACACACTATATTAAATTAACCTCCTCCTTGTAAGATTATAAGCCAGTCACTTCATGCCTTATTGCCCCCTCATTTTAGGTAGCCAATGTGTAAGTTGCCTGACCCTATCTACCCTATGTACAGAGGGAATAGCATTGATAATTGATGTGAAGATTCCTTCCTCTCTGTTGGTATTTAGAGTTACTACCTCCATGAGTATAGGTCAAGTTCATCAAATTGTAGCAATTTACCCTCATTTCCTTTATTCTAATTCTGACGATCAAGCTATCAAGGTGACCCCTCTCACTTCATTCATATCAGCTGGATGCTTCACTCTCAGTTCTAGCCCTCTGTGGCTATGTCCTTGTCCATAGGCGCAGGTGTCCCCAGGTCTCACCATATTTTGGACCAACCAGCCCTTCCTCTTCTCTCCCTCATCTCTAGGTTCATGGGAGTCTGTGGAACATGGTTGAACTCAGCCCATTTCTTCATTGCTGCCTTTTCCCCTCTTCCACTCACCAGTAGAACAACCAGTAGAGCAAGCTTACATGCCTGCTCATGTGTTCCCTTTGAGTTTCAGTATTCATAAGGTTTTCAATTGCTAAACATTCAGCAGTAGTGTGCCTCTCCTTTTTATATAATCATAATATATTACTAATAACATAATAGTAATATGAAATCCTGGTGTGACACTGTGAGTTAATGTGCCAGACTGCAAAGCCGTTTGAACTGCAAGGTTGGCAGTTCA
>NW_006408760.1:3477716-3479093 GCF_000296735.1 Chrysochloris asiatica
TTCAACAGTAAATTGCATAAACCAATCAGAAAAGTCTTTTGCTTCCTCACTATGTGAACATAAGCCAATCTCTGCTGATACTGTCCACATGTGGTACAATTTGAGAATCTGATGCTCCAATACACCTCACCTAATAAGTTAATTTTGTTATTGGCTCAATTTTTTTTTTTTTTTTTTACAGTAGTTATACTGGTGCACAGAGTCCTGATGTGGTGCTGTGGGTTAAGCACCAGATTGAAAAGCTGTTTGAATTGCAAGGTCAGCAGTTCAAGCTCACCAGCTGCTCCTCAGAAACCCTATACAGGGTCGCTATGGGTTGAAATCAACTTGATGGCACTTAACAACAACATACTGGTGAACAGCCAGCCAGACATGGCACAACCATCTTGAAATTTTGTGAGTGGCTTTGATAAGAAAGGTGGCCTGGCAAAGCATATTCATATAGGGAAAGTTGTGATTTGTTTTCCCCCACATTTCCCTGGTGGCAAGAGGTGTGGCTAGCTTCCACCTTCACCTAATTCCAGCACAGACCCTGCTCTCTGGGAGTTCAGAGCTGAATGGTTGTGAGCCATGCCAATGTGAGGGAGGTGCTGGCTGCGTTACTTTGGTGCCTGGGTTCAGGCAGGCTGAGCTACAGACCTACAAAACCCACAGAGTCATGAGACCAACATTAGTCGAGTGTAAACCCTCATAACTAGCCACATCGGCCCAAGTGCCCCGTGGTCCTAATAGACACTGAAACCAGCTCCATCAAGAACCTCCACAAACCACTTCTGAATTGAGTGCCCTGAATATATAACACCTCGGTCTATAGGAACTCCATCTAGGACCAGAAATTCCACTGTCACAGCCCTCCCACATCTACCTCCTGAACTCCTTGGTTGGCTGGAAACCTCCAAAGTTTTCTCCGCTCTGGGTCCAACAGCTGTTTTCTTGTTTCTGTTTTTGTTTTCTGTTTCATTGTTTCTGTTTGTTTATTCTTTCTTCTCCTTCATCTGTTTCTATTCCCTTGAATTTTATCCTATTTCCACTTTTGTTTTTCCTTCTATTTATCGTTTCCGCATTTCTTCTTTTATTTCCCTTTTGATCGTTCTTTACTACTCCCTACTCTCTTTTTCCACCTTCCATCTCACTGATTTTTCTGTTGTTGATTTATTTCTTTATTGTTCTCTTTTTTTAAAAACTGTCTTCCTTTATTTTCTCTCTTATCTTGCCCTCTTCTATATTTTTAGTTGTTGTTATTGTTGTTTTTCCAGTTGTGCATTTTTTTTCTTTTTTTTTCCTTATTGTTTTCTGTCTTCATTGTTGGTTGCTTGTTTGCTTATTCTGTTTTGTTTTCTTGTTATGTGAGGGGTAGGGGCAGGTTTCTCCTCTTTC
>NW_006408760.1:3481543-3482047 GCF_000296735.1 Chrysochloris asiatica
CCAGCCGTCTACAGCCCCAGCCTAGACCAACCCTCTGCCAAGCCACCGAGGCTCAGGAATGCCCAAGGCACAAGCCCGCCCACTGAGGCCAAGGCCTTCCCTGAGGCCCAACCTGCCCACAGACTTGTCACAAAGGCCCAGGCCCAACCAAGGCCCAAATCGCACACCCGCTGCTGCTGAGGTCCAGGGCCCCCAAGGCTCAACCCACCGTGCAGCCAGGTTGCTGAGGCCCAGTGCCCCTGAGACCCAACCTGCCCGCCGGAGGCCCAAACCACCGCCTGAGGCCCAACCCTCCTGCAGCCCAGTTGCTGACGTCCAGGCACCCAGAGGCCTAAACCTCCCGACTTAGGCTCAACCCACCCGCTCAAGGCCCAAATGGCCTGCTGCCGAGGCCCAGACCCAACTGAGGCTGAAAAAGTTACTCTGAGTTAAGCAATAAGAAGCGTGAAAAGGGAAGCCCACATTCTGAGCACATCTTCCTGGAGGTAATCAGAAAACATAAAA
>NW_006408760.1:3502478-3506612 GCF_000296735.1 Chrysochloris asiatica
AGGTGAACCTTAGTCCTTAAACTGACATCTTTGCTTTTTAACACTTGAAAAAGGCCTTGTGCAATAGATTTGCCTAATGCAATACATCTCTTGATTTATTAATTGCTGGTTCCATGAATATTGATGGTGAATCCAAGAAAAATGGAGTCTTTGATAACTTCAATCTTTTGTTCCATTTATCATGTTATTTATTGGTCCAGTTATGAGGATTTCTTTTTCTTTATGTTGAAGTGCCAATCTATGCTGACAGATATCTTTGATCTGTATCACTAAGTGTTTTAAGTCCTGTCTGCTTCCAACAAACAAGACTGTGTTGTCTGCATGTCGAAAGGTAGCTAATGAGTCTTCTTCCAATCCTGATGGCACATTCTGATGTAACCCAGTTCCTTGGATTATTTTCTCAGCATACAGACTGAATAACTGTGGTGAAAGGATACAACCCTGGCACATATATTTCCTGATTTAAGTCATTCAGTATCCCCTTGTTCTGTTCAAATGACTGCCTCTTAGTCCCTATAAGCACAATTAAGTGTTCTGGAATATTCATTCTTCACAATGTTATCCATAAATTGTTATGATCCACACAATCGAATGACTTTGCATAGTCAATAAAGCACAAGTAAATATCTTTCTGGTGCTTCCTGTTTTCAGCTAAAATCTATTCTGATGCCAGCAATGGTATGTCCTCCATTCCACATCCCCTTCTGAATCCAGCTTGAATTTCTGGCAACTCCTTGTTGTACTGTTGCAATCATTTTTTAATTATTTTCAGTAAAATTTTACTTACATGTAATATTATTGATATTGTTCGATGATTTCTACAGTGCCTCGGGTCATGGAATCGGCAAAATACAGAGCTTTTATAATTGGTTGTTCAGGTAGCTGTCGTCTAGATTTCCTGGCATAGATGAGTGAGTGCCTCCAGTGCTGCATCAGTTTGTTGAAAGATTTCCATTTGTATTCTGTCAAATCCTGGAGTCTTGTTTTTCTCCCATGCTTTCAGTGCAGTTTGGATTTCTTCCTTCAGTACCATAGGTTCTTGATCTTATGTTACCTCTTGAAATGAATGAGCATCAACCAATTCTTTTTGGTACTGTGCCTCTGTGTATCTCTTCCATCTTTTTTGGATGCTTCCTACACCATTCAATAATTTGTCCATAGAATCCTTCAGTATTGTAACCCAAGGCCTGAATTTCTTTTTCAATACTGTAAGCTTGAAAAATGCTAAGAATATTTTTCCTTTTTGGTTTTCCTTTTTGGCTTTGCACATTTCATTATAATACTTGACTTTGTCTTCTCAAGCTGTCCTTTGAAAATTTCTGTTCAGCTCTTTGACTTTCTCATTTCTTCCACTTGCTTTAGCTTCTCTACACTCAAGAGGAAGCTGCAGAGTCTCTCCTGACATCCATTTTGTCATCTATTTCTTCTTTCTCTTTTTGATGACTCTTCTAGTCTTCAGTCATGATGCATCAAATCGATCCTTGAGATGGTCTGTAAATTCAGATGGGATATATTCAAAGTCATATTGTGGCTTTCCTAGGTTTGTTTAAATTTCTTTCAGTGACAGCTTGAACTTGCTTATGAGCAATTGATGGTCGATTGTACAGTCTGCCACTGGCCTTGTTTTGACTGTTGATATGGAGTTTTCCCACCATCTCTTCCCATAAGTGCAGAGTCAGTTTGGTTTCTGTATATTCCATCTAGTGAGGCCCATTTATATAGTCACTTTTTTATGTTGTTGAAAAAAGGTACTTGTAATGAATTGCAAAGTTCTTTCATGTGATCTCTAGCATTGTTTCTATCACCAAGGCCATATTTTTCCAAATACCTGTCCTTTCTCTTTGTTACCAACTTTCACTTTGCAATCACCAGTAATTATCAGTGCACTTTAATGGCAAGCTTGATTGATTTAAGACTGAAGAAGTTAGTAGAATTCTTCAGTTTCATCATTACTGAATTTACTGGTGTGTAAATTTGAATAATAGTGAGATTAACCAGTCTTATAAATGTATGGATATTATCTTGTCACAGAAAACATTGTACTTCAAGGTAGACCTTGAAATGTTCTTTTTGACAATCAATGCAAAGCCATTCCTCTTTAGTTTTCCATTCCCAGTAAACCTTATGATTATCTGATTCAAAATGGCCAATACCAAGAGAGAAAAGAGGAAGGGCTGATTGGTCTGAAGCATGGGGAGACCTGGGGACTCCTTAGCCCATGGACAAGGACCTAGCCACGGAGGGTTAGAGCTCAGAGTGAAGCATCCACCTGATATGAAGTAAAAGGATATGCGCAAGAATGCCTAAACTTGAAGATAGTACCCTTTTGACCTAGCTGTGATGGCTTGATGACCAGAACTTGACTAGAGAAAGATAGAGAAATTTGATAAATGAAACAAATGTAAATTGCTACAATTTGATGAACTTGACCTATACTTATGGAGGTAGTTGCTCAAAATTCCAATCGAGAGGGAAGGAGTCTTCACATCAAGGATCAAACTTTGACCACAGGGTTGATAGGGATGGACAACTTAGACACTGGCTACCTAAAATGGAGGGGTGGGGTGGATGTGGTTATAAAGGCATGAAGTGGCTGGCTTACAAGTTTGGAAGAGGGAGTTTAATTTCAGAGTGTGCAGGGAGAGGTAGAATCCCTACTGAATAGTTTTCCTCTTGTCTAGATGGGTCTAGTGAAAGGAGATGGGGATTGGAGTCATTTGATTAAATTGTGAGTAATTGTTATCATACCTAATTGTGGTAGTCACAACTGTAAAGGTAGAAGTTGTATAACAAAAGGGGGGAAGTAGTTAATCTTACATTCCAGGAACAGAGGACCCTAGGAAAATCAGGAGGGAAGAGCATGAGCAGAACGTGGGACCCTAACCAGAGAAGCAGCGACACCAGAGATGGAGGCAGAGGTGATGGCATGGAGAGATAGAGCAGCCGAAGACTCTAGACTTATGGAAAGAGAAAGGCTGCATGCTGGCAGCCTGGAGGCTGGTTTTCAGAATGTGCCCTTTGGTTGTTTAAACAATTATATATTCCTGCAAGGCTTTCTTTTGTACATGAAAAAAAAAAGGGGGTGGGTGGGAAGGAGTTCTTGATAAAAGAAACAACCTATGATGGATTTGCAGGGAGGAGGAATTGATTCATGTGCTGGAAGGTAGACACATGTTGACAAGAGTGATGGGGCAGGCAATATACAATCAGAGAGATGTTGGCAGAGGAAAGATGAGGGTGGCAGGAGACACTGAGAGGAATGTAGTGGTTAAAGTGAATACAGGAAAATGCTGTTAACTGTTGGTGCATGGAGGGGATTGCAACCATGTAATGAAGCAAAGATTATGATTTGTTGAGTGTAAAACTGATGATCTATTCTTTAAACCTTCGTTGAATTTACAACAATAATAATAAAAGGCCAATACCAGTCCATGTCGGTCTTTATGGACTCCATTTCATTTTTGACAACTTCCAATATTCCTAGGTTCAAATTTTGTACATTCCATGTTCCAATTATTTTTACATACCGTATTTCAATTAATAATGACTCTTTGCAACTGTTTCTTCTTATTCAGAGCTGTGCCCCATCAGCAAATGAAGGTCCTATTCCCATTGTTAAGGCCAATTGTACTTTGAGGAGGTACCTTTTCCCCAGTCATATTTTGGGTGCCTTCCAAGCTGACAGTCTCATCTTCTGGCACTATATATAACAATGTTCTGCTGCTATGCATAAGGTTTTCAGTGGCTGACCATTCAGAAGTGTCTGCCTTTCCTTCTTTCTACTCTGTCTTAATCTGGATGTTCTGTTGAAACCTGTCCACCATAGGTGACTCTGTTGGTATTTAAATACCAGTGGTGCAGATTCCAGAATTACAGAAATACCCAAGCCTCCACAGTATGACAAACTAACAGACGAATGGTAGTTGCACTGCTTTGGAAGGTTAAAATAAAGGCCAGGGGGAAAAAATGTTTTTAAAAGTTAACTAAGGAGAACAAACAAGATGGCGGATCGGGTGGACGTATAGCAGAGAGCGCCGCCAACAACAACACAGAATACCCTACCAAGCAGGTTCAGGGGATGGTCCCAGAAATCTGAACCACATATAAAGGAATACTTAGAAGGTTGGAAGGCTC
>NW_006408760.1:3509546-3518789 GCF_000296735.1 Chrysochloris asiatica
GGTGGTTAAGGATTTGTTTGGCTGGTGTGATAGTAATTTTTAAAATTGTACACTGCTCAAGACTTCATTTGTGTGCAGTTGTTTGTTAATTATTTGCATTACTGTTTCAGATCCTTTAAGAGCATAATACTGTTTTAAAAGATATTTGGTGTACCAATACTCTTTCTGAATAGAAAAAACTTTTTGGTTAAAAAAAAAAAAAAGTTAACTAAGGCCAATAATTGGAGACACTTTCCATGTTCTTCCTCTTGGACTTCTCAAAAAATCTGCTTCTATTATGAAAAACAGAGACAATGAAGATTTGGTGTGGGTCCGATGAGGCAGACCAGTGGCTCATGAGCTGATGTAGTTCCCAATTATGGTTGACTGTGCGCAAATTGTACTCAAGAAGCTGTGTGGCAAGGATCACCATGAATTGAATTGGTAATAAATCCAAGTTTCGCCTTCCCATATCCAGGACCCTCATAGTCGGTCACTTCACGTGGCACTCTCTTTCTGACCCTAATCATCCAGAGTTAGATCAGACTTCAACCCTTGCCAGGCTGGGCCAGGTCAAAACACAAGTTAGAGGTATTCTATTCTTTTTCATAGACTACCTAAGCAGTTTTTCTCTATCACTCAGTCAACTAGAGCTCAGTCTTCACAAATCCAATGCTTGTGCAGCCTTTTTCTGAATTAGTTACCTTAAGCTAAGTAGTGAAATGTAGTAAAGCTGGACAATGAAAAAGGCAGACCAAAGACAATGGATGTACTTAAATTACGGTATTGATACTGGGGCAGGCTACAGAAGACTAGAAAGTGATGAAATATAGTATAAAAGACACTTATTGGTTGTTATTAAGTGTCATCGAGTTGGTTCTGACTCATAGAGACCCTGTGTTGGGTTTCCAAGGAACTGCTGGTGAGTTTGAACCACCAACTTTGTGGTTCGAACTGACCTTTTGGTCCAGTGCTTTATCCCACAGAACTACACCAGGAATATAGTCTAAAAGAGGTGAATTGGAGTGTGAAAAACACCTGCAGGTGAAATGTGCCATAGACTGTAGAACTTCCCCTTGCTCACAGTCTGAGGTGTTGTTATAATAAGGGGTCATGCTGCAGAAATAGTTCTGCCAGATTTCAAAAAAGGGACTGGCGCCATAAAGTTAGGCATGTCTCCTGATTTTTCGACCTTGTATACTGGCTTTTATATAAGCCACTGTGATTTCTTTTCTAATGAACACAAAAATGGACTCAGTTATTTGTAGCTGTTAATATGTTCAAACTGTTTCAGACTGCTTGTTAACTACATCAAAATATATTTTACTGATTGTGAATGTAATTTAATTTGGTTAATTTATTCTGTTGATATTATATAAATTGGGGGGAAAGGAATCTGGCCAAAACCATAGCTAAATTTGAGATTTATGGAACATCCCTTTACTAAAATTCACAAATTCCCAAACAACAGAAATGTATGATGCTTTAAAAAATTACCATTTCTCCATTTCCCTCATGTGAATCTGCCCTGTTACCTATACGAAACAGTTTTCTTCACTCACATGAAAGTGAAGCAAGGATAAATTGTATTAATCATGTTCTATGTGCTTGGTACTTGTTACCTAATTTAATATTTTTCTAGCACATGATAGTACTTCTGTCAAATCTTGGAGTCTTGATTGATAGACAGCATAGGTGAGGCAATTTCTATTTCCCTCCTCTTCTGAAGTCTGGCTAGATTGTTTTCGCTGTTTGTCTGTCTGTCTAGCTAGCTAGCTACCTACCTAGCTACACTTTTGTTTCCACTAATGACAACTTTCTTACTTAAAGCCCCAAATAGAACACCAATAATACTGCCCCCCCCCCCAGTTTTAATAAAAACTCCAATCCAAGATTTTGATTGCTCTACAAAGGAGCTCTGGTAGCTTAGTGGTTACGAATCGGGCTGCAAACCTTAAGGTCAGTGGTTCGAAACTACCAGCCGCTCCGCGGGAGAAAGATGAGGCTTTCTACTCCCGTAAAGATTTACACCCTCGGAAACCCTGTAAAGGGTCGCTATGGGTCGGAACCGACTCAACGGCACTTAACAACAACAACACTTAGGTTTATTTTCTGTATTTTCTACTACAGAAGAAATGAAATAGGCTGATAGAGGGAGAGTTTTCAAAAATAAAAGATGTAATAGGAGCTTTACTGTTTGGTGTGGTAGGTAGACAAAGGAGAAAGCCACAATAATATTAATTTATGACAACATAAACCATTATACAGATGCAATGAGACATAAGAAATTAGGTCCAAGATTTTATTTGGAATTTTTCTCATTTCTTATATGTCAGTTGTGGTGATTAGAAAACTGAATTTTGTAATTAAAGATTATCTTTTATTTAAACACACACACAAAAGGGGGGGGCTGGCTTTCTTGTTTACTTAGCTCCACTTTCCTATGTTGCTTCTTTGTTTCTCCTTTGACCCATGATGTCAGTGCATCTGGCATCCATGATGGAGTCTGAGATTTCAAGATGGATTCCATTGCACAGATGTCTGGTATACTTGACATAACCAGTTTTGCGCCTGCACTGAAAATTGGTTAAGGGGGAGGTTAATGCTGAGTAGTTAAATAGGGAGGGAGGGTTTACAAACCCTGCTGGGTTCCAGATATACAGGAAGTATTTTTTTGTTTTGTCTTGTTTACATCCTGCCCACCTGACAAGGAGATAGTTTCTATCTCTTGTCCACATCCTGCCCCTCTGTTCTTTGTATTTAGAGAAGTTTTTTATATAGAGATAGTTCTACTGATCTTTTAAGGAGCTCTGGTAGTGTAGTGGTTATGAATCGGGCTGCTAACCTCAAGGTCAGCAGTTCAAAACTACCAGCCGTTCCGTGGGAGAAAGATGAGGTGTTCTGCTCCCGTAAAGATTTACAGCCTTGGAAACCATGTACAGCTCCACTATGAGTGGGAATCGACTCCAAGGCATACCACCACCATCACTGACCTTTTCCGCTGCCTCCACTCTGATCCTTTTCATCAGTACTTTTCCTCCTGTACCCTTAGCCTAACAGTGTTGTCAAAGAGTATTGAAAGTACCACAGACTACCAGAAGAACAAACAAACCTGTCTTGCAAGTATAGCTAGAATGTTCTTTGGACGTATGGTGAGACTTCATCTTTCATACTTCAGACATGTTATCCAGAGGAGAAGGGCATAATACTTGGTAAGGTGGAGGGTCAGTGAAAAAAAAGACCATCCTCAATGAGATGGATTGACATAGTGCAGCAATACTGGGCTCAACATAACAGCGATTGTGAGGATGGCGCAGGACTAGGTAGTGTTTTGTTCTGTTGTAAATGATGTCACTGTGAGTTAGAATTGACTCGAGGCCACCTAACAAGAACAGCAAGCGAAGAAGAGTCTCATTATCCCATGTGGATTCTTTAATTCTCTAGAATGGCTCATAAGATTCATAAAGACTATTGCTTATGTTGTTATTAGGTGCTGTTGAGTTGGCTCTAACTCATAGTGACCCAGTGCAAAATAGAATGAAACATTGTCCAGTCCTGCATCATCCGCATAATTGTTTTTATGTTTGTGCCCAATATACCAGCCACGGTGTCACTATATCTCATAGGCCATCTTCCTGGGTTCTGACCCTCTGCATTACTAAACCTTATGTGCTTTTCCAGGGACTGGTTCTTCCTGATAACACAGCTAAAGTATGTCTTGTCATTCTGGCTTCAAAGAAGCCTTCTGATTGTACTTCTTCCAAGATGTATTTATTTGTTCTTCTGGCAGTTCAGGTACTTTCAATAGTCTTTGACTATGCATAATTTAAATGCCTCAATTCTTGTTTGATCTGCCTTGTTCATTGCCCAGCCTTCACATGCATATGAAGCAATTGAGAGAATAAGATTCAGGGTTTAGGTTAACATCATTTGGCCTTAGGGAAAAGCAAATCAAAACCATAATGAGATACCTTAGCCCCACTAAGATGGTATTATCAAAAAAATAGAAAATAATAAGTGTTGATGAGGTTATGGGGAAATTGGAAGCCTTATCCATTTCAGGTGGGAAGTTAAAATAGTTCAATTTCTTTGGAAAAGACCTTGATGTTTTCTCAAAAAATTAAACATAAAATTACCATATTATCTAGAAATTCTGCTCCTAGGTATAATGTACCTAAAAAAGTAAAATAGACTCACATAAAACTTTTATATGAATGTTTCTAGCAGTATTAATCATAATAGCCAAAATGTTAGAAAAAAGAAATGCCCATCAACAGATGAATAGATAAACAAATAGTGGCATATGTATGCAATGAAGTATTCATCCATAAAAAGGAATTAAGTACTAACACAAGATATAACTTGGATAAAATTTGAAAGCAGTGTTTGTTGTTAGTTCGCTGAGTTGGTTCCAACTCACAGGGACCCTGATTTATTATAAAAAGCAATACTGTCTGGTACTACACCAGTCTTACAATTTTTGTCACATTTGAGTTCATTGTTGCAGACACTGTGTCAATCCATCTCATTGAGGGTCTTCCTTTTTTTTTTGCTGCCCCTCTACTTTACTAAACATCATGTCTTTTTCCAGTAATTGGTGACTCCTTATAACATGCCCAAAGTGTGTTATGAGTCAAAGTTTTACTATCCTTACTGCTAAGGAGCATTCTGGCTGTACTTCTTCCAAGACAGATTTGTTCGTTCTTCTGGTAATCCATGGTATAGTCATTATTCTTTACTAACACCATAATTCAAATACATCAATTCTTCTTTTGTTTTCCTCATTCAATGTCCAACTTTTGCATGCATATGAAGAGATTAAAAATTGAAAGCATTCTGCTAAGTACAATAAACCAGAAACAGGAAATATTCATAGTAGGAGAATCTATAAAGTCAGAAAGCTGAGTAGTGGTTGACAGAGGGCAGGGGACTATGGTGAGTGATTATTTTTAGGATATGGGCTACTATTCTGGGGTGATGAAAACATTTTGAAACTAGAATGAGTTTGTGGTTGCACAACATTGTAAGGAGTGGGTGAAAAAAAAAAAACCCAAGAAAATAAAAAATATGTAATGATGCAAAGTTGATAAGCCAATAATCAAGACAAAAAGGAATCATAATTATTAAAAAATCCCTCAATGACCTGAATTTGTGAGTATTGTAGAAATGGCAAATGTTCTGTTACCTATGCATCTAATCCTTACTTACTGATGCGATTGGATTCCAAACACCAGAACATTAAATGAAAATAGGCAGTATGCTTAAATGGAGTATGGCTACCTCGCATCACAAAATAGAAGATTACATCACTACATAACTGCCAAATTACATCATTACATAACTGCCAAACCACTGAGAATCATGGCCCTGCTAAGCTGACCTTAACTATCACACCAGTATCACTCTCAACTTACATCTCTGTATCCATTAGTAGCAGATGTATGTAATTAATGCACAAAATAGTCAGATAGTAGATTTATTGTAAAAAATGCAAAACATCGGATAACAAGATAGTGCATAAATGATCAGTAAGTGTGTAGTTACCACAATTAAAGAAAAAAAAAATCAGTGAAAAAGGAATTAAAGAACAGGGTTGGGATGGAAAATAGAGAAAAAATAGCAAGCAAGTAGATTTAGAGCCAGAATCAATCACATTAATAACCATATTAAGTGTAAATGTTTAAACACAGAGGTAGCGAATATGAAACTGCATTAAAAAAAAAAAGACCCAATTATATACTTTCAAGAAGAAAATCATAATAAATATAAAGACTCAGATTTATAGGAAAGAATGCAAAAGATAAACTATGCAAATGTTAATCATAAACTAAGTTGGTTATATTAATATGTTAATATAGGAGATTTTAGAACAAGAAATATTGCTATATTGACAGCATTTAATGTAGATTTCAGAACAAAAAATATTGCCAGAGATAATTCAAAGGAAAAATCATAGAAAAAATTTTAAAATATTTTAAATTGGATTAAAATTAAATTACAGCATATCAAAATTTGTGAGGTACAGGTAAGGTAGTGCTTAGAGAGAAATTTACAGTTCTGCTCTTGCAAAGATTTAAAGCCTTGGAAACCCTATACAGGGTCGCTATGAGTCAGAGCCAACTTGATGGCACATAACAACAATATGCTTCTATTAGAAAATAAGAAAGATTTAATATTAATAAATCAAGCTTCTTCTCTAAGAAGGTATCAATTGAGCAAAATGAACTCAAAGTATTTATAAGAAAGGGGATGCTAAAAAAAATAAGAGCAGAAATCAATTAAATGGAAACTAGACAAAAGAAAAAACAAGGAACAAAAGCTAGTTTTTCTTAAAGAAAATGGATAATTTCTAGTTAGACTGACTTAGAAAAAGAAGACACAAATTACTAATATAGAAATTAAAGTGAAGACATCTATCAGATTTGATAGGCATTAATTAATCATGAGAGGATATTATGAATGCCATTGTTCCAATAAATTGAACAGCCTAGTTGATCCAAGCTAATTCCCTGCAAAATACAAATACAAATTACCAAATTCAGCCAAGGAAAAATTGAAAAAGTAAATCATTTTAAAAAATTGAAAACCTTCCATTAAAGCAAACTACAGGTCTGTATAGCTTTCCTGGTGATATCTTTCATTTGTTGAAAGAAGAAAAATACCCACTGACAAGAGAATAGATGGAGCCCTGATGAGGTGCTATAGGATAATCAGTTCAAACCCATCAACTGCTCCTCAGAAACTCTATACAGGGTTATTGTGAGTTGGAACCGAGACTCGAAGGCTCTTAACAACAACAGAGGGTAAGTACTTGTTAGCTTGGGTGAGGGGGAAGGCAATATACAACAAAAGCGATGTTGGAGAAGAAGGATGAGAGCAGGGGAAAGGAGAAGGAGTGTAAGAGTTAAAGGAAACAGAAGTAAATAGTGTTATATACACAATCCTGCAATAACAGTGATCTACAGTTGTTGTTGTTAAGTGCCATTGAGTCAGTACCAACTCATAGTGACCCTATGCACAACAGAAAGAAACACTGCCAATCCTGGGCCAACCTCACTATTGTTGCCACTGTTGAGATCATTGATGCTGTCACTTTGCTAATCCATCTTACTGGGGTCTTCCTCTTTTTCTCTGACCTGCCACCCATGATATCCTTCTCCAGTGACTGATCCCTCCTGACAATATGCCTGAAGTATGAGAGAGGAAGTTTGGCCATCCTGGCCTCCAAGGAGCACTCTGGCTGCACTTCTTCAAACACAGATCTGTTGTTTCTTTTGGCAGTCCATGTTACTTTCAATATTCTCCTCCAACACCATAACTCAAAAACATCAATTCTTTTACAGTCTTCCTTATTCACTGTTCACTCATATTCGCATGCATATGAGATTATTGAAAATACCATGGTGCACCTTAGTCCTCAAGCTGACATCCTTGCTCTTCAACATTTTTTAAAAAAGTCTTTTGCAGCAGATTTGCCTAATGCAATACATCGTTTGATTTCTTGACTGCTGATTCCATGAGTGTTGATAGTTGAAACAAAGTGTAGAATCCATTAAACATAAAACTCTGTAAGCCCTCACTCAATTAACAATAAAGTTTTTAAAAGAGAGAGAAAAAACTACCAACATTTGTCAATTCTTTCAGAAAACTGAAAGGAAGAAACATTTCTAAACTTATTATGTGAGGGTGGCATTAACTTGACACCACTCCAGAAGAATTTATAAATAGACAAAATTATAGAACAATATCCCTTATGAGAATATATGCAAAAATCCTTAACAAAATATTAGAAAATTAAATCCAGAAATATGTAAGAAATGATACTACATCTTAATGAAGTGGGATTTATTCTAGAAAATTTAAGTTGATTTAACTTTTAAAAATTAACCATATATTTGACACAGGATATTGGTACATGGGTATTTACCTTTGTTGCAAACAGTTCCATGAATGTGGTGGAGCACTGTTGCTAGTTGCCTTTGGGCAGCTCCTACTCATAGTGACCCTATCTATACACAACAGACTAAGTATTACACAGTCCTCACAATTGTTGTTGTATTTGAGCCTATTGTTGCTGCCACTTGTCAATTCATGTTGTTGGGGTATTCCTCTTATTTTATTTTTAAAAATTTTAATATAATTCTAGCATTTATTGATCACATAATCAAAGACATCTAAAGACTGAGTGTATAAGACAGAATTTTATACAATATATTTGTCTGAAACTAGATCATTATACATGGTTCTTGATTTCAAATACTTTGCTATAAGTAACTGCCATAGCTAAATCAGAGTATTACAAATGAAGATATTCCATTACAAAAACTTGTAGGATTTTGTTTAGATTGTCAATGGTTGATGCATCCAAATTTTCTTCATTGTCTTCCATGGTGTGCCACACTTCAGGAAAAGGAAATGGTATCAGATGCAGAACTGGAACACCTTTTCTCAAAAATGGAATGTGGTCATCCTGAATTTCGCCTCTATAATCATAACTCTGGAAATATTGCCTCTCACAAGAGTGATTCTTCAGCAAACCCATTGTATGGAGTTGAAATTCAATTTCTTGAAGTCTATAAAACCATCTGGCAGACTGTTGAAAAAAATTAGGAAATGTTGGATTTGGAGCACCAATTAAATCCAATAAGACCAGTAAATCCATGCCTTGCAGTTGGTTTGTGTCTGTTACATCAGGTGGATGCGGGGTCCTTGCCATCTTTGAAGCTAAATGCTGAGACCCGTACAGAGAATCCTGAGGAGACCAGTGAAAGAAAGCCTCTTCTCCATCAAAGAAAATTAACTGAAGTGAGAGATCTGGCCTGGAGTTGGAAGTACTCTTCTCCCACTCCCTCTGAAAAGAGAAGTCTCTCTTGATTTTCTTTCTGACTCCTCAGAGAACTTTGAAACTATGTAGAAGTCATGACGGATGCTGTGGAGAACCCCTCAGTCCTCCTTTGAAAGGACTTGTTGCCCCTTTCAAATAAGACAACCTTTGGGGTATTCCTCTTATTGACTTTACCAAGGATGATGTCCTCCAGGGATTTATACCTCTTGACAGCTTGTCCAAAGAATGAGAGCTGAAGCCTAGACATTCTGGTTCCTAAAGAGCGTTCTGGCTGTTTTTTCAACACGGATTTTTTTGTTCTTCTGTAGACCACAGTACTTTCAATATTCTTCATCAATACCATAATTCAAATGCATTGCTTCTTCTACAATCTTCCTTATTCATTGTCCAACTTTTATATGCATATAAGAGACTCAAAT
>NW_006408760.1:3520515-3522739 GCF_000296735.1 Chrysochloris asiatica
ACAGTTCCCTGTCAATGTACTGCTGCTGCCGATTTTGAATTATTTTCAGCACAATTTTGCTTGTGTATGATATTAGTGATATTGTTCAATGATCTCCACATTCCTTTGAGTCACCTTTGTTCGGAATGAACGAAATATGGAATCTTCTAATTGGTTTGCTAAATAGCTGTCTTCCAAATTTCTTGGCATAGACGAGTGAGAACTTCTGGCACTGCTTCAGTTTGTTGACACTTTTCAATTTATATTCTGTCAATTTCAGAAGCCTTGCTTTTTGCCAATGTCTTCAGTGCAGTTTGGACTTCTTCCTTCAATACCTTAGGTTCTTGATTATATATTACCTCTTGAAATGGTTAAACATTGAGCAATTCTTTTTGATACAGTGACTCAATGTATTCCTTCCATCTTCTTTTGATGCTTTCTGCATCATTCAATATTTTGCCCATTGTTGTTGTTAAGCACCGTCGAGTCAGTTCTGCCCCATAGTGACCCTATATAGGGTTTCTGAGGAGTGACTGTTGAGTTTGAACTGCTTATCTTGCAGTTCGAACCGGCCTTGAGATCCAGTGCTTATCCTATAGCGCTATACTAGGGCTCCATTTTGGCCATAGAATCTTTCAGTATTGCAAGGCAAGGCTTGAATTTCTTCTTCAGCTTGAGAAATGCTGACCGTGTTCTTTCTTTTTGATTTTCTAACACCAGGTCTTTGTACATTACATTATGATATTTTATTTTGTCTTCTCAAGCTGTCTTTAGAAATTTTCTATTCAGCAGTTTTACTTCACCATTTCTTCCAGTCACTTTAACTTCTTTATATTATAGAGCAAGTTTAATCTGTTGTGACATCCATTTTTGTCTTTTTTGCCCTTTCCTATCTTCTTAATGACCTGTTGCTTTCTCCATATATGATGTTCTTGGTGTTATTCTACAACTCCTCTAGCCTTCGATCATTAGTGTCTAATGCATCAAATCTATTCTTGAAATTCTCTTTAAATTCAGGTGGTATATACTCAATGTTGTATTTTGGCTCTAGTGAACTTATTTTAATTTTCTTGATGGTCTGTTCCACAGTTTGTCCATGATGTTGTTTTCACTGTTGATATTAAACTTCTTCATTGTTTCTTCCCACAGGTATAGTCAGTTGATTCCTCTGTATTCCATCTGGTGAGGCCCACATATATAGTTGCAAAGTATGCTGTTAAGAAGGATTTGTAATGAATATGTCATTGGTCTTGCAAATTTCTGTCATGCTATTTCTAGCATTTTTTCTATCACCAAAACCATATTTTCTAACAACTCATTGTACTTCTTAGTTTCCAACTTCCAAATTCCTATGACCAGTAATTATCAATACATCTTTTTAAAAAATGTTTTATTGTGAATTATGTGATAGTTTACATGGGAGAACACTAGTTTTACATTCATTCTATTGTATATAGTTTCATTGAATAGTTACCATCCCCTCCATGCATCATCAACCAACCACTACAAGCCTACACCCCAGTCATCAGCACACAGCCCCTCTCCCTCTCTGGATCTAAAGTCTCCAGCTGTTCTATCTCTCCACGTCATTGTTTCTGCTTCCATCTCTGGCATCACTGCTTCTCTGGGTAAGGCCCCACTCTCCACTCTTCTCCATTGATGGTCTCAGCGACCTCTGCTCCTAGACTAAAAAGTTAATCACTCCCCTCCTGGCTATAAAACGTGTACCTGTACATTTCCAACCCACACAATCAGTCCTGACAACAATTATTCACTATTATCAATGCATTTTGATTGTGTGTTTAGTCAATTTCAGAACAAAGAAGTTGATAGAATTCTTAAATTGCATCATTGCACTGGCTTTAGTGGTTGTTGCATAAATTTGAATAATAGTGGTCTTCCTCATAAGTGAATGGATATTATCCTATAACAGACAGCATTGTACTTGAAGATAGATCTTGAAATGCACTGTCTGACGATGGATGTGACCCCATCCCTTATCAGTTTGTTGTTCCTGGCATAATTAGTCATCTGATTGTCCAATTCAAAATGGCAAATACTTGTCCATTTCAGCTCACTAATGCCTAGGATTTTTAAATTTTTTTATTCCATGTGTGTTTATTAATATACTTATTAGGAACTCTCTTTGGTGTCCCTCCAATCACTTGCAAGTGATATTGTTAGTTCTTTCCCTCCTGTGGATGGCAGGTGGGGCAGGCCTGGGGAATGACAAATTGAAGAGGAA
>NW_006408760.1:3525329-3527017 GCF_000296735.1 Chrysochloris asiatica
CCCAACAAGATGGATTGGCCAAGTGGCAGTATCGATGTGGCAACAGTAGTGAGGTAGGCCCAGTATTGGGCAGTGTTTCTTTCTGTTGTGCATAAGATTGCTGTGGGTCAGTACTGACTCGATGACACCTAACAACAACAACAAAACTTTCAATGCTCATGGATAAATTAATAAATAAATCCAACTGACATATCACCTTAGGCAAAACAACTTTCAAAGACCTCTTTATAGTGTTAACGAGCAAAGATGTCAGTTTGAGATTTAAGGTATACCTGACGCAAGCCATGGTGTTTTCAATTGCCTCATAAAGATGTTAATGTTGCACAATGAATAAAGAAGACAGTAGAAGAATTGATGCCTATGGTATTGGAGTAACATGGACTACCAGTAGAACAAATATCTTTCTAAAGTATAGCCATAGTTCTCCTTAGAAGCAAGGATGGTGAGACTTTATATCTCATACTTTGAACACATTTTCAGGAGAAACCAATCTCTGGAGAAGGACACTATGCTTGGTAAAATGGAGGGTCAGTGAAAAACAGGAAGACAGGATTGATTGACACATTGCAGCAATAATGGCTCAAACAACAATTGGGAGGATGGCACAGTAAAGGTTAGTGTTCCATTCTGCTGTACATTGTGTTGTCATGAATCAAGACTGCCTAAATAGCACCTAACAACAATAGCCTTTTACAAAAAATATTTCCTAACTTCTGCTATAGACTACTGTGTCTATCACCAAAATAGATTCTTAATGTGCATAATGTTCTGTGATCAGCTTATTCACTCAGCAAGTTAAATTGAAGGCTTGCCATTAAAAAAAGAAAGAAAGAAAGAAAAAAAAAGGCCTTAAGCGACATAAACAAAAAAAAATGTGACTATCATGAACGTTTGAATACTAATATCTACTCATCTCGTCAACCAATTTTAAGTGTGATCATGATATTGTGGTTATGGTTATATTAAAAGGGGAAAGAAATTTTCTTTTAATGATATATACTGAAGTATTTATGAAAAATTTTGTATAACATGTTAGATTTGCTTTAAAGGAATTCAGGATGTGGCTGGGATCTACACCAGTGTGAGACAGAGGCCAGTTGTGCCGCTTTGGTACCTGGACTCAGATGGGCTCGGTTCCAGACCTACAGAACCCACAGAACCACCAGAACATCATTTAACCAGACATTCTGCCCCCAGCTGCCCTGTGGTTCTAACCGACACTGAAACCAGCTCAATCAAGGACCTCCACAAACTACTTCCAGATTGAATGCCCTGAGCATAGATAACACCAAGGCTGATAGGAACATCCCTCTCACACCCACCTAGTGAGCTCCTTAATATACAGGAGCCCCCAGAGTTTTGTTCTCTCTGGGTCCAACAGCTGCACTGTTTTTTGTTTTTTCCCTTTTGTTGCTTCATTGTTTTTTGTTTGGTTTTTTTTCCTTCTTTTCTTCTGTTTCTCATTTCCCCATTTATCCCCACCCCCCTTTGATCTTTCTTTATTGCTCTCTACTCTCTCTTTCCATCTTTCCCAGGATTTTCTAAGTATTTTTCTTAATTCCTTCCTTTTATTGCCACTATTATTTTTCTCTTCTATACTCCATTTCCTTGTTGCTCTTTTGTCTTTATAGTTATTGTATTCTTTTTTTCCTGGTTGCTGCCTGTTTCATTTATATATTTATTTCATT
>NW_006408760.1:3535588-3536436 GCF_000296735.1 Chrysochloris asiatica
AGGTTGACCCAGGATTGGACATTGTTTCATTCTGCTGTGCATGGGGTCGCTATGAGTCGGTTCCGACTCGATGGCACCTGACAACAACAACAACATAAGAGTAAATTGTAAGTATAGTTGCAGAGTAATCTAAGCAAGAAGGCTGTATAGTTAAATATGGAGTTAAATTCTGCTGATGGCTAAATTAAGAAGGAGCAGAAAAGATGGAGTAAGGGGAAAAGTCTGCAATGGATTTGCAACTGTATGCATAATATTATGTTACCAAATGTTATTGACAAGTCTCTAAGAATCAGGAGTATCCTATGGAGCTCACATGTGTTCATTAGCCCTTTTATCTTTGCAGTGTCTGGAATTGATGCCTAAGATTGCCTTGTTAAACCACTTAATATTCTAAAACTTTTCAGCACCTATTAAGATCAGCACTGGACTGTGAACCACAAGGTTAGCAGTTCAAACCCACCAACGGCTTATAGAGGGATGAAACCTTATAGAGGGATGCTATGAGTCAGAATTGACTCAATGGGCACTTAACAACAACAAAAATGCTTAGGGTACTGTGATTACTTGACTAGACCAGGATTTCCAGAGGTTTAACGACTGAGATGTGCTTATTCCTATGGTAATGAAGCCTAATACAGGCAAAGTTAATTCTATGATGAGTGGCTATGAGCAGCCAATCAATTAAATGGATGTTTCCTTGGGGTGTGGCCTGCTTTCAATATAATAGACACATGGGAAAGGCTCTCACAGTCTTCTGCTGGGGACTTATTGTTGTAAGATACCATCCAGTTGGTGCCGACTCATAGCAACCCTATGCACAACAGAAAGAAACACTGCCCGGTCCTGGG
>NW_006408760.1:3536819-3540157 GCF_000296735.1 Chrysochloris asiatica
CCATGGCTTGGGTCAGGCGCACCTTAGTCCTCAAGCTGACATTTTTGCTCTTCAACACTTTAAAAAGGTCTTGTGCAGCAGATTTGCCTAATGCAATATGTTGTTTGATTTCTTGACGGTTGCTTCCAAGGGAGACTTGGGACTCTACAATTGTAAGCTATTTCCTTGACACTAAACTTCTCTCTACATATATGTTGTTGTTCTTATGTGCTGTGGAGTCAGTTCCGACTCATAGCCACCCTATACATGGTTTCCGAGGCTATAAATCTTTATGGGAGCAGAAAGTATCATCTTTCTCCTGCGGAACAGCTGGTAGTTTCGAGCTGCTGACCTTGCGGTTCGCAGCCCGATTCGTAACCACTACGCTACCAGAGCTCCATATATTTATGTTTTACTAGCTTTGCTTCTCTATAAAACCCAGACTAAGACTTGCAGTACTGAGAGAGTGTGGTTCTAGAGAAACAAAATCACAAAGATGAGTTTTCTAAATTGGCACTCAAATCTGACTAACTAAGGCATGAAGGCATGTAAGACCTCCACTTAAGAGGAAATCAGCCTTGGGCTGATTGTGAGTTTGGTTCTCTTTCCCTCTTGTGGAGTTATAGGAAAAGATATGGTCCCCACTTGGTTTAAGCAATTGATGCTGTGAGCAGGATTCATTGCAATGGCTCCAGACCTGTGAAATGATGAGGTTTTGTAAGAGAAAGAATGAAGGGGCATAGTATAAAATACTTAAGTGGAGGGGATAGCGGCAGCTTCTAGAGTTGCCTGGAGCTGATGTGAGGCTGTTAGAAAAGATAGCTGGTCTGCAGCCAGGGCCTGGTGGGATCAACCCTTTCAAAAGCCCAAGACCATATGAATATGAAAGGATTAGTGCAAGGTAGAGAAAAAGATTGAACTTGAGTGCTTTTAAAAGGTTCCTGTGTTTGACTGCCTTATGGATATTGGGTTTCTCCTGCCTATTATTATAAAATATACATGTGTGATAGGACTATTGGGAATTGTGATAACAGAGAGCTTGGAAGCCTGCCTTCCGCCTATGTTTGATTAAATTTGCTAAAAGGAGAGTTAGAATTTGCCCAGAAAGTAATAGCTTCTTGGTTTAAGCCCTTGTAGAGTCCTGGTGTGGTGCTGTGGGTAAATGCGTCATACTGCAAAGGCATTTGAACTGCAAGGTCGGTGGTTCAGGCTTACCAGCTGCTCCTCGGAAACCCTATACAGGGTCACTATGAGTCGGAATCCACTCGAGGGCACTTAACAACAACAAGAAGCATATGGGGCCTTAGATGGAATGCTGAACCCCACCCAAAACCTTCAGAGTTGGCATATTTGCATTTGAAAAGGCATGCAGACCAATCCAGAACTGTTGGGAGAACTGGAGATTCATGATTGAAAGAAAGCAGAAATAAAACAGTTTGGGGTTTTGAGTTTCAGAGGCATTAAGACAAGGAAAATCGCCCACCAGAGAAAATCCCTTCCTAAGATTGAAAGTTAAAGCAAACTGGTGATCACCTGAGTCTACATGTGAGTGGAACTGGAGGATGTGCAACAATGAAGGTATTTTGGACCTATTCTATTGGCATCTATTGATTTTGAGATTAGTGAAGCGTGGCTTGTCTGAGGTTTAGGGAGTTGTGTGAACTCCTGAGCCCAGAGCACTGACCTTGCCCCTGGGGGCTAGGACTGAGAGTGAAAGGGTCAGTTGATTTGCAGGGAGGTGTGTGTTGAACTTCCAAACTTGCAGCTGGTACACATTTGATCTAACCTAGATTGCTAGGGCTGAGCTAATCAGAACCTAACCAGATAAAGATAAAGATGTTTGATACTGTGAGCAAATGTCGGTTGCTACAATTTTTGAACTAGACTTTTGCTTATGAATGCAATTTTCAAAATTCTAATCAGAATGGAAAATTCTTCAGATCAAGGAACATGTTTGTTTTCAATTAAGACATTGGCTATCAAGAATGGGGGAACCATAAAGGCATAAAAGGAGCTCTGGTAGAGTAGTGGTGACAAGCCAGGTTGCTAACTTCAAGGTCAGTAGTTCGAAACTACCAGCTGTTCTGTGGGAGAAAGATGAGGCTTTCTGCTACCATAAAGATTTATAACCTTGGAAACTCTATACAGGGATGTTATGAGTTGGAACCAACTTACGCAGAATAACCACCACCACCATAAAGGCATGAAGTGCCTGGCTTATAAACTTTCAGGTATGCTTAGTTATAGAATGAGAGGAGACAGTGGAACCCCCACTGAATAGTTTGGTGAAAGAGGAAGGAGATGATACTAATAGGATTTTATAATTTCAAGTGTGAGTAATTGTTAGTAGGATTAATTGTGATTATCAAAACTGTAATTATAGAAGATTTGTAACTAAAAGGGGGAGTAGTTATCTTTCATTTCAGGAACACACGATCCCAGAACCATCACTAAGGAAGAACATGAGTGGAGTGTGGTGGATGCCTGGAAAAGCAGTGACAGCAGAGATGGCAGCAAAGGCGATGGCATCAAGTGACAGAGCAACTATGAACTCTAGGCCCATGGACTGAGTAAGGCTGTGTGTTTACAGGCAGGAGGTTGGCTTGCAGAACATGCCCTTTGGACATTTAAATGAGTATATTTTTTATTTTGTTTTGCAAGTGTGCATTAAATATTTTTGCTTTGTTCATTTGTGAAATAAGAGATGTAAATGGGGCCTCTGGGCCCAGAAGTCCCTGGGACTTGCTGTAACTGTTGGCCATCCAGGTCTCCTCCCGGGTTCACAGGAGTGTATTGAATGTGGTCGGACTTAGATACCAACTTCATTGCTGTTTTTTCCCCTTCTTCCCCTTATTGGTGATCAACGTGGTCACCATTCAGACCACATGTCTGCTCATGTATTCTCCTTGAGTCTCAGTCTTGGAAGGGAGTTTGCTCTGAGGGGTCCCGACCACTTGCCTTCATGGCTCCCGGCGAACAGCTTACTTGTTCTTGTAGTAATCAATCAGACTGCCGTTATTGTTTCGGATTTTTCCTGCTGGTCTTTCTTTCACGGAGTATCTTCTGTTCTTCTAGCCACTCCAGGCTGGTCTACTAGTCCTTTCCAGTGGAAATTTCCTACTTCAGTCATTTCTGGATAGCGTTCTGGATTCCACCTATGGTCTTGTGCAATGTAAAGACTCCACAGGAATCCTTTTCACTGGGCAACTTCTAGGCCCCTTAAAGGTATTCCAATCAGTTACAGGCTGAAGATGGACTTGCAAGCTTTCTGTAGTGATGATTCTGGCCATTCCTTTCTCCGCCCCCTCAAGTGTCTATTTTATGGTGGTGGTGGTGGTTATGTGCCGTGGAGTCGGAAC
>NW_006408760.1:3541802-3542311 GCF_000296735.1 Chrysochloris asiatica
ACTTTCCAGTTCTGCCAGCACCATCTGTTAAAGAGACTATCTCCTCCCCATGTAACATACCTAGGCACTTTGTTGAAAATCAGTTGGTTATATGTGGATGAGTTAATTTCTAGATTCTCAATTCTGTTCCATTGATCAATGTATCTTTCATTGTCCCAGTACCAGGCTGTTTTGACCACTGTAGCCGTGTAGTAGATTTTGAAATTGGGAAGTGAGAGGCTTCCAACCTTATTCTTCTTTTTGAGCAGTGCTTTGCTTATCCTGAATCTCCTTCCTTTCCATATAAAGTTTGTAATTGTCTTTTCCATCTCTTTGAAGAATGTCGCTGGAATCTGGATTGGGATTGTATTATATGTGTAAAAAGTTTTGGGCAGGACTGACATTTTCATGATGTTGAGTCTTCCTATACAGGAATATGGTATGTTCTTCCACTTTTGTAAGTCTCTTTTGCTTTCTTATAGTAGTGTTTTGTAATTCTCTTTGTATAGGGCCTTTGTTTCTCTGGTTAC
>NW_006408760.1:3556339-3566789 GCF_000296735.1 Chrysochloris asiatica
CGTGTTTCATTCTATGGTGCATAGCGTTACTCTGAGTCAGAGCCAACTCCTTGGCATCTAACAACAACAACATGTTTGGCTGTGAGTAAGGACCATAATCTCTATTACACCAGAAAGCCTAGTCTTTGTTGTTATTGTTAATATTTTGACTTTTGTTCCAGTTCTTTCACTCCATCCAAAACCTTCTATTGTAATTGCTTTCAGAGTACTTGGTAGTGGTAACCAGGCACCATCTTGTTCTTCCCATCTCTGGCTGTGATTTGAATGGCCCTAAATGTGGAGCTGTAGGATAAGCACTGGACTGATAATTACAAGGCTGGCAGTTCAAATCCACAAACCCTGTTCCTCTGAAACCCTATGTGGGGTTGCTAAGAGTTAGAACCAGCTCTAAGGAACTTAGCAACAACAATCTTTTGGACTAATTGTTTCCATGCATCTTTGATTTTCTTCATTCTTCTTTGCTCCAGAAAGAAGAGCAACCGGGAGAGACTACTAGTTGCACCTTGATGGTGGTGGTGGTTATGTGCTGTGGAGCCAGTTCCCACTCATAGCGACCCTGTACAGGGTTTCTGAGGCTGTAAATCTTTATGGAAGCAGAAAGCCTCATCTATTCTCCCGTGCAACAACTAGTAGTTTCAAACTGCTGACCCTGAGGTTAGCAGCCCGATTTGTAACCACTACGCTACCACAACTTCTTTAGTTGCACCTTAGATAGCCGCTTATGAGCTTTAAAAAACCTGCTGCTGCTCACCAAAGTAGGATGTAGAACATTGTCTTTGTGGACTCTATTATACCAATTGACCTTGATGTTCCCTGGGACCCTGGGTCTTGAGTCCCAGGCCCAGCCACTCAAGTAGTGGGGTTCTTCACAACCATCCAGCGTAGGGGAAGAAACTTGTGTGGAGCAACGACTGCACAGCTGCCACCCACTGTGCTCTCCTAAGGCTGGCGCTGCCCCGAGCACACGCTGAGGTCACTTTTGTGGTCCGCTTCCCTTCTAGAGCGATCGGAGCACTTTTGTGGTCCGCTTCCCTTCTAGAGTGATCGGAGCGGTGCCTCTCTCATCCTGCTTTCAGAGAACTGAGACGAATGAGCGAGCGCCGAGACGAATGAGCGAGCGCGGAGCATGGTCTCGCTGTCCTGCTGCCGCCCTCCTGTGGCCGCTGTGAGGCGACCTCCCGGCCGTGCTGGGAGGGGGGCGGCCCACTCCTCTGCTGGTGACATCACCGCATTCCCGTCCTCGGCTCCTCCCGCAGCGGCGCCTGCAGCCGCAGTGACAGGCGAGCCGGGCCCGGTGGCGGAGAGGAAGTGCGGCGGCCGCGCAGAGCCCGTCCCTGCCGAGGCCGGCTGCCCCGGGCGGCTCAGGAGGCAGTGTCGCCGCCGCCGGCGCACGCCGGGCACGAGCCAGGCCGAGTCCAGCGCCAGGCGGAGGCTGCAGCGGAATCGCGGGGAAAATGGCTGATGACTTTGGCTTCTTCTCGTCATCGGAGAGCGGGGCCCCAGAGACGGCTGAGGAGGACCCTGCGGCCGCCTTTCTGGCCCAGCAGGAGAGCGAGATCGCGGGCATAGAGAATGACGAGGGCTTTGGGGCACCTGCTGGCGTCCAGGCGGTCCCTGCGCAGCTGGGACCTGTGAGTGGCGGTGAGTCAGCTTGGGGCCTTGGGGCTCAGGGTTGGGACTCACCCCCGGGTTCTCCGGCCACCGGCCAGGGGGCTGCCTCTGGTGCCGCTGGCCGGCCAGGAGCATGCGGGCCGGAGGTGGGTGGGGAGGATGATGTCCTGTGAATGTGGAACCAGGGTTGAATGAGGGGTGGGAGGAGGACCAGGAAGGCTCTTCTCTGAGGATCTCGAAGCTGAGGGCTGAGCTGAGCCCCGCCTGAACTGAGGATCTAGTGACTCTTGGGACAAGAATTCGGTCATGACATTTCATCCCCAGGCCAGTTCCACACTGCTCTGGAATCTAACACCAGCCCAGTCCGGGGAGTTCCTCCTGAACATGGGGCAACCTGGGCCAGACGCGAAGCTGAGCTGGACAGGTGTGCCGCAGGATGTAGAACTTTCCACTCCTCAGGTCTAACATTTGGAAACTGAGAAAGCAGGGAAAACGGGGTGCTGTGTGAATTCACAAATCTTCTTTGGTGGTCTGCTGCTATCCTGTAGCCACCGGGCTAAGCACTTTGCTTTCATTTAATTATTTCATGTGCTTACTTATACCCATTTCAGATATGGAAAAACTGAGGCTCAAAGAGGTACAATGTAAAGAGCCCTGGTAATGAGTAGTGCGTTTTGAGTTGGCCTGCTAACTGCAACTCACTAGTTCAAATCTGACAGTTGCTCCTGGGAAGAAAGATGAAGCTTTCTGCTCCCTCGTAAATTTACAGCCTTGGAAAGCCTATACAAGGTAGGGATGAGTCTGGACCAATTCAGTGGTACACCACTATCGCCACCAACACGAAAGAGGTGCAATGGCAGATCCAGGATTTAACTCTAAGCCCTCTCCACCAGACCAATTGGTCTTTCTATGTGTTTGGCTCTGGGTTAGACACTCACTGGGGGCAGGGGCACAGGCACAAAGAGGCATCTGTCAGATCTAGTCCTACCCACCCAGGGGTTTGTCTAACTCACTGATTTTTCAAAGGTGGTCAGGGCTAGTATAGTTGACTTCAGACCTCTGGGTTCAGGGCCTGGTGGTTCCTGTGAAAGCATGTTTATCAGTGATGCTTCTGCTCTGGTTCTGGCTTGAAGGAACAATTTCTTAAAATATCTGGAAAAAAAACCTATCACCTTAATGGGCGCATCAAAAACAGCTCTTATTTCCTGTGTATTTTATCACTGTAATTTTGTGGGTTTGTTGGAGTAAGTGGTGCTTCACAGTAAAAAAAAAAAAAAAAAAGTTTACAAGGCTTTTTATAGTCATGTTTATATTCATTCAACTGTTTGAGGACCTACTGTTTGCCAGGTCCATTGGAGATACAGACAAAAATAAAACTGTTCCTGTGACTGATGAGTTTGAAGCATCTCTGTATGCTCTTAAAACCGGAGGCCCGGAGATCATTGGAAGATGGTTGGAAGACCCATAACAAGGCAGCCACAATGGGTTCAAACATAACAACAATTTTGAGGACAGCACAGGACTGGGCAGTGTTTTGTTCTGTTGTGCATAGAGTCGCTATGAGTCAGTACCAATTCGAAGGTAGCTAAAAACAACAACAGAGAACTCAAGTATCTTGCCCAAAGTCACACAGCCAGTAAGTGACAGATCTGGAACTTGATGATCGGCCTCCCAACTCTGAGCTTTATGCTCTTTCGATTGCTGTGGAATTCTCTTTGAGAGGTGATGGAATAGGGAGAGAGACATCTTTTGCTACCCAAACAAGCCAGCCAATGGAGGTCTTCCCAAGCAGCAGTCCCCCTACCTGTCCAAAGAAATCAATAGGAAATGCCCAACTGCATTCACACACCAGTATTCATTTGTTCATAGTGTCTCCTTGAGAGTACCCCTTGTCCCAGCCTAGCTTGGGGAAGGCTTTGCTGGGGAGGAGCTGATGTTAGAACTCCATAAGAGAAGGACAAATTCAGCACAGGCTGAAGGCAGTCAGAAGCACCTGCAAGTTGAGCAAGTATGGCCTCTCCTAGAACAATGGGGCTCCAGGGACTGACAGCCTGGGTGGGAGCTTCCTTCTCTGGCTAGGGTGGGGCACGGATTATATTCAGACTCAGGATGGCAGGGAGAGAAGCAATGGCCTGCTCCTTTATTTCTGGAAGCGGCCAGGGACATGTCCTCTGAGGATGAATATCTCCCTGCCTCCCACCTCTGAAGCTGCAAATGAGCCACTACTCTTTAAGTGGGGCGTAGGAGACAGGCAGGTAGGTATTATAGGGTGGTGGCTGAATAGGGGGACGAATAAGATAGAATTGTTGTGGCCTTTCTAGACCCAGGTGGTGCTGAGCTGGCACATGCTCCTCTCCTGACCAGCAATGAGTGCCAGGAGCTTGGATAAAAAAAACAAAAACAAACCAGTTGACATCGAGTTGATTTTGGCTCATAGCAAAACTGTGTGAGTCAGAGTAGAATACACAGGGTTTTTTGAAGGCAAATCTTTCAGATGTAGATTGCCAGACCTTTCTTCCAAGGTGCTCCTAAGTGAACCTGAACTTCCCAACTTTTGGTTGGCAGGTGAGCATGTTAACTGTTTGCTACACATGGGTACTCAATAATGACTCACAGTGACCCTTTAGAACAGAGTAGAACTGCTCCATAGGGTTTCTGAGATTTATATAAATCTTTACAGGATCAGAAAGCTTCATCTTTCTCCCAGGGAGTGATTGGTAGGTTTGAACCACTGACCTGGTTAGCAGTCCAATGCTTAACCTGCTATAACACCAAGACTCCTTAGAGTCTAGTTGTTGTTGTCAAGTGCTGTCGAGTTGGTTCTGACTTATAGTGACCCAGTATAGTGTTTACCAAGGAGCTGGTAGTAGATTTGAACTACCAACCTTGTGGTTAGCAGTTCAGTGCTTATCATATAGCACCACACCAGGACTCCTAGAGTCTAGATGGTTGTTGTTTGTTGTTGTTAAGTGCTGTTGAGTTGGTTCCAACTCATAGCAATCCTGTATAGTGTTTCCGAGGAGCAGCTGGTGACAAACAGTGCCTTGGCCTGCACAGAGGTGGTGGAAGTGGGCTCTGAGCAGCTGTTAATGAACCTCTCTGGAGTTACCTTGTCTCTGGTCACAGAGAGCTTCTGCACTAGTGCCCTGACAGTAGGCCCCCAGGTGTCCCTGGGGAAAGAAGTCTCAGGTTTAGGGCACAGCCGCACTGAGTCTGTCCTTTTGGATGGTAGCTGTGGCCAGTCTGAGCCATGAACACTTTGTTTCCATTCATCGGCCTTGGGTAGGGCCAAAAGGTTTACATTTTCACACCCAGATTTCTCAGCGCCACGCCTGACTCTGCCCTTGACTTGCCCAGTCAGTTCAGGGCAAGTCCATTTCTCCTGCCTCAATAAATTGACAGTAATATTATGGATCCTCTCTGCCTCTGTTCCAAAATGGACAAAGGGTCTGAGGGAAGTAACACCCCTAGGATTATCTCTGGGACTTCTAGGAGCTGGGCCAGGATTTCTGATTATAGATGTGCATCAGCCATAAGTCTGTGTGTTTGAGCGGCAGGGAGGCTGGGTGAGGAATTCCCAAAAATGGCTGAGACTGAGTTAGGAAGATGCCTCATTTCCAGGAACATGCATAGTTCTGAAAGACTGGAGCACAGGGACTTTTGGAAGACCAGGGCCTGACTTGGGGGTGGGGTCCACCTTCTAAACCAGAAAGATCAAGCCTACATAATGACATCATGGTGAGGAGGGACCTAGTAGAGGGATGCCACAGAAGAGACGACTCTTTGCAGAAGATGCTGACTTATAGGGACCAGGCCACCCATGCTGGAGTAACCTACAATTCTATTTAGCTAGAATGAGTGTGGGTCACACTCACATAGTGGATCAGAATCAATCACTTCAACTCTGAAAACAAAGCCAATAATAATTCATATCAACTGGGAATTATTCCCGTGGGATTAGGTATCCCTTCCTCCAGGTACCAGGCTGACAGCATTGTTATCTGGTTGAGAAAGAGATTTTTGTTCTCGTGTGGTAATCTCATGTGGTAATCTCATGTGTCCTCCTGTGACTCTACCCGGAGGTATTGCAGTTTCGGAGAGGTCTTGCAGGTAACAGTGGCCTCAAAAAGCATTTCAATTTCCAATTTGCCAACAGTTCCTGCTTACCTATTCTGTGCAGGTACCCTGGTTGTTTAGTGCCATCAAGTTGGTTCCAACCCATGGCGACCTGCTTGAACCACTGACCTTGTGGCTCAAATGACTTTACAGTCCAGCACATTAACCCACAACGCCGCACTGGGACTCCACATGCGCCTTTAGGAGCTGAGGAAGATACATGACCTAATAAGAGAGTTGAGGGCCCACGGGGTCACAAGTCACTACATAAGCAGATGGTGAATGTTCTTGATATTCCAGAATACCTCAGAGGGGAGAACTTCCATCTATCCCTAAGAAAGTAGGGTAATGTGTGAGCTGGGACCCAAAAGATGGGGGAAGGAGGAAGTAAGGTATAGGGTGGCAAGTGTGTGTTTGGAGAAGGGAAAACTAGAATTTAGGATTTGAGAGAGGTACTGGTAGGAAGTGAGGCAGGAAAAGTGGGCAGGGCCAGTCTGTGAAAACCTTCCTGTGCTCTGCATTCATCAAATATTTACTGAGCCTTGATTCTGTGCCAGGCACTGTTCTAGGTGCTGGGATTAAGCAGTAGCCAAAACAAAATCCCTGTCTTCATAAAGGGACTATTCAAGTGGGGAAGACAGACAATAGACATTGACGTAGATAAACATGTCAGGCTTTGGGGAAGGAGGATGATGGAAGAGGAATACATGTGGGGAGGAAAACCCTTAATAAGACTGAAGCAAGTGAAGGAGTGGAGCAGCATTCCAGACAGAGGGAATAGTTGGTGTTGTTGTCAAGTGCTGTTGAGTCGACTCTGACTCTGTAGTATCAGCACTGTAGGATCACTGTGAACCACAAGGACAACAGTTCAAACCCACCAGCTATTCCTTGGAAACCCTGTACAGGGTCGCTTTGAGTCAGAACCGACTCGATGGCATTTCACAACTACAACACAGGGTTTCCAAGGAGCAGTTCCCAGTTGTCATGGTTCCTAGTCCAGTGCTACAATGCCACACCAGGAGCAGCTGTAAAGTTTCCATGGTAGGGCCCATGAAAGTGGATTTCTTTTTATTATATTCTTAATTAGAGGAGAAACATAAGCAAGTTCATGTTTTGTTTTTTCAAAAAGTATCTGTGGTGTCAGTTGGTTTGAAAGAGGTTATGAGGGTAAAGCTGGAGTCCGAGAAGCTTATGAATGGGCAAAAGCCATCCATCCATCCATCCATCCATCCATCCATCCATCCATCCATCCATTCATTCATTCATTCATTCATTTCCTTTATCTATTTAACAAATAATTATTGAGCTCTAATCAATCAGTGGGCTGGGGAATGGGTGAGAGAGTGGAGGGCAACTTTGAGGGTCACTATTGTAGCAGAAGACAAAGGAATTTGTAAATAATTAGCTGTCAGGGAAGTGGCCTGGGAGGAGCCACTGGTAATGGCAAAAAGAAATCTTTCTGGGAGGGGCAGAAGGAGAAAAAAATAGGGCAAGTGCTGCCTGGTAGGGACTGTGATTCCTGCTCTCCCAGATGGAGCAGTTACTTGAGGGACAGGCAGGGACACGCAGCCCCTCACTTCTTTGCCCTTCAGACCCCGCCCTCAGCCTACAGCTCCTCTGCCTACTTCCTAGGCATAGGCTCCACAGACAGGCCATTCCCAGTCTCGGCCGTGAGTAAATTAATTTCAGGTAGGTAAGGAGCTATTACTGGCTGGGTGACCTTGGGCAATCACGTATCCTCTCTGAATATCAGCTTAAGAATCTGGAAAATGGGTTGATAACATCTTCATCACTGAGAAGCTGTGAAAATCAAATGTAGTAATGATTGTAGGAAGACTTTCTGATTAAGCGTGTTATTTATGTATCTACTAGGTCTGTGTGTGATGTGTGTGCCTCAATATATACAGGGGCTTGTTATAGCAGCAGTAGGCTCAGGTGCTAAGGTAGTATCATTCCATGCTCACTGTAAGTGAAGCCATGAGTAATGCTGACTCCTTGTTCTTTTTTTCTAGTTGGTTCTGAGGACATGGGGACCACAGTCAATGGAGACATGTTTCAGGTAAGCAAGATGCTGTCTTCCTGGTGGTGGGGACCAACAGCCTGAATCTCCAGGATCTCTTGTTGTTGGTGTAGGGAGGTTTAGGCTCCAGTGATTTTTTTTTTTTTTATTATTATCAATTTCAATCATAGAACAGCATATGATCATTGTAAATTGCTTAAATGGTAATATTCTTTTAGATTTAATACTAACCACAAAATTGTTTTATAAAATCTTTCTACACTGAATTACAACATGATGAGTTACAGCGTTATTAATTAACTGAGTGGAAGTCTTCTTTGGCTTTTCCCCTGTTGCTGCACTGGGTCGAACATAAGGAAAGGGGGTTGACTTGCTTTTTTTCATATAGAGGGAGGGGGATAAAGAATAGGGACTATTGGAGACATAGAGACAGAGACCCCTTGTTGATGTCAGACTTTGTGGCCCACACTGGACTGAAGGAAACACAATCCTGCTCACACCTGCCTCATTGGTGGGAGGACGAATTGACTGGACCGCATGCTCTCCAACAAATGGGAAGACCTTTCCAACTAGAGACTCTAGTTCTTGGAATTTGCCCTGAGGAAGTAATTGGATGAATACACCCGGATTCTTTGTAGGATTATGTATAACCACCAACTAGTTGCCATGGAGTCAATTCTGACTCATGGTGACCCCATGTGTGTTAGAGTAGAACAGTGCTCCAATAGCGCTTTTTCAGAAGTAGCTTGCCAGACCTTTTATCCGAAGCCTCTCTGGGCAGACTCAGACCTCTAACCTTTTGGTTAGCAGCCATGTGTATTAACAGTTTGCACCACCCAGAGACTCCAAGATTATCTATAGTAATCCATAAACTAGAAACAATTTAAGTGTCTAGCATCAGGGGATTGGGACGGTGTCTTAGTTATCTAGTGTTACTGTAACCAGGACGTCCTGGTGTGGCACTAAAAAATAAGCACTGGGCCGCAAGGTTGGTTTGAACAGTAAGGTCAGCAGTTGTAATCCACGAGCTACTCCTTGGGAAACTAAATCAGAACTGACCCGAAGGTATTTAACAACACTACCACAGAAATCCCACAAGTGGCTGGCTTTAGCACACTGAGATGTATTATCTCGCAGGTTAGGAGGCTGGAAGGCTGAATTTAGGGCGCCAGTTCTAGACGAAGGCGTTCTCTCTGTCAGCTCTAGGGGAAGGTCCTTGTCTTCTTTTAACATCTGTGGGCCGGTGTCCCTTGGAGATCTCCATACGTCTTGGCATCAGTCTTCCCCTGGGTCTAGGAGGTTCATGGCACAGGAATTCTGGTGCAGGAATTCAATCCCAGCTCATCTTTCTTGGTGGTATTGAGGTCCTTCTGGTCTCTGCTTGATTGTTTAATCCTTTTTATAAATCAAGAAAGACTGACACAAAATACAACCTAATCCTATAGATTAATCCTAAAGAAGGATTAAATAAATAAACAGTCTAAGATGGTAGATCGGGTAGACACAGAATACTGGACCAAGCAGGCTCAGGGGATGGTGCCAGAACTCTGAACCACATATAAAGGAATATTTAGAAGCTTGGAAGGCTTACAGCTAGGAGAATTTGTAGGAGAATCAAGAAATCCATTGATTTCTAATTCAAGATGCTCGGCTACTCCCGGAGCCTCCATCTTGGGAGAAACCAAGCTGGAGAAGGATCAGAACAGTCACGGACGCCTGACAGAACTTCAGAGATAAAGGTGTGGGCATTCTTATTTTTGGTATCTGTTTATGGGTCTCTTGCTGTCTGTGCGCCTCCATTCTGGTGACTAGAGGGGATGCCTGAGCGAATGGACACCCCAAGCCCTCCCCTGGAGGGTTCTACTACACATGTGCACAGATCTCCTCGAAATTTAAACTGACAATTTCCACTTAAAACCAAACTGCCACCACTTATCTGTCAGTTTGTCGTACTATGGTGGCTTTTGACTTGCTGTGATTCTGGAAGCTATGCCACCAGTATTTTAAATACCCGCAGGGTCACCCATGGGGGACAGGTTTCAGAAGAGCTTCCAGACAAAGAGTGACAAACTACTTCCAAATCTTTAGTCACTGAAAACCTTATGAATAGCAGAGAAACACTGTCAGATATCGTGCCAGAAAATGAGGCCCTCAAGTTGGAAGGCACTCAAAATGCAACTGGGGAAGAGCTGTCTCCTCAAAGTAGAGTTGACCCCGATAATGCGAATGGAGTAAAGCCCATGGGAGAAAAGCCTGTGGGAACTTCATTTTCTGATGGAGCACAACTCAAAATGAAGAGAAACAGCTGTAAATATCCAATGAAAATCGGAACATGGAATGTACAAAGTAGGAATCTGGGAAAATTGCAAGTTGTCAAAAATGAAATGGAAGGCATAAACATCCATATCGTAGCCATTAGTGAGCTGAAATGCACTAGTATTGGCCATTTTCAATCTGATAACCACATGGTTTACAATGCCAGGAATGATAAATTAAAGAGGAATGGTGTTGCATTCATCATCAAAAAGAAAATATCCAAATCAGTCATGAGGTACAACGCTGTCTGTGATAGGATAATATCCATGCGCCTCTAGGGAAGCCCAGTTAATACCACTATTATTGAAATTTACGCACCAAGCACTAAAGTCAGTGAAGATGAAATAGAAGAATTCTACCAACTTCTTCAATCTGAAATTGATCAAA
>NW_006408760.1:3568509-3617867 GCF_000296735.1 Chrysochloris asiatica
CAATGTAAAGAAAACAAAAATCCTCACCACTGGACCAATAAACAACATTCTTATCAACGGAGAAAAGTTTGAAGTTGGCAAGGACTTCATTCTTCTTGGATCAACTATCAACACTCACGGAAGCAGCAGTCAAGAGATCAAACGACATATTGCATTAGGCAAATCTGCTGCACAGGAATTTTTTAAAGTGTTGAAGAGCAAAGGTGTCAGCTTGAGGACTAAGGTGTGCTTGACCCAAGCCATAGTATTTTCAATAACCTCATATGCATGAGAAAGCTGAACAGTGAATAAGAAAGACCGTAGAAGAATTGATGCCTTTGAGTTATGGTGTTGGAGGAGAATATTGAAAGTGCCATGAGCTGTCAATAGAAATAAATATGTTTTGGAAGAAGTGCAGCCAGAGTGCTCCTTAGAGGCCAAGATGGCCAAACTTCATCTCTCATACTTTGGACATATTGCCAGGAGGGAACAGTCGCTGGAGAAGGATATCATGTTTGGTAAGGCGGAGGGTCGGAGAAAAAGAGGAAGACTCCCAACGAGATGGATTGGCCAAGTGGCAGCATCGATGGACTCAAGCATGCTAACAGTAGTGAGGTTGGCCCAGAATCGTGCAATGTTTCGTTCTGCAGTGCATAAGATCGCTATGGGTCGGTACCGCCTCGAAGGCACCTAACAACAACAACAACAATCCTATAGATTATATCTAGCCTCATTTACATCACTGTTGTTGTTGTTACATGCTGTGGAGTCAGTTCCGACTCATAGCAACCCTGTATAGGATTTCCGAGGAGCAGCTGATGGATTTAAACTGTCAACCTTGGGGTTCGCAGTTTAGTATTGATCCCACAGTATCCCACCAGGTATTAATATCCTACAGGTGAAGATTTTCAGCATATAGGATAATTATAGCAGATCACAACATGGAGGATAATCATGGCCTAGCCAAGTTGACACATATTTTGGGAGATGCAATTCAATCCATAACAGTAGTTAAATTGGAAAACCACACTGTTTTTTAAAAGAGCAGTCAGAGCTTTCTGTGTTGACATGAAAAGATGCCCATAATACAGTTAGTGGAAAAAGCAGAATAATATGAATAATATACACAGTATGGTTCTATTTTTTATCTTAAAAATACGTTTGCACATAATAGCTGAATAGATGTACACCAACTGTTAGCAGTGGTTGGGGGTAAAGGATAAGAAAAGGGCTTTCACTTTCGCTGATTGTTTTAAACTTCTTTACAGTGATGCTTGATTTTGAAAAACCCAAAACAAACAAGCAACTGATAAGGATATTCCTAATTAAAGAGCTGCTTTTCCTCATGCCCTCTAGCCCCCTCCCTCACACACCTTTCAATGCAAGAGTTCTTAGACAGAGTCAAGGCAAAGCACACGTGGCCTCCTCAAGACCCCGTGGTTACCACAGCCCTCACCTCCATTCCCTTCACCAGGTGAGCCCTCCTGGCTCATGCTGGTGGTAAATCTGGCCTTTGAAATCCTCTGGGGTGGGGGTGGGGGGCTAAACAATAAGTTCTTATGTAAGAGGGATGAGCTGGTACCTTACATGGGATAACTGGCCAACTCCTAGTTCTGGAAAATTACTCGAATGTGAGAGCAAGTTAGGAAAGTCCCTATCTAGGAAGTTAGGAGTTTCATGTCTAGCTGGGCTTGAAAACCAAGAAAACAGCATTTACGCCCATACAGTTTGGCACATCTTTAAAGCTTAGCCTCCCTTCCTCCCACCCCCATGACTATGGACAGATTGAGAGGACTTTGCTTGCTTGGCCCAAAAGGTCTGTGCTACCAGGCTCCTTTTCTGTAGGTTAGGATCTTGAGGCTCAGAGAGGTGAAGTCATCCAGGAAAACATCCAGTTCTAGAATGTTTCCCATGTGGTTGGTTTGGTGCCCCATCTCCACCATAGCCCCTGGTGGCCTTGCATTTGATGGATTTGAGACCTGGGAGTTGGAGCAACCTTGGGCCTCCTTCCTAATGTCAGCTGAATTTACTGTTGTTAATAATCCCAGGTATGTTGACTTGTAAATCATTTCACATCAGTGCCATCCTAGAATTCATATGGATGAGGAGAGTCACACAAAGGTTCAGTGGCAAAGCCCAGGATCACTTAGCTCCTCTGATCCCTGGTCTGGTAGCTTTGTCCTACCTGCATGTTTCTGGGACTGGCCTGCCACAGCAGCTGGCTGGCAAACTTTGTTCTGCACTTACCTGGGGAGAAGCCTCACCCCTTGCATATCATGCATGTCCTGATTTTTGTTGGGACAGGTGGATGGGATGGGGGTGGGAGGGGCAGGTAATGTGCAGAACTTGCTCCATACCTTAATCTTTTCTGGACGCCTATGGGCCCAGGACCAGGCAGTGTTTCATTCTGTTATGCATAGGATCACTATGAGTCAGTACTGACTCGATGACACCTAACAATAACAACAGCATTGGCCATCAGGGAGATCCAAACTACAAGCCTGACCCCCAACATGGCCTAACGATAGGCCTGCCCAGGCCTCTTCCTATTCTACCTAGGACCACCCCACAAATGCTCCCACACTCCCTTTGAGCTAATTAGAAGAGTCAACAGCTCAGTTTAGCTTAGCTTTAGCTGATCAATCCCTCCAAAGATGGATATGTCTCATCCTCCTGACAGTCTCTGTATCCACAGCACATGCTCGGGCCATTATGGCCCAGGGAAACTCACATAGCCATGTCGTTCAGGAGCCAGTTGCTACGGAGCTGGGCCAAGATAAGCCTCTCTGACTGTAGCCTCCTGTCTTCTAGCCCTGGCATTCCTGACCCCTCTTCTCTTGAATGACTTGGGAGTCAGCATTCTTACAGCTGTGGGTGATCTTTCCTGGGCTGCCAGTCCCACAGGGGTGCTCAAGTGAATGAAGAGTAACCCCCGCTGTATCCATTGAACCTCACTGCTCACTGTCAGAGGCAGGGCAAAAAATCAGCCCAGAGCAGACTGGAGAAGAGGAACCAGCAAGTCACTTCTCAGGGCTTGCCTGTTAGACCACCACTGTGTTCTTCCTAGTTATGGTCAGTGATGAGGGACAACATTTATGGAACCCTTGCTCCATGGCAGTAGTCAGTGAATCTTTCACACCTGCACATCCTCTATAGGCTACTGAGTAGTTTCCATAGCAATGATCTCATGGGCTTACCTCCATAGATTGGATACTCTGATTTCCATATAAGAGACAGTGGAACCGAAGGACCCCAGTGAAGGGCTTCTCAAAGACCATACATTCAGTGAGCGACAGGAACGGACACTTCACGCCCAGTCCCTTTGATTCTGTGTTTAGTGCTTTTCCCAAGCCATCTACACCACTTTATAATCATCTACTTATTCATTTCATCAATTCACTTTTTTTTTTTTAATGCCTTGCACTGTGGATATGGAAGTAAATCCAACAGGACATTTGTCTTCAAACATATTGCTTCCAATAGAGGACAGAGACCTGGAAAGAAATATGAGGGGACTTCAAAAATTTATGGAAAAATTACATCATCTTGCAAGTTCATTCTTCTATGAACTTTTCGAAGTCCTCCTTGTAAAGGCAAATAGACTAGTAATGGCTAGGATGTGGATATAGTGGTGGTGGTGTGCCGTGGAGTTGGTTCTGACTCACAGCAACCTTGTATAGGGTTTCTGAGGCTATAAATCTTTATGGGAGCAGAAAGCCTCATCTTTCTCCTGCAGAGCGGCTGGTGGATTCAAATCACTGACCTTGCAGTTAGCAGCTCAGTGCATAACCCACTACACTATCAGGGCTTCTTATGAATATAGCAGTAAGACCAACAATTGAGTCTGTGGCAGCCACCACCTAAGAGCTTCAAGTGTGTTAACTCCCTTAACCCTCCCATCATCCCTATGATGTAAGTAGTTACTCCCCCACTTTACAGCCATATTTAACAGCTCACTCTGGTTAATTGCTAGTAAGAACTAGAACTTGAATTCTTGCCCTCTGGTGCCCCAGCCTGTCAGGAGTCGGGAAATAGGACTGGGAGTTGGGTTTGCTTGAGGTTTCCAAGCTGCTTTGGAGGCTTTGGGTGGTTCTGACTGAAAGACTAGCATGTGCAGAGGCACAGAGGCTAGGACACTCTGTCCAGCCTCACCCAGAGCCCAGGTGAGCACAGAGGCCTATGCCAGGGCTTGGTTCCTCAAGCCTGCAGTGGTGGAGCTTGGACTGAGTCAGAACACTTGGGCTTCATAACTGGCCCTTTCCATCCACATGACTTTGAACTAGTCTCTAACCGCTCTTAGATTGATTTTTCATTTGTACAGTGGGGACTGAAAGCGTTGTCCTGCTTCCCCTGTAGAAAAGTGTAGTAGCCCGGAAAGGATTGTATCCGTGTCCACTGAGCTCTTGATTTGCCTCTAACCTAGGTATTAAGGAAGCACTGTGGTGTCTGTGGGTATGTGGGAGGGAGAGGCAGGGGATGAAGTACGGGGGCAGTGGGAGGAGACATAGCCTCTAATCTAGGAAGGAAGATTTATCAGGGGACAGAAAATAAGCACATGAGTCATGTAATACAGAAGTGACTTTGGTCTTTCTTAGCTGCTTTGTGGAGAGCATGTTCACACCCAATAATCCAATTTGAATCCCCCTCTGCTACTTCCTGGCTAAGTTACCTTGGGACTTTGGAGCTAGAGTTTCTCTACCTATAAAACAAGGACAATAAAACCCAGTAAGTAGGTTGGAAAGATCAAAGAAATAGTTTAATTGCAAACTCTCTGTAAGTTTTAGAACACTATAATCTGTGTCTTAATTTTAGGACGGGATTTATGGAGGTGATGGGCCTTGGAGGAGGTGGGTGGCAAGTAGTCCTGCCCAGAGGGTCTTCTCCAGTTCACCTTTTCACCCCTACACCCTAACTCTGATGGCCTTCCCAAAGGCATCAGTATCACCTGGTCCTTACATGCTCAAGCCCTTAGCCCAAGATGCCCTTTCTCCATCTCTTTCAGCCCTACTCTGTCCTCAGGATACAATGACTATGCCTTCCTGCATCCTCCTTTCCCTGACTTGTGTTCCAACATGTATCCCAGCCATGGTGTCTTCATTGGTTAGGGGCTGGCTCTAAGCCTGAACATCTGTTCATTCAGGAAATTTTCTTGAAGGCCTTCTGCAGCCAGGCCCTGTTGTAGAGATAAGACAGGGCCAGGCCATCTCGATCCACATGAGGCTTACTGTCCAGGGGAGGACTGAGAGTAACACGAACACATACAGTCAATTCAGATAACCTTGAGCGATCTCTTAGAGAGGAAGTCTTGATGGGGGTGGAGTGGGAGGGAGGCTGTAGTTGCCAGGGGGTTAGAGAAGGCCTCTCCCAGGCTAAGGATGAAAGATGCTGAGGCCTAACTTGTGAGATGGTGGTAACCTAGGAAGATGTAGGCCCTCGATTCTAAGGAAAGGGCAGTCCAGCCTGAGACCCTGAGGGGGCACAAGCTGACCTTGTTCCAGGACTAGCATGGCAAGAGAGAGCTGACCAGTGGGGAGGCCCCAGGGGAAGGCAGAGCTCAGATCATTTCTGTTTTAGGGGAAAGCCTTGTTGTTGTTTTTAAGTGCCGTTGAGTTGAGTCAATTCCGACCCATAGGGACCCTGTATAGGATTTCCAAGGAACAGCTGGTGAGCTTGAACCACCAACCTTGCAGTTCTAATGACTTTGCAGTCTGACACATTAATCCACAGTGCCACACTGGAACTCAGGATGCTTTTATTCTCAACATGATATAATCTGACAGACCATTCTTACTATTGTGTGGAGAAGAGACTCAGGGGAGTATGGTAGCAGCAGGGACTGGCAGTGGACTGGGCCAGACGTGACTGTGACACTGGTGGTGGAGAAGGTGGGCAGTGATCCAACTGGGACAATATTTGAGATATTGTACCTGCAGGAGCTGCTGCTGGATTGAATGTGGGATAAGAAGGAAGGCGAAATGAAGGATGAATCTGAGGTTTGGGGCTTAGCATGTTGAGTGCGGTTTACTGAGTACCTTTACTGAACTCACTGCTGTCAGTATGATTCCAACTTGTAGGTCAGAGTAGAACTACCCATAGATTCTAAGGCTGCCATCTTTACGGGAATGGACTGTCACATCTTTCTTCAGTAAAGCAGATTGTAGGTTTGAACTGTTGACCTTTTGATTAGCAGCCAAGTGCTTAACCATTGTGGTACCAGGTCTCCCCACACACCCTAAGGTGAAGAGGGAGTATTTAGTGAGCAAAAATCCAGTGACATTTGGGATGTCTGTTGAACAATCCAGTGGGCTCAAATTCATGTTTGTTAAATGATTTAGATGGATACCTTTATTTTATTATGTTTATTTCAAGACTTCTCATGTCACTGGGCTAAACACAATATATGTATACACATAAGCAAAACAGTATACTATATATAGTGTTTTTGTCATCTTTTATGAAGTACAGACAGAATGCCACTTAGAGGATGGTTAGATTTCATCTTGCTTTTACTTTGGATGAGTCATAAGGAAAGCCCAATCGCTGAAAAAGGACATCATGTTTGGTAACGTAGAGGGTCAGTTGAGGGACACCATGGTCTTTTGGCACAACATAGTCCACAAAGACAGTGTTCTATATTCTGCTTGGGTGAGTCGCATCTGGGATCTTTGAAAGCTCATGAGCAGCCATCTCTCTGTGTGAGGAAGAAAGAAGAGGAGTAGTAAGAATTGAAGAGGCTTGGGATCAGTCAATCCAGTAGACTAATGGAACATGTGAACTTCAGTCTCCATGATTATGAGACCAGAAGAACTAGACTGTGCCTGGCCACCATTACCAACTGCCTTGAAAGGGATCACACTAGAAGATCCCAAATACATTGGGAGAAAATGTGCAACAAAACTCAAAATTAGTTAAGTTAAAACAACAACAACAACAACAACTAGGCTTATTGCTCAGAAAGAGACTGGAGGATCTAGAAAGGAACTCACCCTTGTGGCCCAATTTTCAGCCAAGCAGTAGATATACAGGGGGGACAACAACACTGGTCAAAATCATTCAAAATGAAAAAGGCCACATTTTCCTAAGGACAAAGTGGAGAAAGGATAGGAATGTGGGTGAACTACAAACAGGAACCGCAGTAAGGAAGCGGGGTCATTTGTGACATGTAGGAGATTGTAATCATTGAGATGAAACAAAATGTATGATTTGTTGAATGTAAAGCGATGATCTGGTCTGTAAACCTTCACTCAATTCACAATAAAAAGTTGAAGAAAAAAAATTAAGTAGTGGGTTACTGAATACAAGGGAAACTCTCAGTGAGCTAGACTGACACAGTGCAGGTTGATAGGCTACACCAGTGAGCTCGAACATACCAACACTTGTGAGGAGATGGTAGCCCTGGGTAGTGCTTCATTGTTATATATAAGGTCGGCTGAGTGGGAACTGACTCACTGGACTTGATTGCACTTAACGCTAGATCCTTACTTATATTTCAGGAAGTTATGAGTGTTCTTATCCAAACAATTGAAGTTAATAATTTTGGGTTAAAATAGCAGATTCACGACTGGGACATTAGATTTGGGACCACTTTCCTGAATAATTCTAGTCAGGTCTAGATTCATTAGGTTGGATATCTTTTTGTAGTCAGACTCTACCTGCTTATTACTTTTTTTTCTCACCAACTTTAAAAATCACACTTTTTCCCTTTTGAAAAAATGTAGCTATAATTTGCATACAGTAAAAGATATACTTTTTTTTTAAGTGTGCAGATTGATTTTATGTATGTTTATTCCTGTGTGAGAACCTCTGGATAGTGCAAATGGTTAAAATGCTCAGTCACTAACAAAAGGTTGGAGATTCAGGTCCTTCTAGAGGTGTCTCAGAAGAAAGATTTAGTGATTTATACTTCTGAAAAATCAGCCACTGAAAAGTCTATGGAGCCCAGTTCTACTCTGACCACATGGGGTCGCTGTGAGTAGCAACGGACTTGACAGTAGCTAGTTTACATTCCTGTGTAACTATTACCTAGCTGAAAAGATTGAACATTTCCATCTCTCTGGGCCCCTTCCAGCCATTCACCTCTATTTTGATCTCTGTAGTTTAGTTGTGCCTGTCCTTGGAAGTCATATAAATGCTCTTTGTGTCTTTCCACACATTATATGTCTGCTGAGTTTGCCTTTACACCAGGGGTTCCCACTGTCAGCTGCTTGTTGGATTCCCCAGGGAAACTTTAAAAATTACTGCTACTTGGGTCCCACCCCTATAGTTTTGGATTTAATTAGTATTGGGCGTGGCTTGACACTGGATTTTTAGATCCAGGAGTCAGGAAAGGAATGTGGGTATCCCCACCCAGAGTAACAGCCCTCTTGGGAAAAGATTTTCAGTCACTCTTGTTAAACATGACACTGGAGCGCAGAGCTGAAACACAGACTACAGTATCAAGGATCCTGGTCCCTGACGTCCCGTGGAGCTGAAAGATTCTCCCAAAGACAGGAATGAGCCCCAGGCCTGGGCCAGCTGGTGGGTTTCTGCTTCAGTGCCCCCAAGTGTGTTCCTCCAGCCTTGGATGGTTTGGTCCCTTGGAGAAGGTCATAGCAGCCACCCCCTGCCCCTGAATCCATGGGCACAGATGGTGGTCCTTGAGTCTCTAAAGCCATTCCTCTGTTTGCCTTACCCTATGGAGCACCCACTTAGGTGCTGATCACTTGTGCTCACCAGATAATGGCACTGGCAAAGGCCTCTTAGGATGCCCTGAGAGAACCTCTAACTTGAAGTGTGATAAAGTTTGGGGAAACAAAACAGTAAATGCTTTGACTCACCCACAAGGGTGGGGGCCTGTTCCAAGGTGCCAGGCTGCATCGCCCTGCTCCAAGGCCCCCTCTCTCCCCACTTCAGAGAGCTGGAGACTATACTCCTGATGTTTCATATGTGAGCTCCCTCTGGGCCGAGAATCAATTCTGAACCAGGCATATCAGACAATTTCCTGTGCTACTGTTAATTGTGGCAACTTTGATAAGTGCTTGAAGATGGCAGGGAGCAATGAAAACATGGAGTAGGCACTACAGGAACTATAAACAGCATCCTGCCCTGCCTACTGTTGCTGTTGGTGTTAAGTGCCTTCGAGTCCATTTCTACGCTAATGCACTCCATATATCATTTCCAAAGAGCCCCTGCTTGGTACTTGGTCACTAACTGGAAGGTCAGAGGTTCGAGTCCACTCAGGGGTAGTTTGGCAGAAAGCGCTGGTGATTTACTATCAAGAAACCAGTCATTGAAAACCCTACGGAGCACAGTTCTACTACGACCCACACAGAAGTGCCCTGAGTCACAATGACTCCATGGCAGCTGTCTTTTTGAGCTATTGGACTTCTCCGTGGAAGGGCGCACACAGGAAGGGCAGAAGAGCTGTTAGGAGTGTTGGGAAGTATAACAGAGGTGGGGACATTTTGAGCTGAAAATTCCTGGGATGGAATATAATTTCACCAGCTAACGAAGGGAAGGGAGGAAACAAAGGTGTGGCTGTAGAGGAGTGTGGGGGATGTGTGCCCACAGGAATGTGCTGGAGCTCAGAGGCCCAGAGGCCCAGAGGCCCAGAGTCAGAGCATGGGGCCGGACCTTGAAGAGTCTCATGAAGGGGTGAAGTCAAAGGGGTGCCTGGCAGGCAGTGTGGAGAAGTGGGCAGAGCCTGAACCCAGGATTCCGAAGGCCTGGCTTCTGACCCTGGCTCTGCAAATACATAAATTCTGGCCTCAGTTTCCTCCCTTGCAAAATGGAAATGAATAATAATAGGAATAATTTTAGCTACCATTCATTACCAGACCCTCTTTTAAATGTTTTACAAATATTACTTTATCAAATCCTCACAACGTGGTGGGGAAGTTTGGGAATGATAAGGGTGACGGTTGAACATGATGAACATAATTAATGTCACTAAACTTAGATGTGAAGATAGTTGAGATGCCAAATGTATGTATTTGTTACACTGGTGGGTGGGTCTTTGTTGTCTTAATTGTGGTGACGATATATTCTAACTCAACAGTTTCTACAGATGCACTTTGTGAAACTGATAACATTCTTCAGGTGGTACAACCATTCTCACTATCCTTTTCCAAATCATTCCACCACTCTTAATGTAAACTCAGTGTCTCCTAAACAAACACCTCCCTTCTCTTACTTCCTCCTAGCCCTGGTAACCACTAGTGATTTCTGGGTTTTATATATTTGTTTATTTTATGTATGTGAGATCACACAGTGTTTGTCCTTTTGGGGACCGACTTATTTCACTCAGCATGTTGTTTTCAAGGTCCATTCATGTTGTGGTTGTCATATATATATTTACCACATGCACACAACCCTCACACTGGCTCTTAGAGATGTTGTTGTTGTTGCTAAGTGTCATTACATTGGTTCCGATTCATAGTGACCCTGTGTAGGGTTTCTAAGGAGCAGCTGGTGGTTTTTAACTACCTACCTAATGGTTAAAGGTATTCTAGTAGCCTTGTGGTTACGAATTGGGCTGTGAACCGCAAGGTCAGCAGTTTGAAACTACCAACTGTTCCCCGAGAGAAAGATGAAGCTTTCTGCTCCTGTAAAGATTTACAGCCTCAGAAACACTGTACAGGGTCTCTATGAGTCAGAACCGACTCCAAGGCACACCATCACCACCACAACCACCTAGTGGTTAGGAATCCAGTGCTTATCCTACAGCACCACACCAGGTTTCATTATCATCTTCATTTTCAGTTGAGAAAATAGAGGTGCAGCAAGGTTAAACAACACACACACACACACACACACACACACATCTAATCGTGGCAGAGCTGGGGCAGAACCCAGGCAGGCTAACTGCCAAACCTAGCCTCTTTCCCACTACATGGTCACAGCTGGGGCCCGCTGTCTGGCTCAGGGCTGCTTTTCCATTCATGCAGCATATACTCATTGAGCATCTGTTGGGAACCAGCTACTGGGGAGGCAGCAGTGAACAGGACAGACAAGGTCGTTGCTGCCATGAAAGGGACATTCTGATAGAGGGAGACACAGAGAATGGGCATTGTCTGAGGCTGGGTTTTCTACAGAAGCAAAACCAGTGAAACATATATATGTATAGATATAAAGAGAAGTTTATTATCTTATAATTGTAGAGTCCTAGGTCCCCAGCAGAAGACAGTGAGCCTCCCTCCCACATGTCCATTATATTGGGAGCAGACCACACCCACAAGGAAGCGTCCGTTTGATTGGCTGCTCATTGCCACTCACCAGAGTTAATTATGCCTGTATTGGGTTTCATCACCACGGGAACAAGCATATCCCAGCTGCTAACCCTCTGGAACTCTTGGCCTAGTTGAGTTGACACAGACCCTTCCCCGTTACAGCCATAGACAATGGACAATAAACACATTTACAGTGTGATCATTTCAGAGCTAACTGTCACAGAGTAAATAGAACTGTAATACAGGGAGTGACTTTAATGGTAGTAACACAGGACTCACTGTATGCCAAGAAGTGTGCTTAAGTCTTTATTTGGACTCCTTTAAGCTCTGATAGCGTAGTGGTTACAAATCAGGCTGCAAACTGCAAGGTCAGCAGTTCGAAACTACCAGCTGCTCCGTGGGAGAAAGATGAGGCTTTCTGCTCCCATAAAGATTTACAGCCTCGGAAACCCTGCACAGGGTCGCTATGGGTCGGAACCGTCTCCACGGCACTTAACAACAACAACAATCCTAAGCCAGGAGTCCTGGTGTGGCAATGGAGGATAAGCACTTGACTGCAATATCAGTTTGAACCACAAGTTAAGTTCAGCAGTTCAAACTCACCAGCCACTCCTTGAAAACCCTATACAGGGTTAGTAAGAGTCGGAACTGACTCGACGACACCTAACAACAACTCCATAGTGTTGGCATTGGATTGTTTGTTGTTAAGTGCTGTCGAGTCTGGTCTGACTCATAGTAACACCATACAAGATTTCCAAGGAACAACTGGTGGGTTTGAACTGCCTACCTTGTGTCCAGTGCTTACCCTACAGTACCATGACAGGACTCCATTATTGATGCCATTTTATGATGAGGAAAGTGAAGCACAGAGAGGCTGAGTAACTTGTCCAGGGTCACACAGGTAGAGGAAACAGTTAAGTGCACAGGCAGGATCACAGGACACAGTGGGTGAGCTTGTGAGAGTTGTTTAAGGTTCCAGATTGGAGAAAGGTGATGGGATTCTCAGCAGGGGGCGGCAGAGACAGCTGGCAGGTCTGAGGGGCTCTGGTACTAGCTGTGTGTTTGTATCCCAGGAGGCCAATGGGCCAGCGGACGGCTATGCTGCAATTGCCCAAGCTGACAGGCTGACACAGGAACCCGAGAGTATCCGCAAATGGAGAGAGGAGCAGAAGAAACGGCTGCAGGAGCTGGGTGAGGAAGGGTTGAGGCTGGAGCCAGGAGGGTGTGGGTGTTATGGCTGGGTGAGGACAGCCAAGGCTGCCTGTAGTAGCCAAGGGGTGGGACAGCCATGAGAACCAACCTTCAATCCTGTAAAACTGCCGCTCACTCTCCTGCTGTGGCTGCAGATGCTGCCTCTAAGGTGACAGAACAGGAATGGCGCGAGAAGGCTAAAAAGGACCTGGAGGAGTGGAACCAGCGTCAGAGCGAGCAAGTAGAGAAGAACAAGATTAACAATCGGTGAGAGGGACCACGGGGATATGAGATGGGCCATGGGGACCTGAAAGGAGTCACGGGGACATTTAGAGGGGCTCTGGAGTCCTAGTGTGGTGCTGTAAAATAAACACTGGACCTCATGGTCCATCTGAATCGCAAAGAACAGCCATTCAAACTCACCAGCTGCTCCTTGGAAACCCTTCACAGGGTCGCTCCGAGTTGGCATTAACTCAATGGCACTTAACAACAAAAACAGTGGGGACGTGAGAGGGACCATCAGGGCATGAGAGGGGTCATGGGGCCAAGAAGGAGCTCTGGTAGTGAAGTGGGTTAGGTGTTGAGCTACTAACCGCAAGTCCAGTGGTTCAAACCTACCAGCTGCTCAGCAGGAGAAAGCTGAGGCTGTCTGCTCCCGTAAGGACTCACAGCCTTGGAAACCCTCAGGAAAAGCTCTGCTCCTGCATATAGGGTTGCTATGAGTCAGAATTGACTCAATGGCAGTAGGCTTTTCTGTTGTTGTTTTATTTTATGGATACTAGTGTGGCTCTATAGAGTCCTGGTGTGGTGCTGTGGGTTAATGCACCAGACTGCAAAGCCATTTGAACTACAAGGTTAGTGGTTCAAGCTCACCATTTGCTCCTTGGAAACCCTATGCAGGGTTGCTATGGGTCGGAACTTAACAAAAACAGTGTGGCACTAAGGAGCTCTGGTAGCGTAGTGGTTACGAATTGGGCTGCTAATCTCAAGGTCAGCAGTTCAAAACTACCAGCGCTTCCATGGGAGAAAGATGAGGTTTTCTGCTCCCATAAGGATTTACAGCCTTGGAAACCCTATACAGGGTCGCTATGAGTCGGAACCGACTCAACGGCACTTATGAACAATAACACCACATGGGGACAGTGAGAAGAGGTATAGGAGCAATGAGAGGAGCTGTGGAGTGGGGGACTATCTGGAAGATGGGTGACTCGGGGCTAAGAGCCTGAAAGGAGCTGAAACTTCCCAGGCTGCTTCTGGAGTTACCTGTGCGGTTCGGAGCCCTTTGGAGCTGACTTGCTGTTGAGCCTTCACCTCCTCTCCACAACTGAGAGAGCAGGGTTTGTCTGTCAGCAGGAAGGTGCCAGGGCCCCAGAGTATGATGCTGAGTGTCTGGGGCCCAGCAACCAACAGCTCAGAGACAGCAGAGGCCTGGCTAGGGTGGGAGGACCCAGTCTGCTACAGGTGTTTGCTGCTGGTAAAAATGACACCACTTTAATGCAGTGTGGTGAAAGGTTAAGAGAGCATCATTGGGCCACATAAGTGAAAGGTCGGGGCGGGACTGCAGGGGCAGCGGGGTCAGGGCTCACACAGGCAGCTGGACTCACTTGGACTCACTTGCACTCTGCTCTGTTTTGTTTCTCCCTGTGTCGGCTTCACTCTAGGATACACACCCCTTGTATGCAGTGAAGTTGGCATCAGTCCATGCTTCTGCTCCAGCCTCTAGTCCACCCTGAAAATAGTATCTTGTTTCCGATAGCTCCAGCCTAAGTCCTGGGCCTGACCCTCAATGGTATGGCTTGCATCATGGGTCCATCCCAGGCCCAATGACCATAGCCAGAGGGTCTCTCTGATGGGCTCAGTCTGGGTGAGAGTCCCCTTCCCCAGCAGAGGTCCCCCAGAGAATATTTTCCTGGAGATGTCTTGTACTGGATGCTGGCTTTGAGGCTCTGCCCTTCACAATACAAACCTTGCCAAGAAGGGGATGTCCATTCTGAAACTGCTGTGTGCCAGGCCCTAGGTGGCACTGGGGAAATGTAGCTGAAGAATCTGTGCCCTCAGCGATGTCAGAGGAGAGAAACACGTGGATGACTAGACCCTGGCACCTCCTGGGGGATGTGGGCTCTGGAGGATGACTAGCTCATCAGGAAAAGGCAAAGGGTTATGCGTGGAGGAGTGCATTCCAGACCAGGGACCAAAAGAAAGGACTTGGTGTCTTGAGCAACAGAGAGTCAGCAGAGCACATTGTGTGGGGGACATCACACATTGTTGGGTCTTGACCCGTGGGATGGTATTGAGTAGAGACAAGGGCAGCAGGGGCCACTGGGAATTTAGGAGCAGGGCTGACTTTTCTAAAAGGCACTGTGGCCAGGGCTGTGGATAATTCCTGAGCCTTCCAGAACTGCATTTCCAACACCTCTCCCACTGCAGGTACTAACACTGTCTCTTTTTCTCTTTAACCCTCTGCCTGCCTGTCCATCTTGCCTTCCTGTCTCCTTTCCACCCCCTGCCACCTAACCCCTCCCCTAACTTCCCTCAAGGATCGCTGACAAAGCCTTCTACCAGCAGCCAGACGCTGACATCATCGGTTACGTGTATGTGTCTCCTTTGCTCCTGTGTTGGGGAAGCTGGGTGGGCGAGGATCCCTGCGTGTGGCTGGCAGTTTCTTGAGTTTCCTGCTTTTGCTGAATAAGTGAATGTGGCTGGCCTTGGGGCTACGACCCCAGCAGGAGGGGAACCCCAAGGTGGGGGGCAGACACCAACCTGCTCCACCATCTTTCCAGCATACATGTGTTGTGCTGAAGGCAGCTTTGCTAAATCAGAGACCTGAAGGTTGAGAAGAGGAAAGACATCTCTAGGTGGGAGAGGCAAAGGGTGGAAAATAAGTTACTGCTGTTGGGTGCCTTAGAATTGGTTCTGACTCATAGTGACCCGGTGTACAGCAGAACAAAATACTGCCCAGTCCTGTTCCATCTCACAATCATTGCTGTGTTTGAACCTATTGTTACACCCACTGTGTCAACCCATCTCATAAAGGGGTTTCCTTTTGGTCACTGACACTCTACCAAGCATGATGTCCTTTCCCAGGGCTTGAACTTCCCAGATATGTCTAAAGTATGTGTGTGACATGGAGTCTCACCATCCTCGCTTCTGGCTCTACTTCTTCCGAGACAGATTTGTTTATTCTTCTGGTTGTGGTTGTTGTTAAGTGCTATTGAATCAGTTCCAATTCATAGCGACCCCGTAAAGGGTTTCCGAGGAGCGGCTAGTGGATTTGAATCATCAACTTTGTAGTTAGCAGCCTAGTACTTATCCTACTGCCTCACACCAGGACTCCATTCTTCTCAAAGGTATACGGAATATTCTTTGCCAACACTGTCATTCACATACGTCACTTCTTCTTCAGTTTCCCTTATTCATTGTCCAGCGTTCACACTCATATGAGGTGATTAAAAACTGTGGCAGGCATACCTTACTCCTCAAAGTAACATCTTTGCTTTTTAACACTTTAAAGAGGTCTTTTGCAGCAGATTTGTCCAAGGCAATACATCACTTGCTTTCTTCATTGCTGCTTCCATGGTCATTGATCGTGGATCCATATAAAATAAAATCCTTAACAGCTTCAATCTTTTCTCCGTTTACATGGTATTGCTTATATGGGTCCAGGAGTGGGGATTTTTTTTTTTTTTTTAATGTTGAGCTGCAATCCATACTGAAGGCTTGTAGTCTTTGATCTTCATCAGCACTTCAAGTCTCCATCATTTTCAGCAAGCCAATGTGTGTCATCTGTGTATGTTGTTGTTAAGTACCATCCAACTGGTTCCAACTCACAGTGATATTGTATAGGGTTTCTAAGGAGAGGTTGGTGGGTTTGAAACAGCTGACCTTGTGGCTCAAACTGACAATTGTGGTGCAGTGCTTTAGCCTACAGTGCCACACCAGTGTATATCAGTTTGTTAATGAGCTTTTCTCCAATTCTGATATACTGTCTTCTTCTTCATATAGTCTAGCTTCTCATAGGATTTGTTCAGCATACAGATTAAGTCAGTATGTTGAAAGGATATAATCTTGATACCTTTCCTGATTTTAAACAGTCAGTATTCCCTTGTTTTATTCAAATGATTGTCTCTTGGCCCATGTACAGGTTCCGCATGAGCACAAATAAGTGTTCTAGAATTCCTATTCTTCTCAATGTTATCCATAATTTGTTATGATCCACACAGGTGAATGCCTTTGTATAGTCAATAAAACACAAGTAAACATCTTTCTGGTATTTTCTACTTTCAGTCATATGATATCAGCAATGATATCCATCATTCCAGCCTCTTCTAAATTAGCTAGAATTTCTGAGTTTCTATTTGTACAGCTGCAAACATTTTTAAATTGTTTTCAGCAAAATTTTGTTTGGGAGTGATATCAATGATATTATTTGATAATTTCCGTGTTCTGTTGGATCACCTCTCTTTGGAATAGGCACAAATATGCTCTCTTCCAGTCTGTTGGACTGGCAGCTGTCTTCCAAATGTCTTGGCATAGATGAATGTGTGCCTCCAGCGTTGTATCCATTTGTTGAAACATCTCAATTAGTATTCCAGCAATTCCTTGAGCTTTGTTGTTCACAATGCCTTTAGTGCAGCTTGGACTTCTACCTTCAGCACCATTGGTTCTTGATCATATACTGCCTCCTAAAATGGTTAATCGTGAATCTTCAATTCTTTTTTGTACAGTGTCCCTTGATGCTTCCTACATCAGTCAGTATTTTGCCCATAGTATCTTTCAATAGTCCATCTCAAGCCTTGATTTTTTTTTTTCTTTCTTTAGTTCTTTCAGCTTGAGAAATGCCAAGCATATTCATCCCTTTTCATTTTCTAACTCCAGGTCTTTGTGCATATTATAATACTTTACCTTGTCTTTTTGAAGAGCTACCTTTTGAAATCTTGTGTTTAACTCTTTTACTTCATGTCTGAACTCATTTCTTCAGTTCCCTTTAGCTACTTTACGTTCCAGAGCAAATTTCAGAGTCTCTTTTGACATCCATTTTGGTCTTTTTTTCCCCTGTGCTTTTAATGACCTATTGTGTTCTTCATGTATGATGCTCTTGATGTCATTCCATATTCATCTGGTCTTTGATCATTAGTATTCAGTGTGACCCATTATTCTTGAGATGGTCTCTAAATTTAGGTGTGATATACTCAAGGTTGTACTTTAGCTCTTGTTTTCCTTTTCTTCCACTTGAACTTGCATACGAGCAGTTGATGGCCTGTCCACAGTCTTCCCCCGGCTTTGTTCTGATGAAATTGAGCTTCTCTATCATCTTTTTTCACAGATATAGTTGATTTAATTCTTGTATATTCTATCTGGCAAGGTCCACGTGTAATGTCTCCTTTTGTGTTGTTTAAAAAAGTTATTTCTAATGGATAGGTCACTGGTCTTTCAGAATTCTATCATATGATCTTCATTATTGTTTCTAACTGGAATACAGGTGGAGGTATTATATTATATATATGGAGTCCTGGTGTGGTGCTGTAGCAAGGTCGGTTTGAACTGCAAGGTTGGCGATTCAAACTCACCAACTACTCCTTGGAAACTCTATACAGGGTCACTATGAGTCAGAACTAATTCAAAAGTATTTAACAACAACAACAACACCATTTTATATATATATACCTTCAAAATGGACCTGTAGAATATCTTGGGCTCAAATCCTAGCTCCTGTTTTCTGTGTGATTTTGGGAAAAATGACTCCTCTGTGCCTCAGTTTCCCTTTCTATCAAATGAGGATCATAATAGCAACTCCCTTACCTGGAAGGATTCGATTGAAAAAAACAGCAACCAACAAGGACAACCACGTTGGTCTGAATATGGCCACAGCCCTTCCCTGACCACCATAGTAGGCTCTCACATCTTGATAAGGTTATAGATGGTACTGTGACTCACCTAGACAGGGATGGCAAGCAAGCTTCATCTTGTGCCAACTCCAACCAACTGGCAGTGACAGTCTGGAAGCGGAAGGGTGGTGTCGTGGATCCTGATGCTGAAGGAGAAAATGCAGTGATTAAGGTGTTATGCCAACAACGTGTGTGTGCCACGGCGTTGCTGTTTCTGCCATAGCCAGTTCTCGTCCCAGCATGCTCTCAGTAGGCTTTGCTGCAGTCTGGGCCAGACCCACCACTATGACCTGCTTTCTTTCATTCCTTCCTTTCACCTTTCCCATACCTTCTGGTGCCTACCCCATGCCAAGTACAGTTTTAGAAACTGGTCAAAATATGGATAGTTTGTTTTCTTGAGTTGCTCCTGGTCTGGATTATGAGATGAGAGCTGTATGGAAGGATACGGGGTGCTCTGGGAGCCTACCTCTGTTGGATGATCCAGGATCAATGTCAAGGATTTGGGACCTTCGGCCTGACCGTCACGGATGAGGACATTGTTTGGTGGGCAGGGTGGGAAAAGAAGGGAATTCCAGGTAGAAGCAGCAGCTGAGACAAAGGCAGAGGCAACAAATAAGTGTTGCCTTTAGTGGCTGAAGGGCTGAGGCTGTGGGTAAGCTTGGGATCACGTGCTAAATGCTTAGAGTGCCAGTCCAAGCTTGGATATGATCTTGAAGGCCATGGGAGCCATGGAATGTTCTATCAGGAAGTGGGGATGGTAGCAGGTGTGTAGTGGTGCTAGAGACCACCACGGGAAGAGGAGTTCATTGTTGATGTCATGCCTAAGGATGTGGCTCAGGGAACACCCAGAGAACTCTAAAGTACTGAGCAACGGTGTGTCTAGACCAGTGCCTCAACCTCTCTGGGATCCTGGTCAGATGCAGATTCTGGCTCCCTAAGACTAAGGTGGGACTCAGAGCCGGCTTTTCTAACAAGCTCCAAGGTGCAGCAGTCAGGATAGAGGGGTTTCCTGCACATGTAAAGACTGCTAGCTCCCACCACCCTCACTCACCATCTGGCCCGGCACAGTTCTCCATGCCTGCTCAGACACCCAGGGAGCCAGAGTGGCAGGGTGGAGGCTCTGATCCCAGTTTAGTTTAGGAAATGAGCACACAGCAGGCCAGCATAATCACTAAGGGAGGTGCCAGGACACTGGGTCTGGGCCCAGCCCATCCTCAGCACAGCATCTGCAAAGCTCCTCTCCAGTCGCCAGTGACTGGGATGTGCTAGAACTGGTTCTTCTGCTCAAGCAGTTGAAGGGATGCTTGGTGGCCAAATGAGACACAGGCCCAGCCCTCTCTACCCAAGAATGCATTACTATCTTTCCCTCAGTGACTCCATGTTGATTTTGTCCCTAAACTGTACTGACATGCTTTGTTTCCCCAGTGCTCCATAAGTGGTCACTTCTGTTACCTGTCAGGTAGAACTTCTGATGAAGAGATCACTTGATTCCAACAAATTAAAGACCAGTGGAACACTTTCCAGGTGCAGCTCCATAGAAACCATTAGAGATCTTTAGTTAGTTAGGTAACCTGTCACTCTACTCTAGCTGCCAAGTTTCTGGAAATGGTGAAAGTAGCTGAGGTACTGTCATTATGGTTTCTAAGGGCCTTTAGGTGTCAGAAACCCCAAGATTCAAACTCCTGATGGAGAGGTAAGGAACAAAGAGTGCTGGGCTGGGACAGGGACAGGGGGCCACAAGGGGAGGCTTATGCTGAGACCTGAATGATGAGATGCAGCAAGCCATAAGAAGGTCTGGGGTAAGTGTGGGCACTGCAGTTGAGATGACAGCCAGTGCCAAGACAGAACCTCTGAGGCCGAGGCTGTTCCCAGAGGGTCTGAAGTCAGAGGACCAGGGCTAGAGAGGAGATCTCTGCATACAGCAGCCTCATGCAGTCAACTGCAGAGCATCACTGATCCAGGGGCGAGAGGAACACCTGGGAAACTTCTGTCCTATCTCTACCTGCAGGGCGTCTGAGGAGGCTTTCGTGAAGGAATCCAAGGAGGAAACCCCAGGCACTGAGTGGGAGAAGGTGGCCCAGCTTTGTGACTTCAACCCCAAGAGCAGCAAGCAGTGCAAAGATGTGTCTCGCCTGCGCTCGGTGCTCATGTCCCTGAAGCAGACGCCGCTGTCCCGCTAGGTGCTTGCTTGCAGCAACACAGCCACAAAGCATGGGCCGGGCCGGACAGAGGAGGGGCAGCTGCTACACACAGCCTATTCCTTTCCTCCCCATCTCCCGTGTCTGGGAAGGGGACCCCTCACCCCATCACCCTCATCCCCTCCAGGCGCTATGGCCCAGCCCCTCACACCTCCTGTCAGTCCACTCCGTTGTGACTGTCCCTCCTGATGTATTTTTTTCTTGGCTTAAAGGGTGTATTGTTAACTCTTTTTACACCTATTTATTATCATTCTCATTTCTCTGGAAGTCACAACAGGTGTCAGGGTTCAGTTTATGCTCAGATCATTTCCAGCTCCAGGCCTTGAGAGGTGAGGATATTGTCCTGGATATCCAGGAGCTCCCAGCTGGATGTCTGTGCTTACTGTCCTCACCCTGCAGTGGGGGGAAAAGACCTTCTCACAGAATGCACTCACAACCTTAATCCTCTCCTGAGGCAAGCCTGTAATTTTGAGATTCTGCCATATAGCTAAGGACATCAAGACTCCCAGAGGGTCAATGGCTCGAAGTGAGAGGGAAGACACAAGCTCGGGTAAGAGGCTGGAGAAGGTTGCTTTCCCAGATTATTTTTCTCAAAGCTTTTATGAGGGAGAAGGCTCGGTGGGACTAATGGGGCTTTCTGGATGTGGACAGCCTTCTGCTCTGACGTTTTACCCCTTCCTTCAGCTGTATCCCTCCATAGAGTTGCTATAACCACCGGTGACCACACCTTCTTCCCCTTTAGCAGAGGTTGCAACCAGTCTACATCCAAGCCATTGTGACTGCAGTGTTCAAAAAGATCTAAGTAACTGTCAACACACCAACCTACATTTCTGGCTTGACAATCAAGCTGCTTGGGTATCAATGGGTCCATATTCCTGTGTGGTAATAAGCCAGATGAATAGTGGTCATCCTCTTTACAGGAACATGTCCTTGTGCCTTGGAGCCAAGGGTCACCTATTCAACATTTGCAATACCTGCCTTATAACCCAGAGACCAGGGTGGGGCAACACAATGACATCTCTTCACTTAGCAACATAGTTTGTCAGGGGCTTAAGAGTGGGAGGATCTCTTCGTTTCCTTTTTTCCTTTCTGCCAGCTTGAAAATGGTCTAGTTACAACAGGGACTGAGTCCCTCAATCAACACTTAGAACTGACCACATACAGGAATACTTGAGACTTTACATAAATGAGGAACTCCTGGTCTAACATGGCTGGCATCTGACCTCCTCTAACTTCAGGGGAGGGAAGGAGAATCAAGACATCAGCCCAAGACTGATTCCAATGAGGTGGAGGTCAGACTTATCATTTTACTAATTCAGACACCAGCCCTCTCTCCTGTCCCTCCCACCCCTGGCACTCTTTGCATATCTACTGCAGTGGCCACAACTCTCAGACTACACTCATAGTTGTGGGGCTTACTAGGGAAGTAACAGGTTCAAGTTGGGAACAGGATCAGGAAGCACATAGGCCAAGTTTGGAAGTCTCCTCTAAGTGAAGAGCACATTCCTCTTTTTTAGCGCAGTACCACTCTCTCAACTCCTCTTAGCAATGCAAGCAGGCAGGCCCTTTTGTCCTCAGGACAGGCCTTTCTTAGACTTGGATTCTGCCAGCTTCAGCAAATGTTACTCAGAGACACCCCATTCTACCAGGAAGCCTCCTTCCTGAAAGTTCTTGGCTCTCTCACTTGAGAGGCCAGCACTCCCATTGTAGCTTGCCTCTCTGGGGGCCAGGAAACCCACACCCACCTACACACACACACACACACACACACGAGTCTTATGCCGGTCTCCTGGTTCTGCTGCTCCTCAAGTTCTCCAGCTCTCAGTCTCTTGGATCTGAGGAGGTTTTCAGTGCAGGGGCCTTGGGTCCAAAGGATGTGCTCTGCTCCTAATGCTTCTTTTTTTTTTTAATGTGAGTGAAGATTTACTGAGTAGATAATTAGTTTTCCATTCAACAAATCATATACATACATTTCAATAATTGCATCCCTCACAATGTAATATTACCCACCCCACTTCCTCCCTGTGAGTCTTGTTTCCATTCCTGACTCCTCTTGATGGTAGTGAGGTCCTCTTCTACCTGGAAGAATTTTCTCTCTTTAAGCCTAATGGTATGGCATAACTGACCAGTTGTGTTAGGTTTCCATATACCTTATTTGTATGGTCCCAACCACAAGGGACTCTTGGTATGACACTATAGGATAAACACTGGACTGCGAACCACAAGTTCAGCAGTTCAAACCCATCTGCTCCCCAGGACCCCTATATAGAATTGCTATGAATTAGAATCAACTTCAGGCACTTACCAACTACCACCACCACAAGAGTTCCATTCAACTTATCTGCATTGTTAACATGCTGTCCAGTCCCCTTAGCGGGCTACAAGCAGCTATGTACAGCCTTACCTGATCATTCTGTGAACACACAAAACCATGGCTTTAAAAAAACCCAAACCTCTTGTCTTTGAGTCAGTTCTGACTGAAAGCGAGAGTGACTTCTTGATAGGGATTCCAAGATTTTTAACATTTTTTTCCTTCTTCTTTCAACTTTTTATTGTTAATTGAGTAAAGGTTTACAGCCAAATCATCAGCTTTACATTCAACAAAGCATACACTTGGTTTCATCTCAATTACAATCCCTTCCCTGCAAAAACATTTATCCTACTCCCCCCTGTGGCTCTCCATTTACATCTTATATTTCACAAATGAACAAAGCAAAAATTTTGATGCACACAAAAAATATAAATTCAATGACCAAAGGGCACATTCTGCAAGCCAACCAGCTGCCGCAGATACACCACCTTATTCAGCCCATGGGTCTAGAGCCTGCAGCTGTTCTGTCACTCCATGCCACCGCTCCGTTGTCACCACTTTTCTAGGTAGAGACTGTCCATTTTTATGGAACAGCCAGCCGATCTCCCACAGAGTTGTATTGCTGTTAGGTGCTATCCACCCTGTTTGACTCACAATGACCCCAAGCAAACAGAGCGACACTGCCCAGTTCTGCACTATCCTCAAAATTGTTGAATTTAAGCCAATTGCTGCTGCCACTATGCCAAATCTTGTTGATGTGGGGTGCTGACTCTCCTCTTTAACAAACATGATGTCCTTCTCGAAGGACTGATCCCTCCTGACAACATCTGAAGTATGAGAGATGAAATCTCGCCATCCTGGCTTTCTTAGGAGCATTCTGGCTGTACTTCTTCCAACATGGATTTGTTCGTCTGGCAGTCCATGGTACTTTTAATATTCTTCTCCAACACCTTAACTCAAATGCATCAATTCTTCTAGTCTTCCTTATTCATTGTCCAACTTTCAGATGCATATAAGGAGTTCTGGTAGTGTAGTGGTTATGATTCGATCTACTAACCTCAATGTCGGCAGTTCGAAACTACCAGCTGTTCTGTGGGAGAAAGATGAGGCTTTCTGCACCTGTAAAGATATGCAGCCTCAGAAACCCTGTGCAGCTGGAACCGATTCCACGGTACACAACATGAGACGATTGAGTAGCTGCTGGCTTTGAACCACAGACCTTGTTAGCAGTCTGATGCTTACCCACTGGGCCACCAGTACTTCTAGACCATGTCTAGAAGGGCCATATTATAGTAGTTCACTACACCACCCATGGACTATCTTTCTTCAAGAGTTTGCACATATCTCCTGGTCTCTTTTGTTCCAAAACCCTACATACACAAATCATTGGTGAGTTTTTGGACTATGCTCTTTCCACTACACTGGACTGTCAGTTTCAGTTTCCTGTCCTGTAATATGCATCAAGCACTGGAATGGGCTCTCAGGAGGCTAGTGGAAAGGAGAGTTCGGATCTTTGACAAGATCATAGCAGCTCCAGTTACACCTGAACGTTTTCCTGCTGAAAGCTCGAAGAGTATTGGGCAGATTGATTTTTCTCAAAATATCCAATGAAAAGTATCGCATTAGACCCAGTGAACTAATATCTCAAGAAGGATCTGGGAGACTCTACTTTTAACAAATGTCCAGATCACTGTGACTAGGAAGTTTGGGAATCACTACTTAGATTATTTCTATGGGTCTTTCCAATCTGAAACGTATCTCTTTCCCAAACCAAAGGGGTGAGAATGAGAATTAATTCACTAAACCACAAGTGGACCACTGTTTATTAAGTGGAGTAGGTATGGCAACAAAAACAACATCCGAACCAAACCTGGGATTCCTGGGGGAAGGGGGGAGGGTGGAAATCTGTGGGTTACATAATCGCCAGGCCTGTGGGTACGGCACACGCCACTTCCTTCCCCAACAACACGGGAAGATAAAGAGGCTAAGTCCCCTCTTATGGCCTACGGTGGCTCCTGGGGCTAGGAATGATCTTTGTGGCGCTTTCAGAGCCGAGCTGGGAGACTCAGTGTCGAGGCTTCATAGCGGATGCTGCCAGACCCATCAAAATGGCTGCGACAGTGAAGCCCTGAGCAACGATCCGTGTGCGCATCATGAGCTGGGAACGCTGGCTCTGGCCCCGGTGGAAACAGAAGAGTCCATAAGCAAGGGCAGCCACCGTGCCCAAGCAACCTGAGGAGGGGAAGAAGAGGCTAGAGATGGTTTCTGGACAGCAGCGGGGGTGGGGGTGGGTCCTTCCCCTCCAGAGCCCATCCCCCAAACCCGCCCCCCGGCTCCTTGTTACCCCAGTCCCCCAATCAAAGGCGCTGATCCAACTCCAATCAAGTTCATTCTCACCGCTCCGCCCCTCTACCACATTTCCGGTCCACTCTCATTTAGGTCCCCTCTGACATCCTGATCAACCCCTATTTAATTCCTCTCGACATCAGTGTCCTCTCAGTCTATAGTTCCTATAGCACCCTCTTACCTAAGGGCACCATTGGATTCTCGCGGGTCTTACGAAGGAACTTTTCCTTGAAGGTTTCCGCGTCTTTGTAGACAGTAGGGCTAAAGCCCTCAATGACAGGGGGCTGCGAAGGGTCAAAGGGTGCCTCGGGAGTCACAGAGCCAGGAGTCGCCATACCGTAGAGCAACCACTGCAGTAACGCTCTGGAACACTGAGCTCCGCCCCCTGATGACGTCAGAAAAGGTCGGGGGAGGAAATTTATAGTTACGGAACGTTGTACGCAGGCGCAGTTTCACATTGCATTCTGGGAGTCGTAGTAATCTACATGGTGTTACTACGGGAAGACTACATTTCCCAAAAGCCTGCAGTCCATTTTCAGACTCGCCGTGAGAAATCTGTTGCACGAGGTCCTGTTCCCAAGAGACTTCGGTGTCTGAGCTGTAAGTTCTGTGCTCGCAGCGATGCCCAAGGCCAAGGGCAAGACGCGGAGGCAGAAGTTCGGTTACAATGTCAACCGAAAGCGGCTGAATCGTAATGCTCGGCGGAAGGCAGCGCCGCGGATCGAGTGGTGAGGGGGGTCGGGGTTCGGAAGGCTGGGGGCCGGGGTTCGAAAGGCTGGAGCCCTCGGACCGGACCGGTGAGTGAGATGACGGACCCGCGATCTTTACCTTCTTTGCTCGCAGCTCCCACATCCGACATGCCTGGGACCACGCCAAATCGGTGCGGCAGAACCTGGCCGAGATGGGACTGGCAATGGATCCCAACAAGGCTGTGCCTCTTCGTAAGAGAAAGGTACGACCTGGCAGGGTCTTGGCCCTTGCCGCCCGCCGCCGCCGCCGCCACCACTCTTAGCCGGGCACCAAAATTTGAGCGTGCCCACCACGGTACTTAACAACAACAATATTTCCTCTTACTCCTTTCTCGGGTTTGCAACTTCTGACAGTTAACCTCCCTCCCCGCTTGCACTGACAAAAATTTGGATCTGGGTTGATTTTAACTTCTTTGCCACTTTCACTCATTACCTACCCTCTCCCCACCTACCTCCCCTGAAATTAACCTGTTTGAAGCCTATGAGATCGTGCTGTGTTCCTTTCCAGATTCCATCTTTTCCTGTCCTTATTTTTCCTAACAAGGACTCTTCCGAATTGTGGACGTTTGCTGTTCTTTAACACACCCCAGGTCTTTCACGTTCTGGATCAACCTTTCTAAAACAAAACCCTTTACTCACTAACTCTGCCTGCCTTATTTTCATTCATAGCACTGTAATTGTTGTTGTGTGCTCTCAAGTAGATTCCGAGACTCATTACAACTCTGTCGTTGTTGCTGCTAAACTCCATGGATTAGGGTTCGTCTCATAGCAACCTTGCATAAGGGTTTCCAAGGAGCAGCTGGTAGGTTTGAACTGCTGACCTTGTGGTTAACAGTCCAGGGCTTATCTTACAGCGCCACACCAGAACTCCAAAAAGGAGTAAAACATTCCAAGGCTTTCCAAGACTGTAATTTTTATAGAAAGTAGGTTGCTACATTTTTCTCCCGTGGAGCAGCTGGTGGGTTCATACTGCGGAACTTTCTGTCAGCAGCTGAGCTCTTAACTAATACTAACGAATTTGGGGCTCTAGAGGAATCCCGGTACTAGTAACTACTTGGTAATATACAAGGGACCTTCAAAAAATTTGGGAAAATTCCATTTTTTTAATTACTTCACAAACTTTTTGAAACCCCCTTCTATATCATCTGTGTCCATTCCCCTCTTATCCTCCTTGAGGACAAGGACTTTGTTTTGTCCCCCACATAGCCCTCAGTGAGTCCTTGTGTGGTGATGTATGTAGTGTAAGCACTGGACATTAAGATTGATGATTCAAACCCACCAGCCACTTTCAGAAGTCCTATACAGGGTTACTATGAGTCAGAACCGACTCAACAGCATACAACAGCAAACCTTCAGTGGTTCTCAGTATATTTTTTTGTTGTTCAGTGCCGTAGAGTCGGTTCTGACTCATAGCAACCCTGTATAGGGTTTCCGAGGCTGTAAATCTTTATGGGAGCAGAAAGCCTCATCTTTCTTACGCAGAACAGCTGATAGTTTTCGTAACCACTACGCTACCAGAGCTTCTTCGTATGTAGTGATATCTTAAATAAGTAGTTGATTTAATGAATGGGCTTACTGAATGCATTTGTCCCATTGCCCTGGTTGCTGTGAAGTGCTGTTGAGTCAGTTCCGACTCTTAGCAACCCTGTATAGGATTTTCTAGGAGCAGCTGGTGAGCTTGAACTGCCGACCTTACAGTTCAAACAACTTTGTAGTCTGGCGCATTAACTCACAGCACCACACCAGGATTCCTGCCATTGCCCTTAGGCAGATTTTATTACTTTTATTCCATCCAGCAAGAGGAATATGACATTACTGCTTGAACACGTGTGGAACAAGAACCAGACGCTGTCAGGTAGCTCCTCCCCATACAGACATCTCCCCCTTACTGTAAATTCTAAAGCACTTTGATGTGCGTTGCTTCAAGTAAGGCAATCAAGGAGCATTATACCCATTTTACAGCTGGACACAGATTGATGAATTGCTACCTTGTATTTCTTATGGGAACCATGGGTTCCAGTTGATAAAGACTCCAGGGCATTGCTTCTCCTAGTTAGCTAGTTCTGTTTGACCGTGGGATGGCAGCAGGATCTGATTCCTCACTTAGGACCCTTCTTTTGTTTACTGTTCTCCTCACGGACTTGTCTTTTCTTTGCAGGTGCATGCCATGGAGGTAGATGTCCAGAGGACAAAGGAGCTGGTGCGGAAGCCCTATGTATTGAACGGTGGGTGTGGGCCATATGCCTCTAGATCATCGCCCTGCATTTCAAGAACTAGAAAGAATCCTCAAAAGAATCCTCACAGGCCCTTATTTTACAGTTTGAGAAGGGAAAAGTGAGCTGGTGCAGTGGTCTTGGCTGGGATACTGTTAATGTACTGACTAAACCCAGCTGCGTAAACTAAGGTTGGAGAGAGAGGGCCACAGAGGAGGCGTCCAGGTGGCTAGGGGAAGAAAAGAAACCACCGAGTCTCAGGCAGGTGTTGGGTTTCTCATAGATTTAAGAATAAACTGATTTTAGAGATTCTCCATCTTATTTCTTCTTCTCAGCTACAGCTCTAGTTCATGTACACTAAGGGTATAGAAACGGAATCCTAAAGCATAAGAAAATAAATGAAGGGAAGTAGGAATACTCTGGAACTCTCCATTCATCCATCTCGCTTCTTGTCAGGAATTTCCAATAGCTCTGCTGAAGGCAAGATGGTATTATCGTTCCATGAAGTAGCTCTGACTTTCCCTTCATGCTGGACTCACTTGCCTAGATTTCCCTGCATGGAGCAGTGAAATGCCCCAGTCCCTGCAGCTCTTGTTCTCATTTATTCTGATCTCTCTTTCATGTATTTGCAGAAGGGGTTCTTATCCTGAGAGCTTTTGAACTGGAAGAGACCCCTGGCCTGTGGGCTGGAAGTATCTTCCTCAGGTTATTAAGTGCTCTCATTTTGCCCATCTGATGGTTGGAGAGAGGTGATTGGCCTCAGTTAGTTGCCAATCATCTACCATAGGCAGCACAGCCTGGGGTCTGGGACTGGAGAGTAAGATCCATCAGTGAATTTGGGGATTGAGAGGCAAAGCATAGATGGCTGCAGTGCTGGCTGGTGGCATGGAATTGGGTTTTGGGATAATGATGTTGTATAGGTGCCATCGAGTTGGTACCGACTCAGCGACCTTATGCACAGTACAACAAAACACTGCCTGATCCTGGGCCAAACTATTATTGCCACGCTTGAGCCCATCAATGCTGCTACTTAGCCAATCCATCTCGTTGGGGGTCTTCCTCTTTTTCTCTGACCCTCTATCTTACCAAACATGAGATCCTTCTCTAGCGACTGGTCCCTCTTGACAATATGTACGAAGTATGAGAGACGAAGCTTGTCCATCCTGGTCTCCAAGGAGCACTTTGGCTGCACTTCTTCCAAAAACGGATCTACTGGTTCTTTTGGCAGCCCATGGCACTTTCAATATTCTCCTCCAACACCATAACTCAAATGCATCACTTCTTCTGCAGTCTTCCTTATTCACATATCCAGCTTTCACATGCATATGAGGTTATTGAAAATACCATGGCTTGGGTCAGGTGCACTTTAGTCTTCAAGCTGACATCTTTGCTCTTCAACACTTTAAAAAGGTCATGTACAGCATATTTGCCCAGTGCAATATGTCGTTTGATCTCTTGACTGCTACTTCCGTGGGTGTTGATCCAAAAAGAATGAAGTCCTTGACAACTTCAATCTTTTTTCCGTTGATAAGAATGTTTATTGGTCCAGTGGTGAGGATTTTTGTTTTCTTTACATTGAGATGTAATCTATACCAAAGGCTGTGCTCTTTGATCTTCATCAGTAAATGTTTCAAGTCCTCTTCACTTTCAGCAAGCAAGGTTGTATCATCTGCGTATCGCAAGTTGTTAATGAGTCTTCCTCCAATCCTGATACCAAGTTTTTCTTCATAGAACCCAGCTTCTCGTATTATTTGCTCAGCATACAGGTTGAATAAGTATGGTGAAACAATACAACCTTGTCACACACCTTTCTTAATTTTAAACCATTCAGTGTTCCCATGTTCTGTTCAAACAACTGCCTCTTGGTCCATGAGCACAATTGTTTCGGAACATTCATACTTCGTAGTGTTGTGCAGAGCTTGTCATGATCCGCACAGTCAAAAGCCTTTGCATAGTCAATAAAGCACAGGTAAACATCTTTCTGATATTCTCTGCTTTCGGCCAAGATCCATTGGACATAAGCAATGATATCCCTCGCACCATGGCCTCTTTTGAATCCAGCTTTAACCTTTGGAAGTTGTCTGTCAATGTATGCTTGCAGCCAATTCTGTATTACCTTTAGTAAAACTTTACTCGCATGGGACATCAAAGAGAATGCCCAATGATTTCCGCATTCCGTTGGGTCACCTCTCTTTGGAATGAGCACAAATAAAGATCTCTTCCAATCAGTTGGCCAGATAGTTGTCTTCCAGATTTCTTGGCAGAGATGAGTGAGTGCCTCCTGTGCCGCCTTACTTTCTTGAAAGATTTCAATTTTTATTCCATCAATTCTTGGTGCCTTGTTCTTTGCCAATTCCTTCAATGCACCTTGGACTTCCTCCTTCAGTATCATTGGCTCTTGTTCATATGCTACCTCTTGAACATTAACCAGTTCCTTTTGGTACAGTGACTCTTGTATAGCCTTCCATCGTCTCTTGATGCTTTCTTTATCACTCAGTAATTTGCCCAGAGAATCTTTCAATAACGAAAGTCGAGGCTTGAATTTTTTATTCAGTTCCCCCAGCTTGAGAAATGCTGAGCGTGTTCTTCCTTTTTGGTTTTCTGATTCCAGATCTTTGCACATTTTGTTGTAATATTTGGCTTTATTTTCTTGAGCTGATCTTTGAAATTTTCTGTTCAGCTCTTGGACCTCCTCATTTCTTCCATTTGTTTTAGCATCTCTATGCTGGAGAGCAAGTTTCAGTGTCTCTTCTGACATCCATTTTGACCTTTTCCCTCTTGTCTTCTTAATGGGACGGTTCAAATAGTGCCGAAGCAAGGTCTCATTTCCTGTCTCCTGGCTTCTTTCACTCCAGACCTGGAAGCAGAAGCCAGCCTCCCAGAAAAGAAAGGCAATACCTTGTCACGGGACCTCATTGACTACGTACGCTACATGGTGGAGAACCATGGGGAAGACTATAAGGTGAGCGGCTCAGACCTAGGAGGAAGAACCACAGAGACAGGTGGGAAGATACCTTTAGTAGGCCTTTAGTAGCCTACTCTGCTTGCCCTACTGCCTGTTTTTTTAGACCGAGTGAAAAGAAAGGGAGAGAAAGAGACTCTGGGAACTGAATCCCATGGACAGGGATCTAATAATGTTAGCAGCAGTATGGTGTGATCACTTCCAACTGACACAGATAGGTTGTTTTACTCCACTGGGAATTCATTACCATTTTAATTATGAGATTTCAAATACAAGTCCCTATTTTTGATTTCTCTTTAACAATCAGAAGCTCTGGCTATGCTGGACCTCTGTGCCTATATTGGGTTAGTTGACTCCGGATGCAACATGTGTGCCTCAGCTGGCCCCAGCTCCTGCCTGGTTACTCAGTGACTGCCTGGTCCCTATGGACATTTGCACCTGTTTCCCCAGCCTGTCAGTGCAGACAGAGGGCCTTCATGTAGCTTGAGGTGAGAAGTTGAACCTCAGAGGCAGGAAGTAGCTTGCCCAGTGACAGAGTTAGGATTTGAACCTTTGTTAAGACTTTGACAGGTGGCCCTTCTCTTTGTAGGCTATGGCCCGGGATGAGAAGAATTACTATCAAGATACCCCGAAACAGATTCGGAATAAGATCAACGTCTATAAACGTTTTTACCCAGCCGAGTGGCAGTCCTTCACCGATTCTTTGCAGAACAGTAAGATGGAAGTTGAGTAACTGGTTTACGCCTGTTCCTGCCTGAGACTTCTGTCTGGACCAGAGAAGTTGAAGCTCAGGGTTAAGGCACAGAGGGATGTGTGACTATAGCAGACTGGCCAAACCCCATGGAATCAGAGGTTACACGCACACATTCCTTCCTGCTCTGGGGAAGGGGCTAATGCCAAGGAACAGTTTCCCAGAAGTTCAGGAAAAAGCCAGAGCATACTGTTTAGACTAGGTGATTTGCTTGTTTGAATGTAATCTGTACATAATAAAACACGGCTATTTTACTGATTTTTTTGTATTTTCTCCTAGCCACGTCTTGAGGCTGCCCCTATGAAAAATCAACTTAACCAGGGCAGGGAGGCCATCCCTTTTGCCTTGTTTTTGGGTCCATTGCTGTTTGCCTGGATTTCTGTAGAGGAGTTCCATGAACCCTTCTACAGAAGCCTGCCAGGAATGCTGGGTTACTTTAAAGAGGCCAGCATGACCAATGGCCTTCCCAGTTGGGGGCTGGTGACCCCCACAGCTATGGGCTGCCTTCACATTACCTGCCATCACTGCTCTTATGAACTATTTTGTTGGCCTTGGCTCAAAGTGAACCTGAGGTCCTGAAACCTCCCTTCTGGGACAGTGTGGCAGACCACCGGATACCACCTCATGTGCCGAACACTGGGGCACACTGCAGGGCATACTTCTGGGCCAGGCCTGTCTGATTTGGTGGCACGTGAGATGGGTACTGGGCATTTAATTTGAATACTTCATCCCCAACTATGAATACAGAAACTCTCATTCCTAAGGTTTGTCCTTAAGGAAAGAAATCCCTATAGTCTGACTTTGCTTGCTCTTGATAAGGAGGAGGGGTTCATCTAATTACATCAGTCTGTATAAAACCCTGTAAGTTGTTTCAGACTCTTCTTGTTAAGTGCTGTCAATTCTGACTCCTAAGGCCCCTGTATAGGGTTTCTGAGGAGCAGCTGGTGGGGTTGACTTGCCAGCCTTGTGGTCTGCAATTTGGTGCTGTAAGGCTCAAGAGATGAAGCCAAGTATAACAATTAAGTCTAGACTCTCAACTGTCTTCCCTTCAAGCCCCTGGAAGCAAGCTGGGAGTCCCAGACGCCCTGTAACTTCACAGCCTTTAGGACTTATCCTGAAACAGCTCCAAAGTCCCCTTGCATCCTCTAATGAAATCCAAACATGAGTCACCTTTAAGCTTCTGACAAGGTGCCCCTTCATTTCCTTACGCCATTAGGTGCTGACTTCCCAGAGTCTCCCTAATCACTCTCTCTGGCCCAGCAGGCTGTACAAGTCCTGTACTCCCTTCCCCCTGGTCTTCCTGTAGTAATACTCATCACTGCTCTGCCTTGAGGGCTGGGACCTCGCCTGGGAAACCAGGGAACCTGTCTGGAAGCAGGTGTGGGGGATGCCTGCCGGAAGAATGAAGGCATGGTTACGTGACCTCCATCCTGACCTTTGGCATGGAGACAGATTGCCTTTGTTTCAATTTCCAGCCTGGCTCTGCCCCATCTCTCAATCAGCAAGAACTCCCAAAGGATGCGGGAGGAGGGTTTTGACACCTCATAAGATGTCCTGCCAAAGTTGATGGTCCTTAAACTCCCTTTCCCCAACATGAACTTAAGGGCCAGGGGACTGAGACTTGTCACAGGAACGTGTTTTGGCACCCTCCATAGCTGCCTCTCATTATACCCAGTACCTACTCAAAACCAAATGAAACCACATCAGAGTTTTTGGCATTTATTTTGTACCTCCAATGTTCAGGACACTCAGATTTATGTAGTTTGTCTTCAGCAGCTCTGTGGATGGTCTGAGGCAGCAAGGTCCCCTCATTTCCAGATCTTTGGTGGAAATCCACTTGTCCCTTTGTGAGACCCCCTCCTAGAGGCAGCAGCCCGAAAAGCTACAGGTGCCTCTTTCATGACTATTCGAAATGCCAGACAGCAAACTGTCAAAACACCTCAGGTTTGTGGTTGGGGCAGCTGCGTGAGGAATGTCAGGCTGGTTTTAGCAGCTGGTTTAAAATGCTGGCAACTCCTACCTAGGCATAAGAACAATGCTTTCCAAAGACACATGGAAATGCTTTGTGGAGAAGCTAGTGTTTTGCTGAGGCAGATGGCAGGAGTGGTCAGATTCTCTTCCGCACCTCTGTCCTTCCAGCTGAATGCTGCTGTGGCAGTGAAAGTCTAAAAAAACTACAATTCTGGGCACCAAGAGAAACCAGAGGTGGCATCTTGGGAAGGGTTGCCAATCCAACATGGACGTCGTAGCAGCCTTAGAAACCCAGACCATTCAAATGTCCAAACTATGGGTTGGGTTGGCTTCTCCATATGGATGGCAAAACAGGTCCGAGATGAGAAAATCAGAAACCATGATTTGCTTTAAATAATTTCAGAACCGAGACCCAGTGCCAGGGTTAATAATAGACACAAATTTAACAGGTAAGATGTCTATCCACTGACAGATCCAGAGCCTCACGATCACCTTCATTCAAGCCCAGGTGTTCTGGGCTCTGGAATTGGAAGTATTCAGGAATGACTGCGTCAGAGCACCAGCAGGCTACACAGTGAGTTCAGCTTCTTAAAGGCTTCTTTCCAACTTCTCCCAAGTCCAGTCCTGGTCAGCCATTCCTGCCCTGGCCTTGAGGAGTCCAGAGCAGATAGCATGGTTTGTGACTGCCTGGGTAATAAGCCAGGAACCCCACAAGAAAGTAGCCGTTAGCTACAGATGTGGTGTTGCAAACCACATGCAGAACACCTACATTCTGTCACAGGGAGGGGTGGAACTCAAGACTTTATTTTGCTCAGTGGCACTTGTTTTCCAATGGGTATTACTGAACCCGACCATTCAGAGGGATCTCTGAAAAAAGGAGTTCAACCATTTATTACTCTAGTTCCCCTCCCTGACTGGGGACTTTAAAAGTTATACTACATAATGCTAAGCCAAAACGATCTTCATTAGTGAAAAAGGTCCACCCAACCCCCTCACAATTACTGCTGTTCTACAAGCCCTGGAGAAAAAAGGTGTTAACAAAAATGTGAAAGTCTGATTTACAACTCCTATTTGCCCTTTGTTGCTGTTGTTAAGTGCCATCAACTTGGTTCCAACTCAGAGCACCCCTACATAGGATTTCCAAGGAGCGGGTGGTAGATTTGAACCACCAACCTGGTGCTTATCCTAAAATGCCACACCAAGAACTACTCATAGCAAATTCTTCATCATAGCCACCTTCACTTGAAGACTTTTAAATCACTGAAAAGACTTCAGAGCCTTTTCTTGCCCTAGCCCACTACTGTCCAGTTGATTCTGAGTCACAGGGATCCTACAGGACAGAGAAAAACTTAGGATTTCAGAGACGGTCAGTCCTAACAGAAACACACAGCTTCCTCTGTCTTTTGAGGAGTGGCTGGTGGGTTTGAACCACCAATCTTGCAGGTAGCAGTCCAATGCTTAACCCACGGCACCACCAGGGCACCTTTTTGCACTAACGGGTCTTGGTGTGGCACTGTGGGTTAATGCGCGGGACTGCAGAGTCTGTTTAAAAACTGCAAAGTTGGCAGTTCAAGCTCACCAGCTGCTCCTCGGAAACTCTATACAGGGTCACAATGGGTCGGAACCGACTTGACAGCACTTAACAACAACAATATGAACTGTTGTACGTGTTCCTTGAGAATGGCTCTCGTTTATAACCTGGGGGACCACCTGTAGTATCTTACCTTTCCCAATGACAACAAAACAAAACATGATAAGCAAAATTGCAAATGTCACACTTTTATAAAACCCACTCACTTTTCTAAATTATTGGATGGCTTCTGGTGCTCACTACCAGGTGCCTCTTCTTATGCTGGCTATTGCATGGAACTGAGGCCTATACTGGCTGAGCGGTAATAAACGGCAAATGAAATGAAGGCACATAATCTCCATTCTCAAGTCAAAAGTAAATGGAGTTTACTATGTTCTCTAAGAAAAAAAATTCCATTTGTGGCTCTTGATTACTCAGTGGTCCCTGACAAAATGGCTCCTTCTGCCTGAACTAAAGAGAAGTGTCAACATAACAGTCCTCAAACAGACTGATCTCTGAGGTATAGGAAGCTCATGGAATGTGCTACTGTCCAGCTCTGCTGTGGCTGGGGAAGAAACGGGTCCAGAAAGGCAGAGTGATGCTCTTGAGGCCGCCTGCGGCTTGCTCTGCTACATCCCGCCCAGAGGTTTTTCATTTCACCTGTATTCACATGACAGAAATGTCCTCTCCTACAGGCATCTAGTATTCATACAGAAAAGGTCTCCATCCCTTTGTAGCAGGCCAAGCGGTGGAGTTTAAGTTCACTGGGGATCAATGTGAAACCTCCTTTGTCATATAGCTCAAGCCTGGTCTCCTGATTCCAGCTATTTTTAAGTTTACCACAGCCATCATGTGGCGTTTTGAGAACAGCACCGAGGAACGGGAGCCTAGAACTTTGGCCTGTTCCTTTTAAAAATAAATAAATAAATAAATAAAATGTAGGTCTGAGGCCGACACCTAGCTCCCATACAGTCTTCTCCCAGGGAACGTGGGCTCCTCTGTTCCCCAGACTTAAGTAAACACGAGCATTAGCACAGTTAGTGCTTACTGCGGAGGTCAATAGCTTCTTATCTCCAGACTAGGAAAAATAGTTTTTCTGCCTGGTAGATGAGTGTCTCTTATTCTGTCGTCAAGAAAGGTTGGCAGGCCAGGCCCTGGCTCAGTGAGAAGCAGGGGGGTCTTCGGAAAGCTCCTTGCTAGGATGTCCAGGTTTGTTTTATTGTTGTTGTTGAGTGCCATTGACTATGACCCTGCATAGTGACTGAGGGGTTTGAATCACTGACCTTGTGATTTGCAGTCCAGTGCTTATCCTACAGCCTTAGTAATTCCTATCTCCAGGGATGGGAAGAGCATCTCCAAGACAGAAAAGACCATGGACGCTACCTCCCTTTCAAAATGATGGCCCTGGGCACAGAGAAACAAAGAGACAGCACAAAGTCATGGTAAACGAGGCAGAAGCAGGGCTGCACTCTACTGCAGGGCTGGGAGCCAGGGCTCACGAGTGATGCCCAGAACCTGCCCATATGCCACCAGCACGAGTGGCTCCTGGAGTGCTTCTAACACCTACATGGTCCTTCTACCCCCGAGACTGTCGCAAGGCAAGGACAGACCCATGAGCATCGTTCTGTCCAGGTAAGAGAGATGGTGTCTTCCCTGTGGAAGGTTGGGTCACCGATCCAGTCAGAGATGCGCAGGACATGATCCTCTCCTGCCCTCTGTCTTTCCTCCCACTCCCTGCCTCAGCTCCACAGGTACCTCCCCCAGGGAGGCTTCCACTAAGTTCTTGGTTCTGCCAAGCCCCTCCTGAGGGAAGAGAAGGGAAGTGTGCCACGTGGCTCCACCTCAGGTTCCTGGATCCTAGGGTGAGATGCTGAGCAGGGGGGCTCCAGTCTAGGAGAGAAGCTCCAGGAGCAGCTTCCAGATGTGCACGGTGCCAGGCTCGTTGGAGCCAGGCCCTGTGGGGGCAATGCTGGCTGCCAAGAGGAATACCTCATGTTGGCTGTCGATGGTCTGCAGGCCCAGCTCCCGCTGTAGCTCCACCACACTCATGGCCTCGCTCAGGTCCTGGGGAAACAGAGCAGCCAGTTGAAACAGGACAACCAGAGATTTCCTAGCCTGCTCCTATCCTTGGCATCCATTAAATAATTGTTCTTGAACTACCTAGGGAGCACTAGGGCCCAAGTCCCAGGAGCAGCTTCTGGAGCCCTTGGTCTAAATGCAATCCCCTCCCTTCATCTGACTCTCCTCTGTACTAAGCTCTTGCCATCCAACATCAGTCACTCAGGTAAGAAACTGATCACTTCCTGTATGTCATACACTGTGATGACAAAACTGATGACCCTTAGAGGTATCCCACCTCATCAGTGAAGAGATCTGACAGTAGGCTCATGTCCCAGACTAGGACCTATTTCCCTTAGAAGCTGACGAATGGACAAAAGGGGGCTACTATATAGCATGGGGACTCCTGGTGTGGCACTGTAGTTTGAACTGTTGGCAGTTCAAACCTATCAGCTGCTCCTCGGAAACCCTGTACGGGGTCACCATGAACCAGAATCGACTCAACGGCACTAAACAACAAAACCATATAGCATGGGGTTCGGTGTGGCATTGCAGGATAATGTGCTGGGCTGCAAGGTCAGTTTGAACCACAAGGTAGGTGGTGGTTAAAACCCACTAGCTGCTCCTTGGAAAACCTAGACAGGGTCGCTATGATTGGAACTGAACTCGATGGCACTTAACAACATATAACATGGCTGGTGACAATACATTTAATATTCTAACCCTGGCCTCAAAATAATTCATTGATCAATTCATATACTGCTTGTTAATGTTGTTGGGGGCTGTCAAGTCAGTGCCGATTCATAGCAACCCTCTGCACAACAGAACAAAACACTGTGCAGTCCTCCACCAACTCCACAATTGTTGCTACACTTGAGCCCATTGCTGCTGCCACTGTGCCAATCCATTTCATTGGGGGTCTTCCTCTTTTTTGCTGATTCTCTACTCATAGAATGCTAGGATCTTTCACATATGGTCCTCTGTTGGTTTAAAACTGCTTTAAGTTATATGAAGGGACTTCAGAAAGTGTGGAAACAAATCTATGATCTTCTTTTTTTGTGTGGGCCTGGGTGTCCTTGGTTTATTGATTTTCACATTATTCCTCCAGAAAATCTTCAAGAAGGAGGGGTCTCTAGCACGTCCCGAGCAGGCTGGCAGGACCACTGGAGCAAACACATTAAGGCACAGCCGGAGTCTCTGGGGGAAGGACTTTGCAGGTGTGGACGGCTAGGGCTGGTTGGAGGTCAGTGCATCCCACAGACCGAGAACTGGGGTTTAGGGGTACACCTCTCCAACAGAGATGAGGGGCTGTGCTGTTGGCCTGCTGTCCCAGCAAGACACAAACCATCAGCACCCTGGTGGGCCTGGAAGGGTTTAACCAGAGCAAATCATGTGGAGACCAGGGCTGGAGCAGCCAGCCAGGATGGCTTTGCTGGCACTGTCTGCCTACATAGCTTGGGGCGGGAGGACTTAGTAAGGGCCTTGGTGAGGGCCAGAGCCCTCTGCCACAAGAATGAGTCCAGACAGGCAGAGAGGGGAAGCCAGGCTGAGAACATCAGATGGGGGTGCAATGTCTTTCAAGACGCACTAAGCCCACAATGCTGGCCTTGAGAATCCGAGGCCAAGATGAGTCAGCCACTCAGCCTCTTGGTCCTATCCTGGCAAAGAGGAGTGTGGACCAATCAGGAAGCACCTGCTTGTGTCCTGATGTTCCAGCCCCAGCCCCATCCCATCACTCTCTCCCTGAATGTCGACGGGCTCCACTTCCTGCAAGGGGTGGCCATTTGAAGGGTGTGGGCTGTTCGCTTATTTCCCCTGGGTGGCAGAAGATTCTTGACCTTTAGGGATGAACTTCAGCGAGCTGTTAAATATTCAGAATCAGGACCATCCCCACTTGGGGCCGTCATTGAGGAACTCATGCACCAGCCTGTTGCCACAGGGACCACAGGACACCTTTACGGCGCCAGGCTGATTGTGCACTGGACGCTTGGCCACGCTGTCAGGGTAGATGGTCTCAGTGAACACCGACCAAGTGGATGAGTGGCTGAACTTTGAACAGCTGGAGAACAGCTCACAGCCACACTTGGCACACATACAGACACCCGGTTCAAAACGGTTCTGGAAAACCTTGCCTCCAAAGAAGCTGCAGAAAGACATGGCGTCGCTGACCCAGCAGTCTCTATGATCTTTTAATTCCATTTTTTCCACAAACTTTTTGAAGCCTCCTTGTAGTTTAAAATCAGGATGATGATGTAATTTATTGTCCTCACCAAGACTTCTGAGACTTGAAGATACCCTTAGTAGGGATAGCAGAAGAACAGCATAAACAGGCTTGTCCAGGGCTGACTGGACATATGGTCCATTTATAAATGATCATCCAGTCTTTCCCAACAGGCAGGGGAAACCTACAGTCAAAGACATAGAGCCTCTCTCTAAGCAGGTTGGTCCCAGGAGCTCTGTACTGTGGTCATATTGCAGGTGCTGAGAATGCCACCCAAGGTCTATGATCCTGAGACTGTGGGGCCCAGGGTAGCTCCCTGGTCTGGGAGAGGCACAGGGTAGAGGTTAAGATCAAGAACTTTGAGATGATCCAAGCTGAAGTTCTGGCTTTGCCACAAACTTTCTGTAACTTTAGGTACTTCTCCAGGTCTCAGTATTTGCAAAGCGGGCTAACAGCAGGGTCTACCATGGGCTTCCTATAGGTCTCAGGTGAACTCATGATTGTCTAGTGCTTAGCAAAGTACCTGACACACTGTAAGCATGCAAGAAATGTTAGTTGGTTATTATGATTTAATCCTTTCTATTTCTTACCACTTCTCATCGCTGGCTCTCTGATCTATATCCAGAAGTCACAAGAGCACAACAGAGTGGAAAAGACACAAGTTTTTAAGTTAGACATCTGCATTCCACCACTTTCAAGCTATACAACCTTGGGAGATTACAAAACTTTTCTGATCTTCAGATTTCCCATCTGTAAAATGGGAAGAGTGTCGCATGCCTTGTAGGATCAACAGAAACATAATATGTCATTCAACACCACACTGCTACTGCTGCTGTATGTTGGCAAGTGGGTATCATAGTGACCCTGTATGAACCCCCAACCCTCTAGTTAGTTGTTGAGTGCTTAACGGTTTGTGATACCCAAGGATTTGCCTGACTGGCACCTAGTAGGTGCTTATTAATTACTGCTTTTCATCTCTCTAGGTTGGCAGATGATAGAAAAGCAGAGAGGAAGGAAGACAGAGTTCAGGGATGAGGCCAGAGGAGGGGGGACATTATCTCTGCCAGGCTCATGAGGTCATAGGTCTGCATCTAAATCCCTGAGTGCACCCTGCCCTGCCCAGGCATCTGCAGTGGAGGCCCAGTCGGCCTGAGTCAGCCTCCCAGAGGCCTCACCTGCTTGTTGGCCACCACGACGACAGGCAGGTCAGGATCCTTGTCCAGCAGCTTGTGAAGTTCTTGCCGGGCCCACTGCAGACGCAGCCGGTCAGCCGAATCCACTATGAACACCAGCACATCCACCTCATTCACAAACTCCTTCCAGTAGAAGCGCAAGTTTTGGCTGCCACCGACTACGGAGAGGCCAAGGGCTAGGTCAGAGCCACCCTTGGCCCTGGTTTACAATACACAGTCCCTGCCCCAGTCCACTTCTTGCTTCCTGAGGCTCTACAGGCCAGGGGCAAACAAAAAACTACAGCTCCAGCACCAAGCTGACCTGTGTTCAGACCTGCCTGCAGGTTTCTCCTAGGATAAGTCACTGCCTTGAAGCCCTAGTCTCCTCCTCAGTGAACTCACCTGACAGACTGCAATACACTTGTCATACGTAGTATTGATACATAGTAGTGTAGTGGGTTATGAGCTGGGCCGCTAAACGCAAGGTCAGCAGTTCAAGTCTGCAGGAGAAAGATGAGGCTTTCTGCTCCAATAAAGATTTACAACCTTGGAAACCCTATACAGGGTCGCTATGAGTCAGAACCAAATCCATAGCACATAACCACCACCACCAGGTACTAAATAAATGGTACTGCCTTCTCCGGGCTATCTTCCCTCCTTTCAATTCCTAACTTCCTACTGGGTCAGTGATGGCTAGGAGTCTCAATGCCTAGAAAGCAGGATCCCTCCAGTCCCCACCCCCTGATCTCCATTGTGCCTAGCCATCCACCATCATTCTCCCATTAGGCTTGGGTATCCCATTCTCTTTCCTTGGAAATGCCATGCTCAGGTGTGGCCCACATAGTGCCTTAGCCGGTTTCTCCAGCTCAGTCCTCATTGGTCACTCTGTATCATCATGTTTCTAGCTAAACTCTTGGAGAGTTGGAGCCGTTTACCTCTGGATCCCCCCACAGCCCTTAGCACAATGACTGGCACACAGCAAGCACTCAACAAGTACTGACTGAGTGCTTACTAGGTGCCAAGCACTGACCTGGGTGCTGAGATGCAGAGGTGAGTAGGGGCCCTACTCTCACGGCACCCCTTCCCTGATTGGGGTGGACCTGGCAGTGACACACAAACCCCTTTCAGAAAGGAAGGAAATAGAATAGAAAGAGTGAAGCTTTGGATTGGGTGGTCTGGGAAGGTCTCCCCAAGGAAGTGGCAGGTAAGCTGTGTCCAGGAAAATGAGAAGGAGCCAGACACTGTAAGAGCATGACAGTAAAGCTGTAGCTTCTTAAAATAAACCTTTTTTTTTCTTTACAAACCACTGTTCGTTAAAACCATTTTTCTTCCTTTGCAAATAAAAGACCTTGGAGCCGCAGCTTGCCAGAATAACTCTCTTTGTTCAAGCAAAAAGCCATCAGTAGGAGTCCTGGTGTGGTGTTGTGTAGAAGAAGCACTGGACTGCTAACTGCAAAGTTGGTGGTTCAAACTCACCAGTTGCTCCTCGGAAGCCCCATACAGGGTTGCTAGGAGTTGGAACCGAATGGATGGCACAAAACACCAGTAACCCTTTGTAGATAAGCTAATAGCAAACTCTCATTCCCAGGACTATTATGTAAATGAAGGGAAGACCACTTAAACGAACAAAAGTGGTGCCTATTAGAGACAACATATCTAGAGTGATCAGCGTAACCTGAAATAAACAGAACAAAGAAGTTCCTGAAATACCTTAGCCCCTATGGCCCAAATCCCTATAAAATTCCTTTCCCCTCTCCCCTTGGGGTAGCAGTCTTTAGAGGACTCAAAGTCCCTCTGCCTCCTACATACTGTTGTTGTTAAGTACCGTGGAGTCGGTTCCGATTCATAGCAACCCTGTATAGCATTTCTAAGGAGTGATTGGTGGGTTCAAACCACTGACATTGTGATTAGTAGTCCAGTGCTTATCCCACAGCACCACAACAGACACACGCTAAACTAATGGTTACTGTTTCATAGTAACTGATTTCTCTGTGGTACAGGCAGAGGGGGGAGTAAGCTGTGGAGAAGGGGATTCGGTCAATAAGGCTAACTGGGCAGTATTACAGTTAGCTAAGGAGGTTGTGGGTTTTAAGAATGATATGATCAGACACGAGTTCCTGAACGATTCCTTCTGGAAGCCAGAAGAACAGTGAGGACACTGTTGACATATTGAAGGGAGATGACAGTGATGGCTTGGACCTGGGAGGCAGTGGTGGAAGTAGGGAGAAGCAGACAGACTCAGTCTACTGGAGCAGAAAGCTGATTGAACTAGTATTAAATTGGACATTGGGAATAGAGGTGGGAGCATCATCAATGAGTTGTTGAATTCATTTGTTCAATCATCAATTATCCACAAAGGGACCACAGTGAAGTGACCATTGATGGAGGACCAGGGATGCCTCAAGACTTGATGGAAATATCTGGGTTTAAAGCTGGCTAAGTGATCTGTTAAATTTATACTGTTACCTGTTAGGGCCTCAGGTAACAAACTGAAACAGTAATCCTCTACTCCCAGAGTTGGAGAGTAGAGTCCTGGTGTGGCGCTATGGGTTAATGTGCTAGACTGCAAAGTCAGTCTGAACTGCAAGGTCGGTGGTTCAAGCTCACCAGCCGCTCCTAGGAAACCCTATATAGGGTTGCTATGGGTCAGAACTGACTCAATGGCACTTAACAACAACAGAGTTGGAGAGTAGTTAGTGTCTGTCAGACTGAGAGAGCCTCAAGTACAGAGGCCCCTTGACCTGTCTGTGTCCCTAGCACAGAGAGGGTACCAGGGAAACTTGCTGAAAGGCCCAGAATCCCAGGCAACTATCAGTATTTGCTCCAACCAGGGAGGAAAGCAGTGGCCACAGCCAGACCAGAAGAAAGTACCTGAGACCAGAGGAACAGACCCACTCACTCAGGCCATGAGCCAGGCCCTCAGAGCCAGGTCCACTGCATGTTGTTGTTAAGTGCCGTTGAGTCGGTTCTGACCCATAGCGACCCTGTATAGGGTTTCCAAGGAGTGACTGGTGAGCCTGAACCACCAACCTTGCAGTTCAAACGGCTTTGCAGTCTGGCGCATTAACCCACAGTGCCACACCAAAATTAAACCCAGCCTGTCTTTACAGGTCTGAAGCCTCTGGAGTACAGGAAGCCCACCTGTCCCTGGGCAGAAGGAACTAAACATTCAAAACCCCTCCATACCCTTGGCCAAGAAGCGCTAGGACTAAGGGTAGGGGGCTGTTCAGACCCTCCCTGATTACGCACAAGCCCACACAAGTACCTGTGCCTGGGTCCTAGGGGACCTGACACTGTAGGTGTCACTGCCTTAATCAGCTGGCATGTGTCAAATACTGCAGCATGAGGAGGCATGGGGTTCAGCAAAGAAGCCCCTAACTTGACCAGGAATGGTGGTGGTTAAGTTCTGCTTCATAGCAACCCTGTATATGGTTTACAAGGTTAAAAATCTGTAAGTCTCATCTTTCTCCCACGGATTGGTTGGTGTGCTCAAACTGCTGTCTTTGTGGTTAGCAGTCCAATGATTACCCTACAGAACCGTGATTTTTGAAGCCCCCACTTGTCGTTTTATGTGGTTGGTGGTTGTGAGGATTTCATTGCCTGTCAAGTGTTTGACTCAAGGTTTCAGCAGGGATTGGGAATGGCCACCAAGCTCGAGAGGCAGGATCATGCCAAGGACCTTAGTATACGTAAATGCACAGCACTTGGACCCTATGCTATACACAGGGTTTCTCACTCAGGAGTCAGTCCTGCTTAGATCTACATTTTAGAGTCATCCCAAGGCAGAAAGCCCAGGTCTAGGACCAGCATGAGGGAAGGGGTGGGAATCTGCTTACTCTCTAGCAGGTCCACCTCGAAGTCCTTGGTGGGCAGTCGCACGGAGTTGAAGCCCCAGGTGGGGACGTGGCTGTCCAGCGGCGGCTTTCCTGACAGCACGCGCAGGAATGTGCTCTTCCCAGAGCCGTCCAACCCCAGCACCAGCACCTCGCGCTGCTCCAGCTCCTCCAAGACCGGCTCCTCGTCCTCCTCGTCCTCGGGCTGCAGGGCAGAGGTCAGGCTGCGACAGGCAACCTCCCGCTGGCCTTTCCCAAAGGAAGACTGAAGGTACCTAAGTGCACCCAGCTTGCCCTCCACCCATTAAGGGGCACACCTGGTGGTGTGAAATGATCACTGCCTTTGGAGTCTTGAATTTCAAACTCCATCCACTCTTTCAGTTTTCCCCAGTGACCCAGGGCAAATTCCTTCCCTTCCCACAGCTTCAGCTTCCTCAAGACAGCCTAGGATCGTTGGGACTCGCAACTCAGCCGCGATCTCCAGAAGCAGGTGGGGATACCTCTCAGCATCCACTGGGCCGAATGGCTGCGTGCACTGCGCAGGCGCCTGGCGGCCCAGCTCACAGCGACCTGAAGACCCCGGGCTGGCAGGACATCCAGAGCTCCGCGGCATCTCACGGCCGGGCAGACACATGCAAACACGCTCACTCACTTCATGGTACCCAGACTTAACGACTACCCGCCCGCCCATCCCGAGCCTGTGACCTCGGGCAGCAAAGCTAGGTTTTGGTTTCTGATGAGAAATCCATTATCATTCTACCCCCACCCCAATCAATGGCACTGGGTTTAGTTTGGGTTTATGGACAAGCATTTACTGGCTGACTTCAATATTTTTCTGTGTCTTTAGCATTTAGAAGCTTCACTATGATAAGTCTTGGCATGAATTTCTTTGGAAGTTTCCAAACCGGGCGCCCCCGCCTTCGCCAGGACAGGGCCACCCACCTCGGCCCTGTGCGGAAGCGCAGACCCCGGCCCACCTGCCCCTTCAACGACCCCCAGCCCCGTACTCACGTCCCACTCGGGAAGGCAAGGTGGCTCCACGCCCCACCAGGCCTCGCTCCCGTCCCAGCGCCGCTCCGGGCCGCGGCCGAAGTAGGCCTTCCAGAGGATAAAGAGCACCGAGCCAAGCACGGCCGCGGCGCCACCCAGCGCCAGAACCAGGGGCCCCAGCGGCCGCGGCGCCATGGGGCCAGGCGAAGGGGGTCGACAGCGCAGGCCAAGCCCGCCAGCGGAAGATGGCCCCGCTGCGACAGCCGCGGCCTCGCCCACCTGCCCACCCCCAACACCCACACTACAAGCCCCACAATGCACCACCACTATTTGAACTGGCCACCCGAGAGTTGGAGGGAGCCGGCGGGCTTTCTGGTCCCCACCCACCTGCTCCATTTGCAAGGTGCTGTGTGGGTTGCCAAGGCTGTGTCTGGGACGATGATATCATATTGCCTAACATTTATTTGCTGAGCACTTGTTGTGCTCCAACGGGCTATATAACATTACCTCAAAGAAGTAACTTGGTAAGTGCCTTCCAGTCGGTTCTGACTCATGTTATTGTTGTTACGTGCCGTCAAGCTGATTCCGACCCATAGCGACCTTGTATAAGTTTTCCAAGGAGAGACTGGTGAGCTTTAACCACCGACCTTGCGGTTCAAACCAACTTTGCAGCCCAACGCATTAACCCACAGCGCCACACAAGGGCTCCAAAGAAGTAACCGAGACCCAAGGGTTAAGTAGTTGTGCAAGGTTCCAAGTGATCTGCTTCCAGGGCATCCCTCCAACCTGGAACGAGGTTCCTTCAGTCACAAGGCGGCTATAGGGCAACAGGTTATAAAGTAGTGGAGTGGCAAAACCAGAACTGGAACCTGGGTCCTTGACTCCTAACCACCCTTGACTGCTTCTCAGACCCCAGAGGTTCGGCTATCTTAGGGACCTGGGCACACTGATTAAGCTGGCAGGGACCAGAGTCAGTTTTGATATGACCATCTTGCACTTGATGCCCCAAATGATTGGCAAGATTTCTAGGTATAGCCCAAGGGAAGGAGGAGAATCTGCCTAAGGCATAGTAGTTGAGTTTCTTCAGCCCTGCAGAGGATGACTCTTTGGATTGGGTGTAGGGTGACAAAGCCATTTTGATTCTCCATATCTCGGTTCATAGAACAGGAGTAATCAACCCAGGCAACGGAGTCCTGGTGTGTCGCAGCAGAATAATGTACTGGACTGTAAGGTCAGTTTGAGCTGGAAAGTCAGTGATTCAAATACACCAGCCACTCCTCTGAAACCATAGACAGGGTTGCTATGAGTTCTAACTGACTTGACAACACTTAATAATAACAACAACCCAGGTCAACCTTTAGGTACTTTGGGACTTGAGCTCTCTGATAGCATAGTGGATACCTTAAGGTCAGCGTTTCGAAACTACCAGCTGTTCCGCGGGAGAAAGATGAGGCTTTCTGCTCCTGTAAAGACTTACAGCCTCGGAAACCCTGTACAGGGCTGCTAGGGATCAGAACCGACTCCACAGCACATAACCACCACCACTTTGGGACTTGAGCACCTTTAAGTTAAGCAAAAGTTTAGTAAGCAGCTTAGCAGAGATGGTTTTGCCTTAGGCATTGGGCTCTTTTAGACAATTATCTGTATTCAGTTTCAGGAGCAGAAACCTCAGGGTATGACTGGAAAATGTACAGCATGTCCTTAAAGACTGTTTCTCCAAATGTATGGACCCCTGCTTGGGTTCTGATGCTATCTTCTTCAAATTAACAGGACAATAACCTATTTTTCTACTGTCCATATTTTAGAGCACCATCCCAGGGATAAGTTTGAATTGACACTGCTGGATTCACATCATATCTGCTATAATCTGCTATAATATATATATATATATATTCAGTTACCATTAAATTTTGGTGTTTCTCTGAGCATTTAAGGAGTTCTGGTAGCATAGTGGTTACAAGTCAGGTTGCTAATCTCAAGGTCAGCAGTTCGAAACTACCAGCTGTTCCACAGGAGAAAGATGAGGTTTTCTGCTCCTTGTAAAGATTTAGGGCCTCAGAAACCCTATACAGGGTCGCTGTAAGTTGGAACTGACTCTACCACAAATAACCACCATCTAAGCATTTTGGCTTTTGACAGGACTGAATGGATAAAGGAATAGCCTAAGACCCCAGCCACAGCATATCACTCCTCTCTGGACTCCACCTTAAGTGCTGTGTTCCTCTGTATCCCTAGTCTCTGTCCCAACTGCTACACTCAAGATGCAGTCTCCTTTTCTCCCATCTTAACTTTCTACTCACATATAATTTTTCTTCTGGTATTGATTCTTTTTAAAAGTTTTTATTATGAATTGATTGAAAGTTACAGGGCAGATCATCAGTTTTACATTCAATAAATCATATACTTTGTTTCATTACAATGATTATAATCTCCTCCATGTACCATCAGTTAATAGTATTTCTCTCGATTCATTTTAGTTGTGTTTTTCTTTTTTTTTTTAAACACTCAGGCATATGTGACAATTTACACCACCAAAGGGCACATTCTGCAAGTCTGCCTCCTGGCGTCCAGCTCTCAGTCCCTCTCTTTTCATGAATCTGGAGTCCTCAGCTGCTCCCTCTCTCCATGCCCCCATCTCGGCCTCCATCTCTGGTGTCGCTGCTTCTCTGGATAAGGTCCTGCACTCTGCTTGTGCTCTTCTCACTTGATGGTCCTAGGGTCCTCTGTTTCTGGACTGTAAGATTAACTACTCCCCTGTTTTTGTTACAAAACTTCTACCTTTACAATTGTGATAGTTGCAATTAGTCATGATAACAATTACTCATTATTGAATCATAAGACTCTTATCCCCATCTCTTTTCACCAGACCCATCTAGACAAGATGAAAACTATTCAGTGGGGATTCTATCTTCCCCCACACGCTCTTACACTAAACTCTCTCTTGAAACCTTTTAAGCCAGTCACTTAGAGCCTTTATCACTCCCTCATTTTAGGTATCCAATGTCTAAGTTGCCTGTCCCTATCTACCCTGAATACAGAGGGGATAGCACTGATACTTGATATGAAGACTCCTTCCCTCTCTATTGGTATTTTGAGCTACTACCTCCATGAGTATGGAGTCCTGATGTGGCGCTGTGGGCTAATGCGTCAGACTGCGGTCATTTGAACTATAAGCTCAGTGGTTCAAGCTCACCAGCTGCTCCTTGGAAACCCTATACAGGGACGCTATGGGTCGGAATTGACTCAACGGCACTTAACAACAACAACAAACCTTCATGAGTATAGGTCAAGTTCATCAAATTGTAGCAATTTATCCTCATTTCCTTTATCAAAAAATGTTCTTTTTTTTTTTTCTTCTTTATCTTCCTCTAGTTGAGTTCTGATTATCAAGGCATCGAAGATCGAGGCTAGGTCAAATGGATACTATCTACAAGTCTGGGTGTGTGTCTCCCCTCACTTCATATTGAATAGGAAAAGGTAGAAACATTAACTGCTTCTTCCCTGCTTAAGAGACAAGCTAGAATGCTAATCAAGTTACTGAATGTGACCAATCTTCCCCACCCAGGAGACAAGCTAGAATGTTAATCAGGTTACCGAATGTGACCAATCCCCCTGGCTTCCCTCCTGTCCTCAAACAGGTCAGCACCCTAGCCCCTACTCAACTCTGATCCCATAAAACCCGTATTGCCCTCCATTCAGCGCTCAGAATCTGGGAAAGCTATCTCCTCTGAGCCAGCTGGCTTAATAAAAT
>NW_006408760.1:3617967-3618573 GCF_000296735.1 Chrysochloris asiatica
GTTGTAACACGCTCAAATCTAAAACTGCTGTAACAATATCAGCTGGATATTTTACTCTTAGCTGTAGCCCTCTGTGGCTATGTCCTTGTCCATGGGCTCAGGAGTCCCCAGGTCTCACCACACTTTGGACCAACCAGCCCTTCCTCTTCTTTCTCTCATCTCCAGGTCAACGGGAGTCAATGGACCATGGTTGAACTCGGCCCATTTCTTCATTGCTGCCTTTCCCTCTCTTCCACTCACCAGTAGACCAATGTGGTCGCCAGCAAGCTTACATGCCTGCTCATGTGTTCCCTTTGAGTTTTAGTCTTAGAGAGTTGGTTTTTTTTAAGGTTTTAATTGTGAATTGAGTGAAGGTTCACAGAGCAGATCATCAGTTTTACATTCAACAAATCATGTAATCCCCTCAATGGACCAACAATTACCAGTATTTACCTCTATTCACTTTAACATTGCATTCTTGCCATGGGTCTCCTGCTACCTTCGTCTTCCCTCTGCTAACCTCCCTCTTCTTATATATTGCCTGCCCTGTCACCCATGTCAACATGCATCTACCTTGTGAATAATCCCCCCTAACCATTATATATGTTGTTGTTGTTGTTAAGTGCC
>NW_006408760.1:3619053-3621639 GCF_000296735.1 Chrysochloris asiatica
GATCTTGCAATTCAAACAGGCTTTTCAGTCCAGTGCATTAATCTACAACACCACACCATACTGTTTTCTTATCCATTCTACTCTTCTTGTCACTTGATTGGTGCATTTAATCCATTTACAGTCAGTGTAATTATTGATAGGTATGAATTGATTTGCTGTTATTTTGTTATTGTGTGTGTGTGTTGTTGCTTTTTGTATGTGTGCTGCTGGTTTCTTCTACATAATTTTCAATGCTGAGTTCATTTTGTATGTGGATGTTATTTCCATTTTCATTTCTATTGTGTTAATGTTTACTTGGAGTCCTGGTGTGATGCTGTGGGAAACAGCACTGGAACGTAAGGTCGGTTTGAACCACAAGGTCAGTGGTTCAAACATACCAGCCGCTCCTTGGAAACCCTAAACAGCGTCACTATGAGTCAGAACTGATTTGACAGCACTTAACAACAACAACAATGTATACTAAGTCTTTCAGATTTTCACCTTTTGAAGTTAAAAAAAATTATTTTGATGTGGTTTTTGTTAAGTGCTGTGGAGTCAATTTCTACTCATAGCAACTCTGTACAGGGTTTGAACCACAGACCTTGGGGATTGCAGTCTAGTGCTCATCCTACAATGCCACACTAGGAGTACAGGTGTACTAGTTTTCAAGGTAAATTACAGGTAATCCTGTCATTTATTAAAATTTCCCTATTTAAACCAGTCTGTTTTTACCTTAAAATCTATTTCATTTCCTTGGCATTTCGAAGTTCTGTATCTTCACTATTCCCTCTTTTTGATTTATAGTTGACTATATTATAAATTGATATCTCTGTTTACCTATTTTCAGTCTTGTAGGTTTGTTGTACTTCAAACACCTGTATATAGACCATGAGGCAGTTGTTTGAACACAACAAAGAACACCGATTGGTTTAAAATTAGGAAATATGTGCACCAGGGTTATATTATTCAATCTGTGTACTTAGCAAATAATCTGAGAAACTGGATTATATGAAGAAAAATATGGCATCAGGATTGAAGGAAGACTCACTGACAACCTGTGATATGCAAACCTTGTTTGCTGAAAACAGAGCACTTAAAATACTTACTGATGAACATCAAAGACCACAGCCTTAGGTATGGGTTGCATCTCAATGTTAAGAAAACAAAAATCCTCACCACTGGTCCAATAAACAACATGTGTAAAAATGGAGAAAAGATTGAAGTTGTCAAAGACTTCATCTTGCTAGGATCAACCATCAATACTCATAGAAGCAGCAGTCAAGAAATCAATGTGTTGCATTGGGAAAATATGCTGCACATGACTTCTTTAAAGTATTTGAGAGCAAAGATGTCAGTTTGAAGACTAAGGTGCACCTGACCCAAGCCATGGTATTTTCAATAATCTCATATGCATGTGAAAAGTTGGACAGGGAATAAGGAAGACTGTGGAAGAATTGATACTTTTGAGTTATGGTGTTGGAGGAGAATATTGAAAGTGCCATGGGCTGCCAAAAGAACCAATAGATCTGTGTTGGAAGCAGTATAGCTAGAGTGCTCTTTGGAAGCCACAATGGCCAAAGTTTGTCTCTGATACTACAGGCATATTGTCAGGAGGGACCAGTCACTGCAGAAGGATATCATATTTGATAAAGTGAAGGGTAGATTAAAAAGAGGAAGACCTCCAATGAGATGGATTGGCAGCAATGGGCTCAAACATAGCAATGATTGTGAAATTAGCATGCAGCTGGACAATATTTCATTCTGTTGTGCATAGGATTGCTATGAGTCAGTTACGACTCGATGGCACCTAACAACAGCAATATCTGGATTGAGTTCTAGATGCTGTTGTCATGAATGGTAATCTTAGGTTGTGGTCTGCTGTTGTTGGTTCGCAGTCCAAAGAGAACTCTTTAGAATTTTTTATAATGTTGGTCTGATCATTACAAATTCCTTTAATTTATGCTTATAAGGAAATGTTCTAATTTCACTGTCATATTGAGGGACAACTTTGCTTGGTTTATGATTCTTGGTTGACAATTTTTTTCTTTCAGAGCTTTTATATGTCATGCCATTTCCTTCTTACTTGCATGGTTTCTGCTAAGAAGCCAGTGGTTGTTAGGTGCCATTGAGTTGGTACCAACTCATAGCGACCCTATGCACAACAGAAGGAAACTGCCCTGTCCTGGGCCAACATCACAATTGTTGCCCTACTTGACCCTATTGATGCTGCCATTTTGCTAGTCTATCTCACTGGGGGTCTTCCTCTTTTTCTCTGACCCTCCACTTTACCAAACATATTATTCTTCTCCAGCGACTGGTCCCTCGTGACAATATGTCTGAAGTATGGGAGACGAAGTTTGGCCATCCTGGCCTCCAAGGAGCACTCTGGCTGCACTTCTTCCAACACAGATCTGTTTGTTATTTTGGCAGCCCACGGCACTTTCAATATTCTCCTCCAACACCATAACTCAAAAGCATCAATTCTTCTACGGTCTTCCTTAGTCACTGTCCAGCTTTCACATGCATATGAGGTTATTGAAAATACCATGGCTTGGGTCAAGTGCACCTTAGTCCTCAAGCTGACATCTTTTCTCTTTTAACCCTTTA
>NW_006408760.1:3622104-3637846 GCF_000296735.1 Chrysochloris asiatica
GATATGTACAGAGCATTCAACCCAACAACAGCACAATATACGTTCTTCTCCAGTGCACGTGGAACATTCTCCAGAATTGACCATGTGTTAGGTCACAAAGCAAGCCTCCATAAATTTACAAACATCAAAATACTACAAGGCATCTTTTCAGACCATAATGCTATAAAACTAGAAATCAACAATAAGAAGAACAAGGAAATAAAGTTGAATACATGGAAACTGAATAACACCCTGTTGAAAAGCGACTGGGTAAAAGAAGAAATTAAACATGAGATGCAATCCATACTAAAGGCTGTGTTCTTTGATCTTCATCAGTAAATATTTTAAGTCCTCTTCACTTTCAGCAAGCAAGGTTGTATTACCTACATATTGCAGGTTGTTAATGAGTCTTCCTCCAATCCTATGCCACCTTTTTCTTCATATAAGCCAGCTTCTCAGATTATTTGTTCAGCATTACAGTTTGAATAAGTATGGTGAAAGAATACAACCCGACAGACTACAACAACGTCTCTCTTAATTTTAAACCATTCAGTGTACCCATGTTCTGTTCGAGTAACTGCTTCTTGGTCCAGGTACAGATTCTTCATGAGCACAATTAAGTGTTCAGGAATACTCATACTTCTCAATGTCCAGAGCTTGTCATGATCCACACAATCGAAAGCCTTTGCATAGTCAATAAAATACAAGTAAACATCCTTCTGGTATTCTCTGCTTTCAGCCAAGAGCCATCGAACATCAGTAGTGATATCCCTCGTTCCATGGCCTCTTCTGAATCTGGCTTGAACCTCTGGAAGTTCTCTGTCAATGTATGCTTGCAGCCATTTCTGTATTACCTTTAGCAAAACTTTACTCGCATGGGATAGCAAAGATATTGTCCAATGTTTTCCACATTCCACTGGGTTACCTCTCTTTGGAATGGGCACAAATACAGATCTCTTCCAATCAGATGGCCATATAGTTGTCTTCCAACTTTCTTGGCATAGATGAGTGAGTGCCTCCAGTGCTACCTCAATTTCTTGAAAGATTTTAATTGTTATTCCAGCGATTCTGGTGCCTTGTTCTTTGCCAATTCTTTCAATTCACCTTGGACTTCCTCCTTCAGTATCATTGGCTCTTGATCATATGCTACCTCTTGAAACAGTTGAACATCAACCATTTCCTTTTGGTACCATGACTCTGTGTATTCCTTCCATCTTCTTTTGATGCTTTCTGCATCATTCAATAATTTGCCCACAGCATCCTTCAATAACAAAAGTTGAGGCTTGAATTTTTTTCTTCAGTTCTCCCAGCTTGAGAAATTCTGAACGTGTTCTTCTCTTTCGACTTTCAGCGCTTACTCTTCATGGTTCTCCTTTGTAGGTAAGTTTTCATTTATCCTGAGCTGCTGTCAGGATTCTTTTCTTGTCTTTTAAGTTGGAAAGTTTGATTATGACAGGTTTTGGTGATTTTCTGTTGGGATCTATCCTGTTTGGGGCTTGTTCAGCTTCATGTATGCTTATCTTCTCATCTTTCATGATGTTAGGGAAGTTTTCTTCCAATAACTCTGACAATTTTCTCTGTGATTTTTATTGTGCCTTCCTATTCTGAAATTCCAATATCCTGTGAATTGTTCCTCTTCATGGTGTCCCACAAAATTCTTAGACTTTTGGGTTTTATTATTATTATTCAAGCATACTGTATTGAGAGATTTATCTTCAAGCTCACTAATTCTGGCTTCCATTGCTTTGAATTTACTCCTTTGCCCTTTCCATGTATCATACATTTCTGACATTTAAAAATTAATCTTCTGGATTTCTAATTGCAGGTTTTGTATTGTTTCCAAATTTGCATTTATTTTACCTGTTTGTTCTTATAGTGTTTTCCTGAACATTCAAAAGTTTTTCTGTGTTCTCCTTGTTTTTTTCCTTGATCTTTCTTTCAATCCTTATGTTGTTGTTAAGTGTGTTGAGTTGGTTCTGACTTATACCAACCCTGGACAGGGCTTCTGAGGAGTAGCTGGTGGGCTTGAAGTTGATCTTGCGGTTTAGTGCTTATCTTACAATGCTACACCAAAACTCTATCAATCCTTATAAGGCAACTAAATATCATTCATTTGAATGTTTTTTTCAGTTAATTTAATTACCTTTTCTTCCTCAGAAACATTTTCTGGCTGTGCATCATGGTCATTAGTTTGAGTCATTGTCTCTAGTTTTTTTTTGAGAGCTAAAATTGTCTCTTGTCTCTGGGGCATTGTGGGGTTGTCATATTTGTATTTAATTGATGACTGTATTTTTATGTGTTCTTAGGGTCTCACCAACTGTCTCCTGTGGGTATATTTAGAGAATGGAAGTGTGTACACCATTCTTGTTTGCTATTAATACACATCAGTTTAGCATGGGTTTGACTGGTGTTGGTTGCTGCCCATCATTGATTAGGTGGTATAGAAGTTGGTATTGGGTTTTGTCCAGTGAGTAGAGCTACAGAGGGTATAGTTGTGGCTGGACTGTGTGGGCATGGTTGCTGTCTCCTGTTGGATGGGAAAGAGAAAACTCACCCCAATATATACACACATGAAAACAAAACAGAATGAACAAACAAGAGGCTAACAACAAAAATAGATATAAGAAAGTGGAAAAAAAAACCAGGCAGCAATCAGAAAACAAGAATGTAATAATTATAAACACAGGGAAATGGAGTTATAGAAGAGAGAAAATAAAAGGAAGAAATTTTAAAAACACTTAGAAAAACAAGGGAAAGGGAAGAAGAAAAGAAAATAGAGAGTAGTAAAGAAAGTGGTTACGAATCCGGCTGTGAACCGTAAGATCAGCAGTTCAAAACTACCATGGGAGAAAGGTGAGGCTTTCTTCTCTCGTAAAGATTTACAGCCTTGGAAACCCTGTACAGGGTCGCTATGAGTCAGAACTGACTCCATGGCACATAACCAACCAACCAAAGAAAGATCAAAAGGGAAAAAAAGAATAGGAGAAGTAAGAAACATAATAAAGGAAAAACAAAAGTGGAGATAAGATAAAATTCAAAGGCATGGAAAGAGAAGTAGAAGGAGGAGAAAGCATAAACAAACAAAAATAATGAAGCAGATCTCAAAACACAAACAAACAAAAATAAAGCCCACCATTGTACTGGTGTGGCACTGTGGGTTAATGCGCTAGACTGCAAAGTCAGTTTGAACTGCAAGGTTGGTGGTTCAAACTCACCAGTTGCTCCATGGAAACCCTCTAGAGGGTCACTATGGGTCAGAACCAACTCAATGGCACTCAACAACAACAAATTAATTCTTTTATTAGTGTATCACATCAGATCACATAATGGGGAATTATCACATAGCAGCCACATCACATCAGTACATAACTGCCAAATCACTGAGAATCGTAAGCCAGCCAAGTTGACACCTTTCCATTCATTTGTTGAGTTGCTAGGTGCCATTCAATTGGTTCTGACTCATAGCAACTCTATGTATAACAAAAGAAAACACTGCCTAGTTCTGTGATAACCTCACAATTGCTGTGCTTGAGTCCACTCTTTCCACTGTATCAATTTGTTGCTATTAAGGATCTTTTTTCACTGACCCTCCACTTTCCATTCAGTTGCTGTTGTTGAAGTTGTTGTGTGTCGTTGACTTGATTCTGACTCATAGTGACCCTATATAGGGCTTCCAAGGCATGACTAGTGGGGTTTTTTAGGTGTTCTTTAATCTCTTTTATGGAGCCTTGGTAAAGCCTGGTGGTGGTGGAGTGATTAAAGCACTCAGCTGCTATCAGAAAGGTTAGTAGTTAAAAGTGCTCATGAACAATTCAAAATATTCATAACCCTTAGCCATTGTTGTTGTAGTAGTTGTTAAGTGCCATTGAGTTGGTTCTGACCCATAGCAATCCTGCATAGAGTTTCCAAGGAGCAACTGGTGAGCATCAACAGCCGACTTAGCAGTTCAAACTGACTTTGCAGTATAGCTCATTAACCCACAGCATCACACCTGAAATCCATTTGCTGTTGTTGTTGTTAGGTGTCATCGAGTCGCTTCCGACTCGTAGCAACCTTTTGCACAGCAAAATGAAACACTGCCAATCCTGAGCCAACCTCACTGTCGTTGCCACACTTGAGCCCATTTGCTGCCACTTTGCTAATCCATCTCACTGGGAGTCTTCCTCTTTTTCTCTGACCTTCCACCTTGTTGTTGTTAGGTGTCATCGAGTCATTATAGTGATCTTATGAACAGCAGGATGAAACACTGCCCGATCCTGGGCCAACCTCACTACTGTTGCCACACTTGAGTCCATCGATGCTGCCACTTGCCCAATCCATCTCATTGGAGGTTTTCCTCTTCTTCTCTGACCCTCCACCTTACCAAACATGATATCCTTCTCCAGCGATTGGTCCCTCCTGACAATATGTCCGAAGTATAGGAGATGAAGTCTGGCCATCTTGGCCTTCAAGGAGCACTCTGGCTGCCCTTCTTCCAAAACAGTTCTATTGGTTCTTTTGGCAGCCCATGGCACTTTCAGTATTCTCCTCCAACACCATAACTCAAGAACATCAATTCTTTTATGATCTTCCTTATTCACTGTCCAGCTTTCACACGCATATGAGATTATTGAAAACACCATGGCTTGGGTCAGGTGCACTTTAGTCTTCAAGCTGACATCTTTGCTCTTCAACACTTTAAAAAGGTCTTGTGCAGCAGATTTGCCTAATGCAATACATCACTTGATTTCTTGGCTGCTGCTTCCGTGAGTGTTGATAGTTGATCCAAGAAGAATGAAGTCCTTGACAACTTCAATCTTTTCTTCATTGATATGAATGTTGTTTATTGGTCCAGTGGTGAGGATTTTTGTTTTCTTGACATTGATATGTAATCCATACTGAAGGTTGTGCTCTTTGATCTTCATCAGTAAATGTTTTAAGTCTTCTTCACTTTCAGCAAGCAAGGTTGTATCTACATATCGCAGGTTGTTGATGAGTCTTCCTCCAATCCTGATGCCATGTTTTTCTTCATATAACCCAGCTTCTTGGATTATTTGCTCAGCATACAGGTTTAATAAACATGGTGAAAGAATACAACCTTGTCGCACACCTTTCTTAATTTTAAACCATTCAGTGTTTCCATGTTTTGTTTGAATAACTGCTTCTTGGTCCAGGTACAGATTCCTTATGAGCACAATTAAGTGTTCCTGAATACTCAGAACTGGTCCTTCCTGACAACATGTCCAAAGTATGAGAGACGAAGTTTGGCCATCTTGGTCTCCAAGGAGCACTCTGGCTGCACTTCTTCCAACACAAATCTGTTGGAGAGATGCAAATCAGAACGACAATGAGATGTTATTAAGAGCATTAATGTTGTTAAGTTTGTAAGTTAAGTCCACCCAGGGGCTCCTTGGAAGAAACATTTGGTGTTCTACTTCTGAAAAATTCTCATTGAAAATCCTTTGAAACATGGTTCTACTCTGATGCACAGTTCTACTCAGAGGTAACTGGTTTTGTTGTGTCCATGCTTCCAAGAAAATTGTATTGACCTTATCTTCCTACTTACTTATTTGGACTTTGGTCACATCTTTTCTGTTATTCACTTAGCTTCTGAGCTCTTTAAGTTTTCATATATGGTTATATAGTTGGTTCTTCATAATTATGCATTCCTATTTCCTATTTCAAAGTTTCTCTCTTTTCTTATTTAAAATATTTATTGAAATTCTTTTTCTAGCTGACCTGTTAATTCTGCTTAGTCTTGTATGTTGTCTTTCTTTTGTAGGGCATGTGTCCCTCAGGTGTCTTATCTCCCTCTGTGAGTTCCTGTTACTTTCGGGATCAGCTTTCAGAGCCAGGACTGCATACTCAGGGGATGGTGCCAAGTCCAAATTGTAGCTTGAATCCTTTCTAGTGAGTTGGGAGGGGAATCTCTGGTGTTAAGTCTAAGCTCTACAACCCCTAGTTTGTCTCTAATCCCTGCCCCCACAACTGCATCCTTCAAGAAACCTCCCTGTACTTCTCTCTGCCCAGGTAAGCCTGGGAGCTGTCACTATTAGTTGCCACAACTGAGTCCCTGAGGGAAGAGAGAGGCTGCTAAGGTTCAGGCCAGTTCACTTCAATATGAGTTGCTGTTGATTTCCCAGTCCAGTGGCTGTAGTCCACCCCCACCTAGACAGTGACTTCTCAATCTCTGCTAATGGTGGTACAGTGACAGCAGGGCTTGCCAAAGTCTATCTAGGACAATATGGGATGGGAGAAAATACACATATATCTGAAAATGCTGATGAGACCAGATTCCCTTCTGCAGAATCCTGTCCCCTCTTGTCGAGAACCGGCCTTGACATGAGAGTTTGGTTCATGAAGTTGGGAGATCTGGCGGCGACAGAGACAGATAAAGAGCACACACAAAGACACAACAAGAGAGACAAGAAGACACCCCAAGACCAGAGTGGATGCGACACTGGCGTCAGACAGATCCTGCATTGTAAACATCATGGCTATGCAGGCAGTATGCACACTTTGCTAGCTGCAATGCCTGCCCGTAATGCATGCCCTGCAAGCTGTAACGCATCGCATGCGGGCTTCAGTCTGCGCCACCTTTTTATTTCAGGGAGGAGCTTTACACAAAGGAAGGCGGGGATTATTAAGACAGGGTACAGAAGTGAAATGTGATTAATCGTTCAAAACAGGAATCAAATTCTAAAACATACATCACAAATTGTCTTGATAATCTAACATCCTTAATTTTCTAGAAATTCAAGCAAATTGTTATATAGTATTTTGTAGGTTCGAATCCCAAGGCAGCAACTCGAGGTTTCTCAAGGCTAATTAACATACCTATAGCCCTAATCTTCCGTGAAAAAAGGATTCAAAGGGTCTGAAAGGAGTCCAGCTGTTTCGGCTACCTGGCCAAGGCTTGCAGGAGGAGGAAGGACGCCTATGTTAATGGTCTGCACCTGGGGAGGATCTGAGAAGGCTGACAACCATTATTCTTTGAACAAAAACCCAGAAGTCGCCAATCTACTTTGGGTGAATTCCTTGGGGGAAACTTGCCTTTGGAACTTTTTACAGCCTCGGCTTTAGAAGAGGTTTTTGTTTTAATATTTGTCCATGGGTATCAAGGGCTCATGTATTAAGTTAATATCAAACATAACTGAATAATCTGATAAAGAACAGCTATGTTTGCCAGATGACCAGAGTTTGTTCCGCAGAAAGATTTGTTCCCAGAACCTTAAGCACCGCCAACACAGTGGAGACATTAAGAGAGGCACATAAGAAACTATTTTCTCAGAAGCCACAATTACTGGAGTTCGAAGCATAGACTGAATTAATAGGACTTAAAGAAAATTATACAGAGGTAGCCCAACAGTGAGTTCGTAAAAGCCAATGAATCCGGGATGTCCAGAGGTTACTTCCTTGAGCACTCAGGGTCCCTGGCTAGCAAGCCTGAGAGAGGCCATCGTGTTGATTTTCGTCCATGACACAGGGCCTCAACACCTCAGTGATTGCGGTCTCCTACACCCTCTGTTCTGGGTTATAGTCTTTGATCTACATCAGCAAGCAAGATTGTGTCATCTGTATATCACAGGTTGTTAATAAGTCTTCTTCCATGTTCTTCTTCATATAATTCAGCTTCTTAGATTATTTGCTCAATATACAGATTGAATAAGTTTGGTGAAAGGCTACAACGTTAACACATACCTGATTTTAAACCATCTAGTATTCCCTTGTTCTGGTTCTGTTCGAATGACTGCTTCTTTGTCCTCCTCATGAACATAATTGTTTTCAGCATTCATTTTTTGCAATGTTATCCATAGTTTGTTATGGTTTACATAGTCAAAATGCCTTTGCATAATTATTTTAAAAACCAAGTAAACATCTTTCTAGTATTGTCAGCAAAAAATAGAGGACTCCCATTGAGTTAGGTTGGCACAGTGGCAGCAGCAATGGGCTCAAGCATACCAACCATTGTGAGGATGGCAAAGGACTGGGCAGTGTAGTGCTTTGTAGTGTATAACATTGCTATGAGTTGAAAATGATTGAATGGCATCTAACATTAACAACAACATAATATACATTAGAATTTGGGTTCTTTTCCTCCCTATAAAACACCCTGGTTTCTCTTCCTTCGGAAGGTTCCACCATAAATCATATGAATTATTCAAATGCTCTAACCTCCCATATTCAATATACGGATAATGTATACATCTCAAATATAGATTTCATGCATTAGACACTAATGACTGAAGACCAGAAGGATTGTGAAATGCCATCAAGGACATCATAAAGGAAGAAAGGAAAGGATCATTAAAAAGACAGGAGAGAAAGAAAACACAAAAATAGATATAATAAGAAAGTCTGAAACTTGCTCTTGTGCATAGAGAAATTAGAGCAACTGAAAGAAATGAATAGAGCTGAACAGAAAATTTCAAAGGGAATTCATTAAGACAGAGTCAAATATTATAATGAAAACCAAAAGGGATGAACACCCTCATATTTCTCAAATTGAAAGAACTGAAGAGAAACATCAAGCCTTGACTTGAAATATTGATGGATTCCATAGACAAAGTATTTAATGATGCAGAAAGCATCAAAGAAGGTACAAATAATACACAGAGTTATTGTGCCAAAAATAAATGGTTGATGTTCAACCCTTTCAAGAAGTAGCATATGATCAAGAACCAATGGTACTGAAAGAAAAAGTCCAAGCTAAATGGAAGGCATTTGCCAAAAACAAGGATCCAGGAATTGACAGAATACAGTTTGAAATCTTTCAACAAACTAATGCAGCCCTGGAGATGCTTACTCATCTATGCCAAGAAATCTGGAAGGCAGCTATCTGGCCAACCTATAAAGAGATCCATATTTGTGCCCATTCCAAAGAGAGGTTACCCAACAGAAAGTGGATATCATCAAATGACTTCATTAGTACCACATGCAAGTAAAAATTGGTGGAAGATAATTAAAAAATGGTTGCAATACTACATCAACAGGGAACTGCAGAAATTCAAGCTAGATTCAGACAAGAAACTATATATCATTGCTGATGTCAGATGGATCTTGGCTGAAAGCACAGAATACTGAGATGACATCTATTTGTACTTTATTGAGTATCCAAAGGCTTTCAATTGTGGATCATGACATGCTATTTGATAACATTGCAAAAATGGGTATTCCAGAATACTTAATTGTGCTCTTGAAGAACCTATATTTGGACCAAGAGGCAGAATAGAACAAGAGGATGCTGAGTGGTTTAAAACTGGAAAAGGTATGCTTCAGGGTTGTATCCTTTCACAATACTTATTCATCTATATGCTGAGCAAATAAAATGAGAAGCTTCAATATATGAAGTAAAATCTGGCATCAGAATCAGAGGAAGACTCATTAACAGACTGTGATATGCAGATGATACAACCTTGTTTGCGGAAAGGAAGAGGATTTAAAGTACTTACAGATGAAGATCAAAGACTACAGTATTCAGTATGGGTTGCACATCAATGTAAAGGAAAACAAAATTCTTACTACTGGACCAAATAACATCATGATAAATGGATATAACACTGAATGTTTTAAAATTGGGAAAGGTGTGCGACAAGGTTGTGTTCTTTCCCCATACTTATTCAACCTGTATGCTGAGCAAATAATATGAGAAGCTGGATTCTATGAAGAAAAGCATGGCATCAGGATTGGAGGAAGACTTGTTAACAACCTGCGATATGCAGATGATACAACCTTACTTGCTGAAAGTGAAGAGGACTTGAAACATTTACTGATGAAGATCAGGGAACACAGCATTCGGTGTGGATTGCATCTCAATGTCAAGAAAACAAAAGTCCTCACCACTGGACCAATAAACAATATTCTTGTCAACAGAGAAAAGATTGAAGTTGTCAAGGACTTCATTCTTCTTGGATCAACTATCAACACTCGCGGAAGCAGCAGTCAAGAGGTCGGACGACATATTGCAGTGGGCAAATTTGCTGTACAGGAACTTTTTAAAGTGTTGAAGAGCAAAGATGTCAGCTTGAGGACTAAGGTGTGCCTGACTCAAACCTTGGTATTTTCAATAACCTCATATGAATGTGAAAGCTGGACAGTGAATAAGGAAGATCATAGAAGAATTGATGCATTTGAATTGTGCTGTTGGAAGAGAATACTAAAAGTGCCATGGACTGCCAAAAGAACCAATAGATCTGTTTTGGAAGAAGTGCAGCCAGAGTGCTCTTTGAAGGCCAGGATGTCTAAGCTTCGTCTCTCATACTTTGGACATATTGTCAGGAGGGAACAGTCACTGGAAAAGGATGTCATGCTGGGTAAGATGGAGGGTTAGAGAAAAAGAGGAAGACCCCCAACGAGATGGACCGGCCAGGTGGCATCATTGATGGTGTCAAGTGTGGCAGCGGTGGTGAGGTTGGCCCAGGATCAGACATTGTTTCATTCTGCTGTGCATGGGATCTCTATGAGTCGGTTCCGACTCAATGGCACCTGACAACAACAACAAATGGATATAAAACTGAAGTTGTCAAAGACTTCATTTTTTTTGGATCCATAATCAACACTTATGGAAGCAGCAGTCAAGAAATCAAATGACGTATTGCATTAGGCTCAAGCTAAGGGAACTGAAATAAAAATTCAAGCCTCGACTTGCAGTATTGAAGAATTCTATGGGCTAAATATTGAATGATGCAGTAAACATCAAAAGAAGATGGAAGAAATACACAGAGTCACTGTACCAAAAATAAATGGTCAATGTTCAATCATTTCAAGACATAGAATACAATCAATAGCCAATGATACTGAAGGAAGAAGTCCAAGGTGCATTGAAGGCATTGGCAAAGAACAAGGCTCTGGGCATTGATGGAATACAAATTGAAATCTTTGAACATGATGCAGTGCTGAAGGCACTCACTCATCTCTGCCAAGAAATTTGGAAGATAGTTACCATTCCAGCTGATTGGAACAGATCCATATTTATACCCATTCTAAAGAGGGGTTGCTGGCGTCAGCATACGCAGACCCTGGGTTGATCAGTGGCCCTGTGACATGGACGAAAATCCAATTCCGAGGCCCTCCTCAGGATAGCGAGCCATGGACCCTGAGAGCCAAAGGAAGTGACTTCCTGACATTCCGGGTTCATTGGTTTTTGCAAACTCACTGGTTGGCTACCTCTGTATAATTTTCTTTGGTCCTAATATTGTTCATTCTATGCTTCTAACTCCAGTAATTGTAGCTTCTGAGAAAATGGTTTCTTTTACAATGCCTCTCTTAATGCCTCCACTGTGTTGGCAGTGCGTGGAGTCCTGGGAACAAATCTTTCTGAGGAACAAGCGATAGCAACCTGGGATGAATGTCAGAACTGCTCCTTATTTGATTATTCAGTTATGTTTGATATCCATGAACAATAATGGGTTTGAAACCCCTTTTTAGAGCCAAGGCAGTAAAAAGTTTCCTTAGATAATTCAGAAAGGCCAGGAACAGGTATATTGGGAATATGACAAAAGGTTTTTAGAGAAAAACTACCCAAGGTTTGTAAATAAAGTGGAATGGTAAATTCTGAGAATGTTGGATTAGAGGATAATAGTGGCAGCCCCATTAAACTGCCTCTGAATATAATCAGTTTTACCCAGATGCTCTTCTTTCTCCTGAAAGTATATAGGAATGTGATCATTAAGAACGATGTAGCATTTTAGATATAGATGAATGAAGCCCAGTGCCTGAGATCTTGCTCACAAACAAAAGTTTGCAAAGTGTACAGAGACAGCTTGGCTCCTTTCAGGAACCTTGCTTTATGTTAAGTATCCTTAAGAAACCGCAGCTTGCTGCTAGATCATTTAAGCCTAAAAGTTAATATATAACAACTTGATTGAACCTTTTTTCTGTAGAAATAAGAATGTTAGATTAAGAAAAACTATGAAAATATCTTAAAAGTTGTTCCTGTGACTCATTATGTCCTGTTTTGAATGATTAATCACATTTCAATTCTGTATCCTGTCTTATCTAAAGAATCACATCCTTCCTTTGTGAATTACATCCTTCCTTTGTAACAAATCCCTCCCTAAAAAAGAGATTAAAAGACTGAGGTAGAGTAAATTCTGCGTGCAATGCTAGGCAATATGTTTGCAGATCTGCCAGCTTGCATCATATCTATGTGTCTGTCTTTTTTGTATATATTTCATCTCTCTCTTTATCCCTTTCGCCGCTAGATCTCCCTTCTTCGTGACTCCCACACTTCCTTGTCGAGGCTGGACCCCGACATAGGACCTCGACAAGGGGTGATCCAACAGAATGCAGAAATCATTGGACAGTATCATTAATATTACAGACAGGTAAAATCTTGCTAAAGATAATACAAAAATGACTGCAACCATACATTGACAGAGAACTTCCAGAGGTTCAAGTCGGGTTCAGAAGAGGACGTGGAATGAGGGATATCATTGCTTGATGTCAGATGGATCATGGCTGAAAGTAGAGAATACCAGAAAGATGCTTACCTGTGCTTTATTGACTACACCAAGACTTTTGATTGTGTGGATCATGACAAGCTATGGACAACATTGCGAAGTATGTGTATTCCTGAGCATTCAATTGTGCTCATGAGGAATCTGTACACAGACCAAGAGGCAGTTGTTTGAAAAGAACAAGGGAATGCCTAATGGTTTAAAATTAGGAAAGGTGCATGCCAGCAATATATTCTTTCACCATACTTATTCAATCTGTATACTGCGCAAATAACCTGAGAAACTGGATTATATGAAGAAAAACGTGGCATCAGGATTGGAGGAAGACTTAGTAGCAACCTGTGATATGCAGGTGATACAACCCTGCTTGCTTAGACCGAAGAGGACTTAAAATTCTTTGACATGGGTTGCATCTCAATGTAAAGAAAACAAAAATCCTAACCTTGGACCCATAAGCAACATCCATATAAATGGAGATAAGATTGAAGTTGTCAAAGACTTCATTTTGCTTGGATCAACCTTTAACTCTCATGGAAGCAGCAGCCAAGAAATCAAATGATGTATTGCATTAGGCAAATCTTCTGCACAAGATCCCTTTAGTGTTCAAGAGCAAAGATGTCAGTTTGAGGACTAAGGTAGGCCTGACCCTGGTATTTTCAATATCCTCATATGCATGTGAAAGTTGATAGTGAATAAGGAAGACAGTAGAAGAATTGATGTATTCGAGTTATGGTGTTGGAGGGAAATATTGAAAGTACCATGGACTACCAAAAGAACAAACAAATCTGTTTTGGAAAAAGTACAGCCAGAATTCTCCTTGGAAGCCAAGATGGCCAGACTTTGTCTCTCATACTTCGGACATATTGTCAGGAGGGACCAGTTCCTGGAGAAGGATATCATGTTTGGTAGAGTGGAGGGTCAGAGAGAAAGAGGAAGACCCCCACCCCCCCTACACACACACACACACAAGATGGATTAGCACATTGGCAGAAGCTATGGGCTCAGACTTAGCAACAACTGTGAGGTTGGTGTGAGACTGGACAGTATTTTGTTCTGTTCTGCATAGGGTACCTATGTGTGAGTGCTGACTAAATGTCACCTAACAATAACAACAACATTGCATTAGGCAAATCTGTTGCACAATACCTTTTTAAAAATGTTCAAGAGCAAAGATGTCAGTTTGAGGACTAAGGTGCATTTGACCCAAACAAACTGATGGTATTTTCAATTACTTCATATGCATGGGAGCAGGGTGACTCTGTAGGATAAGCACTGGTGTGTGAATTACAAATCAGTGGTTTGAGCCCAAGAACTTCTCCACAGGAGAAGGATGAGGATTTCTGTTCCTGCAAAGATTTGCACCATCAGAAAACCCTATAGAGTGTTGCTATGAGACAGACTGACACTCGGCACTTACCACCACCATGACCAACATACGCATGTGAAAGTTGGACAGTGAATAAGGAAGACTGTAAAATAACGGATGCATTTGTTTATGGTGTTGGAGAAGAATAGTGAAAGTAGCATGAACTGCCACCACTACTCATTTGTCGGTTTGCCATACTGTAGTAGTTTATGTATTACTGTGCTTCTGGAAGCTAAGCCACCAGTATATGAAATAACAGCAGGGTCACCCATGGTGGACAAGTTTCAGCTTAACTTCCATACTAAAACATATAAGGAAGAAAGAGAGGCAGACGACTTCTAAGTGGTTAGCCACTGAAAACCTTATGAACAGCCATAGAAAATTTTTAGATAGTACAAAAATATTGAATATTGAAACATTATGAATAGCACTAGAACATTGGGAGATATAGTGCTAGAAGATGAGCACCTCAGGTTGGAAGGCACTCAAAATATGACTGGGAAGAGCTGCCTCCTCACAGCAGATTTGACCATGATGATGCGAATGGAATAAAGCTTTCATTTGCTGATGGGGCACAATTAAAATGAGGAGAAGCAGCTGTAAATAACCATTAATAATTGGAATATGGAATGTATATAGTATGAATTAGGAAAATTGGAAGTTGCCAAAAATGAAATGGCACACGTAAACATTGATATCTTAGACATTAATGAGCTGAAATGGTTGAAATCTGACGATCTTATGGTTTACTATGCTGGGAGTAATACACTGACGAGGAATAAATTCATCATCAAAAAGAAATTTCAAGATCTAGTTCAAGGTATAATGCTGTCTGTGATAGGATAATATCCATACACTAACAAGGTAGATCTGTTAATACCACTATTATTCAAATGTACACACCAATCACTAAAGCCAGTGATGATGAAATTGTAGAATTCTATAAACATCTTCAGTCTGAAATTGATGAAACATGCAATTAAGATGCATTGATAATTACTGGTGATTGGAATGTAAAAGTTGAAAACAAAGATGAAGAATCAGTAGTTGGAAAATATGGCCTTAGTGATGGAAACAATGTTGGAGATCACATGATAGAATTTTATAAGACCAGTGATTTATTTGTTGCAAACATCTGTTTTAAATAACATAAAATATGACTATACATATGGACCTCACCGGATGGAATACACAGATATCAAATTGACTACATCTGTAGAAAAGGCTTGTGATTTACAGCCTTGGAAGCCCTATGGAGCAGTTCTACTGTGCCCATAGGGTTGATGTGAGTTGGAATTGACCAGATGGCGGTGGGCAGATTTACTATATGCCAAGTACTGGGAGTTCTGGCGTGGCTCTGTAGGATAAGCATTGGACTGCTAATCACCAGTCTGGAGGATCAAAGTCACCAGCTGCAACTTGGAAACCCTACACAGCAGGGGTGGGGAATGGTCAGCATGAAGGCAGTATAAGGACCTTGAAATTATTTGGTCTGGCCATGCCAAGGTAACTGCAGTTCTAGCCATCACATTGTTGCTATTGTAAAGTGCTGTTGAGTCAGTTCCAACTCATAGCAACCCTGTATAGGGTTTCCGAGGAGCGACTGGTGAGTTTGAACTGCCAACCTTGCAGCTCAAACAGACCTTGCTGTCCAGTGCTTTATCCTACATTGTCATACCAGGACTCCTTCACATTGTTGTTGTTGTTGTCAGGTGCCATCGAGTCGGAACCGACTCATAGAAACCCCATGCACAGCAGAATGAAACAATGTCTGATCCTGGGCCAACCTCACCACCGCTGCCACACTTGACACCATCAATGATGCCACCTGGCCGGTTCATCTCGTTGGGGGTCTTCCTCTTTTTCTCTAACCCTCCATCTTACCCAGCATGACATCCTTCTCCAGCGACTGTTCCCTCCTGAAAATATGTCCAATGTATGAGAGACGTAACTTAGCCAT
>NW_006408760.1:3641601-3645878 GCF_000296735.1 Chrysochloris asiatica
ATGATGAATGCAATACCATTCCTCTTCAAATTGTCATTCCCTGCATAGTAAACCATGTGTTTGTCAGATTCAAAATGGCCAATACCAGTCCATTTCAGCTCACGAATGCCTAAGATATCAATGTTGAAGTTACTTAACAACAACAACAGCAATGGTTTCTCAGGAACACTAAAGTGCTTTCTCTCAGGATATATTTCAAGATGAGAATAATAATAATAATATGTTGTGCCCCAAAGCCACTGTCATTGAGTTGATTCCAAATCATAGTGTATTTGAGATTGTAAATTTTTGGGAGCAGACAGTTTATGTTTGGTTTGCATAATTAATTAAACATAGCGTCTTTAATTCTGCAGTTTAAAAATTTTGGAGTCAATACTTTTATTTTTAGCATTTAAAGATTTTTGTAGATCTCTGAACAGTCTTTAAAACATATTTTTAAAAAGTTGCTATTGAATGGATTCTAATTTACAATCACTCTGTGTGTGCTAGAGTTGTTGTTAAATGCCTTTGAGTCACTTCTGACTCATAGCAACACAGTATAGGGTTTCTGAGGTGTGTTTGAACTGCTGGCTGACCTTTCAGTTAGCAATCCAGTGCTGATTCTACAGCACCACACCAGGACTCCCAATCGGGCTTTAAATGACTGATGATTCTGAAGTAGATCACCAGACCATTCTTCCAAGGTTCCTCTGGGTGGAATCCGAACCTCCAACTTTTTGGTTAGTAATGAAGAAATTAATGGTTTGCATTACAGTGGGGCTGGGAAGTTCTTGAGAACAAATTCTTGCTATCACATTTATTCCAACTCATAGGACCCTAGTATGGATAGAATTATGCCCCCCAAATGTGTTTTAAATCCCAAACTTTATGCCTGTGGTTATAAGCCTATTTAGGAATGGGTTATCTTTGTTATGTTAATGAGACAGGACTTATGTAAGGTGTGCCATAAGTCATGTTGTTAAGTGCCTTTGAGTTGGTTCCGACCCATAGTGACTGTGTATAGCATTTCCAAGGAGAAGCTAATGAGTTTGAACTGCCAGTCTTACACTTCAAACAGCTTTGCAGTCTGGCGCATTAACCCACAGCACCACACCAGGACCCCACGCCATAAGTCATAGCACCTGGTATTATCACTTTGTGACACTTGACACATTGTGACTATTCACAATCATTCATTCTCTGTAGGATTCCTGAGTCCGGGACTGGATCTGCCTCGTTATTGTTGTTGTTGTTAAGTGCCTTAAAGTTGGTTCTGAGCGTGTATAGGGCTTCCAAAAAGCAGCTGAGTTTGAACTGCTGACCTTGCTATTGGAACCTAGCTTACAGTCAGTGCTATCCGATAGTGCCACACCAGGACTCCATCTGCCACCTTTGTGAATCCCAAGTAGCAAGTACAGTGTCTGGCACAAAGTAAGACACAAGAACATGCTTTTAGTCTAACCAACTAGGCGTAATCTTGCTCCAGACAAGCTGGATGGCATTGACCTGGTTTCTTCTGCTCTCTGTGCCTTAGTTGCAACACATCTAATATCAAGCTGGAGAAGTTGGTCTTTAAGGACAGTCGCCCACTACTCGTCTGTCAGTTTGTTGTATTGTGGTGGCTTGTGATGCCGGTAGTTATGCCACTGATGTTTTAAATACCAGAAGGGTCACCCACAGTGGACAGGTTTCAATGGAGCTTCCAGACACAAATAGACTAGGAAGATGTATAGGTGGACTACTTCTGAACATCTAGCCACTGAAACCCTTAAGAAAGCAGTGTAATGCTGCCAGATAGCATCAGAAGATTGAAGACTGAAACACGATGAAGAGCACCAGAATATTGTCAAGATATAGGGCCAGAAGATGAGACCCTCAGGTTGTAAGGCACCCAAAATACGACTGGGGAAGAGCTGCCTCCTAAAAGTAGAGTTGACCATGATAGCACAAATGAAGTAAACTTTAGGGACCTTCATTTGCTGATGTGGCACAAATAAAAATGAGAAGAAGAAGAAACAGCTGTAAACATTCATCCATTAATAATCTGAACATGGAATGTATAAGTATGAATCTAGGAAGATTGGATATTGTCAAAAATGAAATGGAACATATAAACACTGATATCCTAGGCATTGTTGTTGTTGTTGTTAAGTGCCGTCAAGTCAGTTCTGACTCATAGCGACCCTGTATAAGGTTTCCAAGGAGCAGCTTGGATTTGAACTGCTGACCTTGTGGTTCATGCCAATCTTGTGGTCCAGGGGTTTATCCCACAGTGCCACACCAAGACTCTAATAGTGAGCTGAAATAGTTTGGTATTGGCCATTTATTATGCCAGGAATGGCATAATGAAGAAGAATGGTGTTGCATTCATCATCAAAAAGAACATTTCAAGAGCTATCTTAAAGTATAATGCTGTCTGTGATAAAATAATATCCATATGTCTAAAAGGTAGAACAGTTAATACCACTATTATTCAATTTATGCACCAACTACTAAAGTCAGTGCTGATGAAACAGAAGAATTTTTACCAATTTCTTGGTCTGAAATGATAAAACATGCAATCAAGATGTATTTATAATTACTGGCGATTTGGGATGTAAAGGATGAAAACAAAGACAGATCAGTAATTGGAAAATATGACTTTGGTGATAGAAATGATGCTGGAGATCTCTTGACAGAATTTTGCGAGACCAATGACTTATTCATTGAAAATACCTTTTCAAAACAACATAAAAGATGACTATACACATGCACCTCACCAGATGGAATACATAGAAATCAAATTGACTGTATCTTTGGAAAGAGATGGCAGAAAAGTTCCATGTTATCAGCAAAAATAAGGCCAGGAGTAGACTGTGGAACAGACCATCAATTGCTTATATGCCAGTTCAGTCTGAAGCTGAAGAAAATTGAAACAAGTCCATGAGAGCCAAAATATGACTTTGAACATATCCCACCTGAATTTATAGATCATCTCAAGAACAGATTTGATGCATTAGACACTAAAGACCAGAAGAGTTGAGGGATAACATTAAGAACATTATACAGGAAGAGAGCAAAATTTCACTAAGAAGGCAAGAAAGAAAGAAAAGACCAAAATGGATGTCAGAAGAGACTCTAAAACTTGCTCTTCAGCATTGTGGTTGTTAGGTGCCATTGAATCAGTACTGAGTCATAGTGACTGTATGAACAACAGAACAAAACACTGTCCAGTCTTGTGCCAACCTCACAATCTTTGCTACACCTGAGCCCATTTCTGCTGCCACTGTGCTATCCAACACATTGGGGGACTTTCTCTTTTTCTACAATCCTCTACTCTACCAAACATGATATACTTCTCCAAGGACTCATCCCTCCTGATAATACGTCCAAAGTACGAGACATGAAGTCTGACCATCATGGTTTCCAAGGAGCACTCTAACGATACTTCTTCCAAAACAGATCTGTTGGCTCTTCTGGAAGTCCATGATACTTTCAATATTTTCCTCCAACACCATAACTCAAATACATCAATTCTTCTATGGTCTTCCTTATTCACTGTCCAACTTTCACATGCATATGAGATTATTGAAAATACCATGGCTTAGGTCAGGTGCACCTTAGTCCTTAAACTGACATCTTTGCTCTTCAACACTTTGAAGAAGTCATGTGCAATGTATTTGCCTAATACAATACAACATTCGATTTTTTGACTGCTACTTCCATGAGTGTGGATATCCGAGCAAAATGAAGTCTTTGACAACTTCAATCTTTTCTCCATTAATCTTGATGTTATTTATTGGTCTAGTGGTGAGAAAAAAAAATTTTTTTTTCTACATTGAGATGCAACCCATACCATCTTCATCAGTATGTATTTTAAGTCCTTTTCACTTTCAGCAAGCAAGGTTGTATCATCTGCATACTGCAGGTTGTTCCTTCCAATCCTGATGCCATATTTTTCTTCATATTATCCAGCTGCTTAGATTATGTGCTCAGTTTACAGACTGAATAAGTATGGTGAAAGAATACAATCCTGGCACATACCTTTCCTATTTTAAACCATTCAGTGTTCCCTTGTTCTGTTCAAACAATTGCCTCTTGGTCTATGTACAGGTTCCTCATGAGCACGATTATGTATTTCAGAATACTCATTCTTCATAATGTTGTCTATAGCTTGCCATGATCCACACAATTGAAAGCCTTTGTGTAGTCAATAAAGCACAGGTATTCTTTCTGGTATTCTCTACTTTCAGCCATGATCCATCTGACATCAAGTAATGATATCCCTCATTCCACGTCCTCTTCTCAATCCAGATGAA